>NC_140181.1:56960757-57016138 GCF_963971535.1 Notolepis coatsorum
ACCGGAGCGTCGCGGAGCATTCAGCCTGCTTGTGTAGCCAGCAGGCTGAATGCTCCGCGACGCTGGTTGAAGTGGGTCTAGGTAGCCAGCAGGCTGAATGCTCCGCGACGCTGGTTGAAGTGGGTCTAGGTAGCCAGCAGGCTGAATGCTCCGCGACGCTGGTTGAAGTGGGTCTAGGTAGCCAGCAGGCTGAATGCTCCGCGACGCTCCGGTTGCTAACGCTAGCTAGCGAGAGCTAACGCCTGGCCCCGGCTGGTGCCAACTAGCTAGCGATCGCTCCCGAGAGCTAACGCCGGTCTGTCTGTCGAAGACCGAGGGAACCGCGTCCGGCTTCAGCTGATTAGTGGTCTTCTGGACAAACATCCCACCCCAACAACATAATCCGAGGCAATGAAGTGTTCGCTGCAGATCCTCCTTCCCTGTCCAACAGGCTGGTCGCGCCGTCTGGGTGCAGGCAGCCCGAGCCAACATGTCAACAACACTGTTTTTTTCACTGGTAGTTTGTGGAAATTAACCAACTTTCCTCTCTCTCACATGGTAAAATTAGTTTGAACAGCCAGGAGCAATACAAACAGAACCACCGCGGTCCCGTTGTTTTGTAGGCAACATTTTATTTGCTGACTGACCCATTCAATATAGGCAGCTAACCAGAGTGTATACACCCAAGCCACGGTATGACGTCAGCCATGACGTCAGCAACAAAATGGCGGCGCCCATGTTGAAAACAGGGATATTATATTATATTTTTCAGACAAATAAGATAGATTTCACATTTGATTATAGAACCCTGTCTTACACAAGGTACACAACAAACAAACTAGGATCACATTGCTCACTGCTTCATCTCCACTTTAACTTATCTTAAAATGTCTATATAAATGCTTTTGAAGGGGTAAAACACTGGTATGGCAGCTATTACTGTACTCTTTTATTACTAGGACATATTTCACATAGTACAGAGGTATTTTATTAAGAAAATGTATTGTGCAAAACTGCAATAGGAAAATGCAAAACCTTTTCTCAAGTGTCTGCGGGCAAGTAAACAGTGACAGCATTTGTTATGTCGGTCCACCGCTGGCTTTTTTTGTCGTTGTTAACTTAAAATGTAAATAATTAAAAATAATTAAATTATTCTGTTACAGCTGCTGAGCTATACTATAGCTAATGTCCATCAATATCTTCCTTTTTAATGAAATAGGTTCAAGAATCGAATCAGGATAGTTAGCAGAGAGAGAGAGAGAGGGGTGGGGGAGACAAAGTGAGAGAGAGAGGGAGGGAGGAGGCTGCTAGAGTGGAGCTAACGTTAACTTGCTGAGGCTAGTACATCGACAGGCTGCTAGAGTGGAGCCAGCTAACATTAGCTTTCTGAGGCTAGTACATCGACAGGCTGCTATAGTGGAGCCAGCTAACGTTAGCTTTCTGAGGCTAGTACATCGACAGGCTGCTATAGTGGAGCCAGCTAATGTTAGCTTTCTGAGGCTAGTACATCGACAGGCTGCTATAGTGGAGCCAGCTAACGTTAGCTTTCTGAGGCTAGTACATCGACAGGCTGCTATAGTGGAGCCAGCTAACGTTAGTTTTCTGAGGCTAGTACATCGACAGGCTGCTATAGTGGAGCCAGCTAACGTTAGCTTTCTGAGGCTAGTACATCGACAGGCTGCTATAGTGGAGCCAGCTAACGTTAGCTTTCTGAGGCTAGTACATCAACAGGCTGCTATAGTGGAGCCAGCTAACGTTAGCTTTCTGAGGCTAGTACATCGACAGGCTGCTATTAATAGTGGAGCCAGCTAACGTTAGCTTTCTGAGGCTAGATCAACAGTTAACATTACATAAGGTTTTAGCGCGATGTGGGCATTCCAGAATGGCGAGGATGCAAAGCATGTTAGACGATTGGACCCATCGCAGAGTTTACATTACACATAGAAACTGCGTGACTCGCGAGAGAAGTTGTCACACAGCCTTCAAACGCAGGGCGGAAGAGCTTGTTTGCTTCTAGAATTGAAGGTCCGCTCTGCTCTGTCTATTATGAAATGACAATTGCGCGTTGACACGCCCACTACGCGAAGCCTCTGTGCTTTTAAATAACTTTTTCCAGTTCGCACATATCTATTATCTATGACTAATTCTATAAATTTTTAGGGGCAAATGCGAGTGAAATAGTCGCACTGTGGTTACATGACGTCATTGCTATTTTACAAGGTATAGTCAAAATCCATACCGTAGCACAAATTCATACAGTTTATAGTATACCGTATACCGTTTATACCGTCCACCCCTACAACGATGTTGAGGATGTTCTACGAGTCGTGGTGCCTTCTTGTACACTGTGACCTGCCTAAATGTTTATTGTTGTTCAATGTAAGCGATCTGTAGTGCCGACTTTCCCTCGGGATTATTAAAGGATTTCTATTTTATTCTATTCTATTCTATTCTGGAATGGAATCCATCCAAATGAATGGAAGCGGATACGGACTACTAGCCTACTGTAACTTAAAACTCCGGTAGAGGTGTTTTTGGCCAACAGCTAGGTTAGTTGGTCCGTATCCACTGCCATTCATTTGTGCTAGCTTGCAAATTGGTAGCTATCTTCTTGTCTGACTCTGGACAAGACGATATTAGCACATTTCCCATAATGTTGGTGTATTCCTTACATCATACATGGCCGCTGATATACATAGTGGCACCATTGACACCATTTACGTTAATGCTTACGTTTAGACATTAACCTGTTAATCTGTAGACCGTTTTCGCCCTAAAGGTACATGCCTAAGTAAATGGAAGATTGCTCCACTTCTGCAAGGTCAATTAGCATGTTCTTGGTATCTAGGAACATCTAGGGACCTGGTGGTATGTATTTCCAGTGTCAGAAATATTGTGTCTGTTACTAGTAATTATTCAATTGTAATGAATAAATTAATTATGATTAATTATGATTTTGATGATGATGATCAAAAATTGATACGGGTAGGAGAAAATGCTCACTGAGCTCATTCACCACCTTATTGAGATCATGTGTACAAAAAACCTAAGCAAATGAACCGTGGGAAGATGATTAAACAGAAGGATTTGTAGATACAGTAATTAATGATAATCGACTTTAATTATAAATTCATATTTGACCTTGAACTTGACATTGACCTTATTATGGCCAAATCATACATCTATGGATAGGGACAATTTTCCTCTTTCCAATGGCAGGGTTGAATCTGGATTTAGTCATTTCTTGCGGTTTTTACGATAATTAGCATTTTCCGATAAATTTGTATTTCCGATAAATCGTATAAAACATCGGTAAAAATGAAAATATACACTTTGACTACTGTTTTTGATAGATATAGAATTAAAGCCCTATTTGTTGCTTGTCGATTGCCCTTTCAGGTGACAAAATCCGTTCAGCGGTTCTCGAGTTACATGCCGATATGTGAGGCGTGCCCCAAAGTACGCAAAAGTACACATTACCACCCCCGACTCCCGGGGCTCTAGCTCCGTCAATCATTTGGCGATCTCGAAAATCTTTGCACAGGGTTGTAGCCAATGAGTGTGGCTTTCCAATGATACCCCATGATATGATAATTGGGGATCGGTCTCTATTGATCGATTTATGATAAAGAAAAGCAGGGTCCCCTTAAGGGGACCTTAAGGCTTAACAGGTTAATGCTAAAGTGTTTTATTATGATTATGATTTCTGAAAGAGGACCTAGGCCTGTCATTGATGTTACAGCCTAGTCCCATTTGGAAAATGACCAAGCTTCAATCCGTTATCAGACGAGACAAGCCTTGCATGATAAGATGGTCGTAGACCGTCTCATGATCTGTGAAACCTGTGAAGCACAAAGTGGTCATTGTGGACCCAAGTCTTTGGGGCTCCGCTTCAGTTGTGTTCAGTGGCAAATCATCTGTACCTCAGTCAAGGCAACAGCTGGCAAATCTTTGCAAGTGACTGAACTTGTCCATTGTTTGTTATTACAGCAATAAAATATATTTCCACCATTCAAAATCAGATTAACTGCTGTTTCACTGTGTTTGGCTATTAACTATCTAAGCTTTAGAAAGCTGTTAATACTGAAGAAGCCTGCTTGTGTGCCTTGCAAGATGCACATTGAGGAGGCGGCGATGGCCAGCGGAGTGCGTTGGCTTTTCTTTATCTGCATGTCTGAAAAGGAAAAGTGTCACTCAGCGAGAAGGAGCTGCTGAGCGCAAAGGGGACTGCACCATGCATGATATTCTAGCATCATGCATACAAACTTTCCAAAGTAAATTTCAAGCTGCTATTTTCCATGATTATACGCAAACAAAAGGTGTTATTTGGTATCCATGGCAATGTGCAGAATGAATGCAAAACTGTGATTATGGAGTTGTTGTGTGTAAGCAGCTAGACATAATCAGTACTTTTAATCGGACCGGAGAGAGTAATGTGTTGAATAAACCGCTAACAAAAATATATGACAACATGGAAGGGAGAAGCATGCAGAGACAAGAGAGAGAAAGAAAGAAAGAAAGAAAGAAAGAAAGAAAGAAAGAAAGAAAGAAAGAAAGAAAGAAAGAAAGAAAGAAAGAAAGAAAGAAAGAAAGAAAGAAAGAAAGAAAGAAAGAAAGAAAGAAAGAAAGAAAGAAAGAAAGAAAGAAAGAAAGAAAGAAAGAAAGAAAGATTGAATTGATGCCATTGGAGCAGTTTGAATTGGGTGATAATTAAATAGATAGATAGATAGATAGATAGATAGATAGATAGATAGATAGATAGATAGATAGATAGATAGATAGATAGATAGATAGATAGATAGATAGATAGATAGATAGATAGATAGATAGATAGATAGATAGATAGATAGATAGATAGATAGATAGATAGATAGATAGATAGATAGATAGATAGATAGATAGATAGACAGATAGATAGATAGATAGACAGATAGATAGATAGTGAAGCTCATTTCAAGTGCAAGTCCAAATGAGAAAAGTGAGTTTTTCTTTGTACACAGTTTACCAAAATCACTCCTAACCACTCATTTCTGAATGGATCTTTATGAAATTTGGATATGTACTACATAAGGCTTCAGGCTATGGCTATGGCTATTTATAAGCCATACCACCTTCTGGGGAAATACTACCTCTGGACTACTAACTACTACAGAAAAACATTAGTAACAAGTTTTTTTTACAACTCAAGTTCACCTATGTTACTCTATTACTTTAGCACTAAAAGTGAATCAGAAACTTCAGAATGTCATCTTTCAAAAGATACCAGGCTCATGCATGTGCTATAAGTATAAAGTATGTTGTTTTGGTTTGCAAAAAAAGTATGCAGTCCTCAAAAACGAAAACGAAAATTGCCAATTTTGGAGGCGCCTGTTAACACTTTGAGTGCCACGCCGGGTTTTCCTTTTTACCCCCTTGATGCCACCATCCACTTCAATGTTAACGTTAATATCGCCTAATCTATGTTTTAAATTATGGCTATGTGTCTAATCTGCCTGTCGCTTATCAAAGACTATTTTCCAGTCAGTGCTGTCAAGGCAGATTGGTTTTTTATCGCGTCATTTCCGTTTCAGAGCATTTAGAAAAGCACCCGTTTTGAGATAAAAACCAGTTCATTCTGGACCATTCTATGAAAATCGTCTTTTACTGGAATATTCCACAACGTTGTTATTCGTCGGCCTATTATATTCCAATTCCTGATCACCATTCGAAAAAATCGATAAGTGTATAGATCCAACGCGATACAGTAGAACTCCATGATCAGCGGGGCTCAGAGGCTCCAGAATGAACTGTGGTAACCCCGGCTGGATCAGTGGACTGGGAAAATGTGGAGTACCGGTTTTTTCCCCCATCCATTTTCATTGAGTCCATTCCAAAATCCCTTATGTCATCTGGGAGACGATAGGGGGCGCTTTTTTCCACATATGATCGCCGGCGGTGCTCGTGTATACTCGGGTAGGCTCACGTGATGCAATATGATTTCAGATCGCTAAAAAAGAAAAAAAAAGAAAAATCAGAGAAATCTCGTGAGTGGCTTTCAACCACATATTAATAAACCCGAGATATCTCGTGTGTGGCAGTTAAAGTGTTAAGAGGTTAATATGCATTAAAACAAGTGATTTTTTAGTGAATAGTCTTATGTTCGCTACCTAACGTTATTGCCCAGCTGCTCACCTGAAACTCATATTAGCCTATAACTTGATACATTTAGTGATCTGTGCACAAAAACTATATATTTTTCTAGCAAATCTTAGTTATATCAATATTGTCCTAAACCTTTATGTTTTATGTTTACAGGTTAAGTATTTCATGTGTTATTGCCCAGCTCAGCTGAGCTGAACGCCCCTCGCGCAAGCTGCATCTGTCAATTCACTTTCCTGTCGCCCAGGCTATGTTACGTTGTATTTGAACGTACAGGTGAACCGTCAAACTAGGTGTTGCAGATCAAATATGAATTAAGATCCAGCAATTTCATATCAACCTTAAAATGTTGTCCGAAACATATTGAACCCTTTAGGTCAGGGGTGGCCAACCAGTCAGAGACTAAGAGCCACAAAAATGACTGTGGTACCACAAAGAGCCACACCATATACCAGCGTTTCTCAACTTTTTTTTCAGTCACGGCACCCTTCATGTGTTTATAGGTCTCACCCTCTGGCCTCTGAAGTTGCTAATGTCTTTTTTATTTGGGCCTCACAGGGTTAAAAGTACCCTGTGAGACCCACGGTTGCAAAATTACAAAATCACTTTTAGCCATTTAAAAAAATAATGTTTATTTAATTTTTTTTAAAGGGGAACTATTTGACTATTTCTTTCACTATTTGGGCACTTTTACACAATTCCTGTGAGTCTATGGAACACCTAGTTTTTTTTCAAAAAAAATAAATTCATTGTTTTGTATTTCTAATCAAGTACTCAAAAACCGCATTTTTCTTTTTTTTTCTTTTTTTTTCACTTTTTCTCCCATTTTTCTATATTTTTCTCCCATCCCAATTTCGTATCATCCAATTCAACCCTCCCCTGTCACGAACGCTGTTTCTTGCCTCCCACAAGCCGGCTGCAATGTGGACTAAGTCATACATAGCACAAGTCCCCTCCGGTACTTGAGGTAACAGCAGTCGCATCTTTTCACCTGCGCAGCTCGATCTCTCAGTGGCGAGGAGTAACGCGTGGGAGGCTCACGCTGCCCCCGACACTTCCTGATTCTACTGCGCAGGCGCACCAACCGACCTGTAGGAGTCGCTGTCCACAACGCCCGATCCCCACCCATCAGTTTCCCACCCCCTAATACGGCCAATGTGTATTAGTATGAACGACCAGCTAAACTGAAAGCAATGTGGAGTGCTGGGCTCGAACAGGCCAGCCCAGCGTCTCCGCATTCGTGGCGAGCGCCTTGCCCACTACGCCACGTAGCAAAAAAAAAAAAAAAAACGCATTTGTCTACCTCAAGATCTTAAGCTGTTTTGAGGCTGGGCTCCAACCACTGTGTGGCCTGGTGCCAACTGCCACATTATTATGCAGCTGAGAAATCTCTGACATCACAGCTATGCACATTTTCAGATGACTCAGTTCAGTGAGGGTGAATATTGTGAGAGGAGAATTGGAAGAATGCGCCAATATGAGAATTAGAGACATAGATCCTATTAATATAAGTCCACATAGCTAAGAAACAATGGTAAACACTGAAAAAGGCCATTTATAAGATAGTTCCCCTTTAACACTTTCAGTGTTAATTTTGCTTGAATGCCACCATCCACTTCAATGTTAACGTTAATATCGCCTAATCTATGTTTTAAATGATGGCTATGTGTCTAATCTGCCCGTCGCTTATCAAAGAATCATTTTCCAGTCAGTGCTATCAAGGCAGATTGGTTTTTTATCGCTTCATTTCCGTTTGAGAGCATTTTGAAAAGCACCCGTTTTGAGGTAAAAAACAGTCCATTCTGGGCCATTCTGTGATAATCGTCTTTTACTGGAATATTCCAGAACGTTGATATTTGTCGGCCTATTTATGAATAGTTTTCAAATAAACGCTAGATGATCAATATTATACGTACACGCACGCCCATTCGAGGCACGCGCTGATAATAGCCGTTTTCATTTCCTCATGGATTTTACAGTGAAACCGATATAGCACATTTCACAAAACAGCTTATATCTTCATCAAAACGAGTCTGATTATCCTAACACTGATAACATAGATTCCTTACCTGACATCAGATGGTATCCAACTGGTATATTCCAATTCCTGATCACCATTCGAAAAAATCGATAAGCGTATAGATCTAACGTGTATACAGTAGAACTCATGATCCGCGGCGCTCTGAGTCTCCAGAATGAACTCTGGTAACCCCGGCTGCATCAGTGGACTGGAAAATGTGGAGTACAGGATTTTTTTCCCCATCCATTTTCATTGAGTCCATTCCAAAATCCCTGATGTCATCTGGGAGACGATAGGGGGCGCTTTTTTCCACATCTGATTGCCGGCGGCTCTTGGGTAGGCTAGGGTAGGCTCGCGTGATGCAATATGATTTCAGATCGATAAAAAAAAAAAAAAAATCAGAGAAATCTCGTGAGTGGCTTTCAACGTAACTATTATAAATCCGAGAAAACTCGTGAGTGGCAATCAAAGTGTTAAGCACATGTATAGTCAATTGGTCCTGTTGTTCAGCCTCACAATGCTATTTGATAGTAAATGTGTTTATATGTCCCACCCTCTGGCCTCTGAAGTTGCTAATGTCTTTTTAATTTGGGCCTCACAGGGTTAACCTCTTAAGCCCGAGATATACAGTAAAAGTGTATATTTTCAGCATTACGTTTGTTTACCAATTATTTTAACTGTTATTAGTGAAATATAAGATTATTAGAAATCTCAGGTCATTGAGTCGGAAACCGACGCATATTGACAGGAGGAAGTGGCACATCCAAAAGTGAGTGTATTCTTTTGAAGGAAATTTCGAAAAACTACCCCACCCAGCTCACACCAGCCCCTGTCAATCATCTGACTTCTGGATTTACTTTTTTATTTCTCTTATTTTTTGGGATTATCTCCCACAAACCTGAACGTTATTGCCATAAAACAGAACGTAGTTAGTTTCTCTACCTTTCTGTGAACGTCTTGCAAAAAACGGTGTTGCAATATGATGAAAAATGGTGGAGAAATTTACATTATAAAAATGATGGCAGAATTCAGTACTGTATCTACAAAACCTTCTGTTTAATCATCTTCCCTTTATTCATTTGCTTAGATTTTTCAGGTCTGGTCAATTTTAGCATGGTGTTATTCACAGTCAAAGATAATTTTTTTTTTTAAATAGAATTGATATTATCCTTTGGTTCATTACAATTTATTCAAGCCTAGTAACAGACACACTATTTCTGACACTGATCCATATATGTCCCTAGATTCAGATACCAAGAACATGCAAATGGACCATTTAAATATTTTTTTTAAATGTTTATTCTACATCCTTATGGAATGAGTGAAAAAAAAGTAAAAAAAGAATTAACATTTTTATGGATGGAAGAGCCGCACATTGATGGGCAAAGAGCCGCATGCGGCTCGCGAGCCGCGGGTTGGCCACCCCTGCTTTAGGTGAACAAAAATATGTTTACTGCAGTTGGTGCCTGCCGGTGAGAGTGAGCCCTCACAACTCCTCCCACACACGGCCACATCGGATCAAAACACGCATTTGTAAACAAGGTGCAATACCAAGGGGGGCTCTTTTGCCTTGAGTTTGTAGTTTCCCACTATTACAGGTTTGACTTTGAAGGACTGGTATATGTAACTACACTCTGAACTCTGTTGCCTATACTCAATTTACTGTGAGGGCTGGGTATAGGAACTGCATGCTTCCCAACGAGGGGGCGTGCCGAACATTCAGCTCACACACCTGAGAGTGGTTGGCATTGAGCTCGTCGGGAGACTACAAGAACTGTCGACTGCCTTCCACTCATTGCCAGGTCGTTCCGTTGCTACCATCTTCCGCCTCATCTCTGGGGTGAGACGTCATGCCATCTACTGCCCTACTCTCTCTCTCCGTGGGCCTCGTTCCTGGTGTGAGACATCGTCATCGCTCTCTATGCTTCCACGGGAGGATGCCTATGTTCTCACTCCTTTTTCATGGACCCCTGTTTGCTGTGTTGCCCGTCGGCAAGTGTTCTGGTGAGTCTGAACAGGACCAGACTCAGAACTTTCATTTCATTCATGGACTCTAGAGGATTCACCTGTGTATTTTTGTTTTCCCTTAAAGGGACAGTGCTGCTTTTTTGTTTGTAAATAAATTATGCCCTTGTTTTGGCTAACTCTCATACCTGTCTTGTGTTGTGCTATTGGGGTCGCATACAAACCGTAACATTTACACCTCTCCTGCCCTCACTGTCTACAACTACCTTACACTGTAATCATAGATACCTACCTTAAACTATAGTCTACCCATATAACTCTGTATGATAGCCATGTACATTAATACTGTATATAACATGTTTATATATCTATATATATATATATATATATATATATTTACTGTATATTTATATATTTATCCACACCTGCATATATTCCTGTTTACATACCTGTATTATATACTATATCTATATATCTGTATAACTATATCCCTTACCTACTCTAGTTATACCACTGGCCAGTATGGCTACTACATTGTATTTATACCTGTATCACTGTAGATAATAATACTATACAGTATCAGATTAGCATTATCACTCAGTAGTACTCATTTATATATATTCCAGTTTAATCACTTGTACATTGTATATTGTTAATGCACTTTACTGTTACATTTAATATGATATAATATAACATTGAGTTGCACATTGTCTGTCTGTCTCTGGTCATATTCTTGGCTCCATAACATCGCTGCGGTCTCATTCCAGCAGCCCGACACATTATGCAGCATTGATTTGACAGCTACGTACTGTACATACTGTAAGAGATCACACATTTGATTCAGCCCAGGCAAAGCGTAATCCACAGAGAGAAGAGGATTATGGGTAATTACTCCTCTGAGCTGGGAGGGGAATCGGGGCTTCGCTAGAGGGTGTGATTTGATTGGCTCCGTCTGTGATGATTGGGGGATTTGGAGTTGTTTGTCTGTGGTAAGTGACTTCAGGGAACTGGAGTTGTTTTCTTTGTTTTCTTGCCTCGTCACCTTTTTTCCCATTCATGTCATGAGAGTGCAGAGGGCAAACCTGAAGTTATCCCCCTTTTTATTCCATGATTGGTCAACTCTGCTGACCCCACTCCTCCCCAATGAGGTCATTGTTCGATGCTCAGTCATCAGTAAAGCAAAGAATTGGGTGCACTGGAGAATTGTTCTTTTGCATGACCCTGCCTCCAACACACACACAGAAATGAATGTGTCTATACCCTGTCCGCTCTTATTTGGCAACCTGCTGGTCAGCATAGTGTTGCCAGGTTGAGCTTCAAGCTCAGTTTTACAGTAATCTCCGGCTGACCTGACGACACGGACAGGCATTCTTATTGGCAGCTTTATTTGGCAGCCCGGTCACATAGGGTTGCCAGGTGCAGCTCCTATGCTTAAACTGGAGGGTTGACTGTACACACTGTTTGATTGTGTGGCGTCTTCCCGTTTATCTGGCCACCCATTCACACAAAGTTGTCAGGGGTCGGGCCCCCGAGCAAACACCAATAACATCTAGGAGGGATGGGACTTTCTGGTATTGCCCATTTAACATCTGCACCCTAAGAGTATAAAGGAATATGTTGGTAGTTTATTACCATTTTGGCAACATTCTGGCACTATATTATATACATCAATTTGGTAGCCAATATAGAAGCCTTTTGGGAACATGTTGGTGATATATAGAACATCTTTTTAAAATGTTCTATGTATGTCTGGGAGTGTTGCATTCATTCATGCTTGGACTTTATGGTATTTCTGTTTTGTTCTTGATTTATTGTGATGTTTCTTCTTGACTTCTTAAAGAAGACGTGTCCGGCCCATGGGGACATTACCATGTGTTGTTGGGCCTTACAAATACATTTGATTTGATTTGATAAACAAAAAGCAATGAGAAATGTCTCTTTATGGTCAGAACAATGTTCCTCTAAACACCTTTTAGGTACCATTTAGAACCTTGTGTGGTTAGTGTAGGCTCTAATTTATATAAACTTTGAGACATAATGTATAGGCTATATAATCTCTTATATAGGCTATATAAGAGGCATAGTGTATAGGCTATACAATATGTGAGGCATAGTGTATAGGCTATACAATATGTGAGGCATAGTGTATAGGCTATACAATATGTGAGACATAATGTATGATGTATAATATGTGAGAAATAGTATAGGCTGTATAATCTGTGAGACATAGGACTGCATCTATATAGCATCTATCCAAAGCACTTTACAATTTGTTCCTCACATTTGACCTATTCACTCACACATTCACACACAGACGGCCGAGGCAACCATGCAAGGTGCCGACCTGCTCACCGGGAGCAGTTAGGGGTTAAGTGTCTTGCTCAAGGACACTTTGACACGCTGGAGGAGCGGGAATCAAACCATGGTGATCTTTGGTGTGGGAGAATAAATACAATACATCCTGCTTGGTATAATCTTTTGTCTTTATTATGTTCAATTGGCAACCCCCACCCCCCCCCCCCCCCCCCACACACACACACACTATAGCTGTCACAGAATACTAAACACAAATACCTTGACACTTAGGAATTCCGCAAGAAACCGGAAACCACCACTTAAAATCCCTATTCCTCCTTCTACTCCCCTTTGGAATCCAGCAGCAAGTCTTGACAGGCATAGCACCCCCCCGTGCGGTAGGATGTAAGGAGAGAATGTATGGGAAGGGGAAGAGGAGAGAGAAAGGGGGAGGGAGGGAGGTTGTTTGAAGGGGCTGGAACACAAACGGCATATTTACCAAAAGCTGAAGGCCTCCAATTTACCACCACCTGTAGACTGTCAGCGGAGAGACTGCAGAGGTCATTAGAAACCATCTGTTAAAGTCCCATCGTCCCTCAGCTCTGTCGGGGAGGGGCATCACTCAGTCACACTGACGGGAAAGTGACTCAGTGTGTGTGTGTGTGTGTGTGGGGGGGGGGGGGGGGGGGGGCGGGGGTGTGTGTATGAGAGACATATTTTGTGTGTTTGTGTGTGTGAAAGACATATTATGTGTGTGTGTGTTTATGAGAGACATAGTTTGTATGTGTATGAGTGTGTGTGTATGAGAGACATAGTGTGTGTGTGTGTGTGTGTGTGTGTGTGTGTGTGTATGAGAGACATAATGTGTGTGTGTGTGTGTGAGTGTGTGTGTATGAGAGACTTAGTGTGTGTGTGTGTGTGTGTGTATGAGAGACATAGTTTATGTGTGTGTATGAGAGACAGGCACGTGCACACATAGAGGCCAAGGGGTGCCTGAGCACCTGCCTTTTTGAGCATCATCAAAAAAGTGCCCTTTTGGAAAAAAAAAAAAAAAAATATAATATTATTATTATTTTTATTTTTTACCGTTACACATATAGACTGCCCTTCCAACTGAAAAATATCAGGATAGAATCAAAATATTAGGTAAAGAGAGAGAGATGCCCCATATTCCATTGCAGTTTGCACGGCCTCCTCAGCGTGCCTCTCCGCGGACCTGTATATTTTATGCATAGCGTGGGTGGTGATGATGATGATGATAGAAACCGCTGTGGCGCATACAGTTGAATGCTGGTATTACACTCATTGAGGGACACGAATAAGTCAAGTCCGATGGGATTTGGGAATCTCAAATACAAATCGGGATTGGAATAAAAAATGCATTTATATTAAACAATACAGAATATACAGCACTTCATGGGGTCTGTAGGGTAAGCACTTATTCCCTCCCCCCTGAACATTTATGGAGATGTATGGGCCTTTTAAGTCAGTGATAAACGTGTCTTTCAAGGATAAGTGAGCTCCTGCACTGATTATTATAGTTCAATATTCAATATTTGATCACCAAAACCCCCCAAAAAGCAAATGGCTTTTGCCCTTTTCAGCCTTTGAGCACCTGCCCCTCTAAAGTCCTGTGCACGTCCCGGATGAGAGACATAGTTTGTTTGTGTGTGTGTGTGTGTGTGTGTGTGTGTGTGTGTGTGTGTGTGTGTGTGTGTGTGTGTGTGTGTGTGTGTGTGTGTGTGTGTGTGTGTGTGTGTGTGTGTGTGTGTGTGTGTGCGTGTGTGCGTGTGTGCGTGTGCGCGTGTGCGCGTGTGCGTGTGTGCG
The DNA here is from genome assembly GCF_963971535.1 of Notolepis coatsorum. Classification (NCBI taxonomy): domain Eukaryota; kingdom Metazoa; phylum Chordata; class Actinopteri; order Aulopiformes; family Paralepididae; genus Notolepis; species Notolepis coatsorum. The sequence continues at coordinate 56,974,982 of NC_140181.1, forward strand.
TGCGTGCGTGCGTGCGTGCGTGCGTGCGTGTGTGTATGAGAGACATAGTTTGTATGTGTGTGTTTGAGAGAGATTTGAAGATGAGAATGATTATGACAATGACTCGCTTCATGGCGACGGTAATTAAAGACCTGTCGATCCATCTTCAGATAATGACATTTGGCTGCTTCTTTTTTAATATATATTTTTTTAATCGGTGGAGAAGCACCTCTGAAAGGTTCATTTTTGCACCTTGTCCAATTTTCACACTCCATCGCACTCACCTAGACATGGACCAAATGTTTCATTGTCTAACGCTCGGGGGGGGGGGGGGGGGGGGTGTTGACTGCAGGCCATCATACTGATCACTTCACTACATCCTCTCACAACTTATGATAGTATGTACAATTTGAAACAGACATATCTGATCAGACTGTTCCTCAATGGAATATATGAAGACATATCTGATCAGACTGTTCTTCAGTGGAACACGTGAAGACATATCTGATCAGACTGTTCTTCAGTGGAACAAAGACATATCTGATCAGACTGTTCTTCAGTGGAACACGTGAAGACATATCTGTTCAGACTGTTCTTCAGTGGAACATGTGAAGACATATCTGATCAGACTGTTCTTCAGTGGAACACGTGAAGACATATCTGATCAGACTGTTCTTCAGTGGAACAAAGACATATCTGATCAGACTGTTCTTCAGTGGAACACGTGAAGACATATCTGATCAGACTGTTCTTCAGTGGAACACGTGAAGACATATCTGATCAGACTGTTCTTCAGTGGAACATGTGAAGACATATCTGATCAGACTGTTCTTCAGTGGAACAAAGACATATCTGATCAGACTGTTCTTCAGTGGAACATGTGAAGACATATCTGATCAGACTGTTTTTCAGTGGAACACGTGAAGACATATCTGATCAGACTGTTCTTCAGTGGAACAAAGACATATCTGATCAGACTGTTCTTCAGTGGAACACGTGAAGACATATCTGATCAGACTGTTCTTCAGTGGAACACGTGAAGACATATCTGATCAGACTGTTCTTCAGTGGAACACGTGAAGACATATCTGATCATACTGTTCCTCAGTGGAACATATGAAGACATATCTGATCATACTGTTCCTCATTGGAACACGTCAAGACATATCTGATCATACTGTTCCTCATTGGAACACGTCAAGACATATCTGATCATACGGTTCTTCAGTGGAACACGTGAAGACATATCTGATCAGACTGTTCTTCAGTGGAACACGTGAAGACATATCTGATCAGACTGTTCTTCAGTGGAACACGTGAAGACATATCTGATCATACTGTTCTTCAGTGGAACACGTGAAGACATATCTGATTATACTGTGAGCTTCCTGTTTTGGAGATGTAGGCTGTTTAAATAGTTCCACCTCTAGGAATTGATGAATGCCTTCCCATTCTATTTGCTATACTCTATGAATTTATATTACAAATGTATATATTAGCTCAAAAAAGGGGCGGGGAAGGGGATTTCACTACATAAAAAGGCGGGTACATTTTGTTTAGGTGAGGGTATACCAGGGCTGGCCTGACGCATAAGCGAACTAAGCACATGCTTAGAGGGCCCCCCAAGAAAAGAGAAATAATTTTTTTTTATTAGACAAACATCAATACAATTACACAGCAAGCTAAACAAAGCCCACAAAAATACAAACCACAGTAGCACAGTAGCTACACAGGGAGCTGTAGGCGTGTGTTTGAAAATACAACTATTAACATGTTGGCAGGTTCCTTTCATCTCTCAATTTGCATTGAGGATATCGTCTTTTTATGTGAATTTATGCAAAGGAATACATTTATGCAAAGTTGCAAAGAAGAGTAAGGGAGAGAGAGAGAAATAGAGACAGAGAGAGAGGCTGATTAAGAGGTAAAGTGCCAGACAGCACAGTAAAACACACCCAACATTGTTTTTGCATGATGCCCCTCTGGCGGTGCCTTAGGGCCCCATAAAAACTTTGGCTGGCCCTGGTGTAAAACCCTCTACTGCATCTCTGTGTGCTACCAGCCGAGGGCAGCGTACGTCTCCCACTGTGCCTCTCAAACCTCCATCACATACAAAGAAGAAAGATCAGCAGTCGTCTTCATTCATATACCCGCTGCCGTCACAACAACGCTGCCGTTACTCTCCACACCTGGGAACAGTGTAATCAACTCATCGCCTCAGCAACTCATCGCCAAGTCTTTTGTGTACAGGCACTTTTCCTGAGGGGATGCGTTCCCATTCTTCTTCTTCTTCTTCTTCTTCTTCTTCTTCTTCTTCTTCTTCTTCTTCTTCTTCTTCTTCTTCTTCTTCTTCTTCTTCTTCTTCTTCTTCTTCTTCTTCTTCTTCTTCTTCTTCTTCTTCTTCTTCTTCTTCTTCTTCTTCTTCTTCTTCTTCTTCTTCTTCTTCTTCTTCTTCTTCTTCTTCTTCTTCTTCTTCAGTAGTCAGACATTGAGGGGCCCCCAAAATTAATTTGCTTGTCCGTTTGATCCGTATCGTGTTTGCGAGACGACAGCGGCATGCAGCAGGAGGTGTTTGATGTATGATTAGTGGAAATTGTGTGATGACTATGTGCTCAAGCTGTGCTGCTTTTACAGCTGATAGAGCGAACATGGTGTGTGTGTGTGTGTCTGTGGAAGAGAGAGAGAGAGAGAGAGAGAGAGAGAGAGAGAGAGAGAGAGAGAGAGAGAGAGAGAGAGAGAGAGAGAGAGAGAGAGAGAGAGAGAGAGAGAGAGAGAGAGAGAGAGAGAGAGAGAGAAAGCCTACACCCTACAGCAAGAAGGTACCCAGTCCAGTAAGTAGACCTTCATCAGCATTTGTAAATCACTGTGAAACGGTTCCCATGTGGATTCTATTACAGTAAGATCGTATTGATAATAATTGTGTTGTTTCTGAGAGTTGTTAAAGGAACACACCAACATTATGGGAAATGTGCCTACCGTCTTCTCCAGAGTCAGACAAGAAGATAGATACCAATTTCTTCTCTGTGCGTTCAGTAGAAAGCTTTCCGGCTGCAAGCTAGCCTAGTTTAGCGCAAATTAATGGAAGCGGATACGGATCAGCTAGACTAGCTTAAAACTCCTGGGGGAGGTGTTTTTAGACCAACAGCTAGCCTAGCTGGTCTGTATCTCCTTCCATTAATTTGTGCTAAGCAGGGCTAGTTTGTAGCCGGATAGCTTTCACATTAACACACAATCATTAGAATGTTCCATTCTCAAAATTTGACTTCACATGTAAGATGACCGTACACCTGAAAGGGTTCAAACATTTGCACAAGTGCCTATATTGTATATTCGACAGGAAGGCACTCCAAAGAGTGGTGCACTCAGCAGAGCGTACTACGGGTATTGCACTACCACCCCTGCAGGACTTATTATAACAGGAGGTGAAAATCCAGAGCCTGCAGAATAATGAAAGACCCCCACCACCCCAACAACAGCCTGTTCAAGCTGCTGCGGTCAGGCAAGCGCCTATGGACACACGCTGCGAGAACAGAGAGACTCCAGCTCAGCTTCTTCCCCCAGGCCATCAGAACACTGAACACTGAACTCTCCACTCACACTCATGCGGCAACCGCTAAAACAATCACTTTAAACAAAATGTCACTTTAAATAGTGGAAAAGTCACTTTAAAGGAAGGAGGTATAGTATAGTTTAGATACATTAAGAGTTAAAATTGTAAATTGTATATTGTATAGTAGTGTAGGAACCAGTTTCTCAGGAACTTAGCATGTCTTTTTTTATCATGCATATCTTGTGTCTTACCTATTTTCTTTTTTTTCTATGCCTATTTTTATTATTGTATTTTGCACAATCAATGCGGACATGACCACCCGCATTTCACTGTATGCCCTGGTATGTATGTGACAAATAAACCTCTTGATTCTTGATTCTATATTAGATTAGATTAGACAGTAACAAGTCAATTAATAATAAATCAGACTTTCCTAAATGCTTGTACCATCCCTTTAACATAAAATAATATGTAATGGTTTCCTCATAATACCCTCCATACTCTAGGTGTGCATCTGTCAAGTCAAGTCAAGAGTTTTATTTGTCACGGCATACAAGTATACAGTGAAATGCGGGGGGTCTTGCCCGCAACGATTGTGCATAATACAATAATAAGAATCCAATAGGATGAGAATGTGACATTTGTGCAATAATAGAAGTAATAAGAGTAAAGACATATCAGGTATATGTACATGTATCTGTATGTACATGTATCTGTGTGAATGTGTGTGTGTATAACTGCACCCCCCAGCGGCCCCAGAGCTACTCTCACCACGCTCAAACACATGTCATTATCTGTTCCCGGCAATTAGCGCGCGCTAGCACCTCTGGCTATATACCGGAGGCCGAAACAGCCTCATGTTCCAACTGCCACACGCTAAGCTAATGCATAATATAGCAAAGTGGTGGGAAATATCCAGAATGGTGGGCGGAGGAGAGAGGCTGTTTGAACAGGGCCGACTGGGAGCAATAACAAAGATGATATTGTGCAATATTGAGCGTAATGGGGAATAGGAGAGAGAGATAGAGACAGTGAGAGATGGAGAGAGAGAGGGAGAGATGGAGATAGAGATATGGAGAGAGATGGAGAGAGAGATGGAGACAGATAGAGATGAAGAGAGATATAGATGGAGATAGATAGAGAGATATGGACAGAGATAGACAGAGATAGATGGAAGTTTCAAGTTTCAAGTTTCAAGTTTCTTTAATAGTTGTCATACAGAAGTACAGAATACTTTTGTACAAAATGCTTCTTACTGTTGCGCTCCAGAGACTGTGCAAGACAAGATAAGTATGAAATAAAAACATAGTAAAATTAGAAGTAAAAAAAGAGGTCACAGTGTTCAGTTTAGACATATGTACAATGTTCGATGCAGAATAGACGTAGTTACCATACAATATACAATACTGTGCAGTGTACTAATATACAATACTATATAGTGCAAGGCAGAAATGGAGAAATGGGACGAGGTGCAATTTAGGTACAATTCACAGTAGGTGTACGAGTTGTAGTGCAAATCCTTTATCAATAAATATAAAGTGTAAGTGTGTTTGTGTGATCTAAAGTGTGGAGAGTGGGTGCTGCAGTGTGTTGTTTGTTTGAGTGAGTGTGTGCGTGTGGGTGTGTGTGCTGTGTGCATTTGATGGTTGTTGCATAGTGATTATTGTTCGTTTAGCGATTATTGTTCGTTTAGCAGCCTGATGGCCTGGGGATAGAAGCTTCTTCTGAGTCTTTCTGTGCTCGCCTTAAGACTCCGGTATCGCTTGCCTGACCGCAGCAGTTCAAAGAGGCAGTTGTTCGGGTGGCTCGAGTCCTTAATAATTCTCTTAGCCTTCCCCTTGCACCGCTTGATGTAAATGTTCTGGAGGGTGGGAAGCCCCCCTCCAATTGTGCGTTCGGCTGAACGTGTCACTCTTTGTAGTCTGCTACGGTCTTGTGCAGTGCTATTCCCAAACCAGGAGGTGATGTTGCCGGTCAGGATGCTCTCTATTGTACATGAGTAGAAGTTCCTAAGGATCTTCTGACTGACTTGGAACTTCCTTAGGCGCCTGAGGAAGTAGAGGCGTTGTCGTGCCTTCTTCACAACACTGTCAATGTGTGTGGTCCATGTCAAGTCCTCGGATATGTGGGCTCCGAGGTACTTGAAACTGTTCACTCTCTCAACCGGTGCCCCGTCGATGCTGAGGGGGCTGTAGTCCTTGACCCCCGACCTCCTGAAGTCCACAATCATCTCTTTTGTTTTGCTGACGTTCAGGGAGAGGCAGTTCTCCTGACACCACTGTGACAGGTTCTCTACCTCTTCCAGGTAGGCCCTTTCGTCGTTGGCAGATAGAGAGATATAGATGGAGAGAGATAGAGATGAACAGGGGAACAATATATGTATAGTATACAGTATATCAAAGGCTCTATAGGGCGATTGTAAGTAAGAGGGGTGAAGTCGTGTGTGTGTGTAAGTGTAAGTGTATGTACAGCATGTTTCTTGAGTGTATGTGTGTGTGTGCATGTGTGTGCGTGTGTGTGTGTGTATGTGCGTGTGTGTGCATGTGTGTGTGCATGTGCGTGCGTGTGTATGTGTGTGTGCGTGTGTGTGTATGTGTGTGTATGGTGTGTGTGCATGCGTGTGTGTATGTGCGTGTGTGTGTGTGTGTGTGTGTGTGTGTGTGTGTGTGTGTGTGTGTGCCTGCCCTGTTTGTAAGAGACATGCAGCATCCCTTCTCTTCCCTTCTCACTATCGACAAGCTCCTTCTGTCATACAGGGGCACAGCAGTACCAATACTGTTTAGGTTGTTTTTAGGGTAGGTGATGCGACAAATATAGAAACCTTTTCCGATGAGTGCTTGGTGAAGAGAGATAATGTGCTAACATGTTAACAAGCATGACATTTTGTGATAGCTGTGACCAATGTGGCCCATTATTCCAACAGCTCAATAGGCCGGAAATGTCCCATTGGACCGAAAGCCCATTTGCTGTTATTGGGGTGTCTGTTATCCCGAAAACAAAACCCATTTGTCCGAAGTGCTTTTGCTCCAAAGAGTTCAAAAGGAGGCCCATTGATCCGACGGTCCGTTATCCCAAAAATACATAGGAACATAGGAAATGTATATCCCGGACCATATTTTATTCTTAGGCTTATTTTTATTCTTATTCGTGACTTTTTGTTTTCGTCTACCTAAATGTTTACTGTTTACTGTGAGCGATTTGTAGTGCCAAATTTCCCTCGGAATGAATACAGTATTTATATTCTATTCTATTCTAATACACAGACTTCCTGGAGTTTTCTTTTCTTAATATGTAATGTATTTTGACCATGTGGCGTTGTTTCAGCAACACAATTGGCACAATTAAAATAAAGCCAGACATCTCTCTTTCTCTCTTAAGACGACAATACAAATCCACCTACATCTCTCTCGTTCACAATGCCTAATGTTTGCATGTAATGTCCGACTTAGAGACAGGAGTATATAACGCTTTTCATTCTATCTATTTTGGCAGGTATTTCAGCACCATGGACAGAGAGATCTAATTATCATCATTAGTCATTTGCTTAAACTTGACAGAAAATAAAGAAATGCATTGAATTAGATAATTTCTATTAGGTAACTAATGGGTGTTCAAACAAGTCTCCTCTCTCACACCAAGTAAGCTCGTTGATGCAGATTAATAAAATTACCCAGTCTGCATTCCTATTTTCGTCCTCATATGCACAGTAGCTTACTTGTAGGTTTGCAAATGTTTATTATCCATAGCCCGAAAGGTACAGGAATCTACTGGATAGTCATTAATAGCTGTTGTTTTATCATAATAACTGAACTGAGCAGCATTAACAACCGTTTGTATTTGATCATAATAACTGAACTGAGCAGCATTAACAACCGTTTGTATTTGATCATAGTAACTGAACTGAGCAGCATTAACAACTGTTTGTGTGCACTCTGGATGCAGTGCAAGCACACTCGGCGCATGTTGTCTTTGTAGCCTGCCTGCTTAGAATTTTTTATTGAATTTATTAAAATATGAATGATGATAATTGCATATTTATAGCGCTTTACAATGTAGGGTGGAAATTGCCTCCTTCGCCACCACTGTGTATCACCCAACCTTGGGCTGCACAGGCTCAATGGCTGCCATACACTGGCACCAGGCACACATCACACTACACAATGGCTGAAAGGCTCAGGAGACAGGGATTGATTTCAGACAATTAAGGGGAAGGGATGATTAGGTGGCCTTGATGTCAGAGACCTGGGGGAACTCTGGGCTTTTTAACAACCAAATTCAGTCAGTACCTTGGTTTAACGTCTCATCCGAAGGACAGCACTTGTACAGTGCTCCCTGCTCAACGACAACACCACTTTCCAACAATGGCCTTGACCGGTGCCTCGAACAGGTGATCTTCCAATCATGAGTCTGGAGCTCTACCCATATAGCCCCACTGCTGGGAATATAATATTCCCGTATCTGCCCCTACTGACCACAGGGTCTAAGTGCCCCTGACTCAACAGACTGATTGGCTGACGGGGCTGTGGGCGCTTGTCTCACCCATCGTCACGCCTGCATTCAATTGTGACATACCATGGCTGTTTCTGAAACAATGCCACGCGGTTAGCCGCACTAACGTTAACTGGTTGCCGGTGTGGTACTAACGTTAGCAGACAGGACGGTAATGGCTAGAAGGCATCCACATTACAGCTGACCGCAGAAGAACAATGCTCTGTGTGCGTTGCATTGTGGACTCAGATGACAAGACAGCAGCTTTATGAAACTCTGCCATCTAGTGTTGTAAACTAAGAATAACTGGATATGTGTTCAAAGCTTTGTGTGAGTTATATTCATTAAAGAAAGTTGATTTAATTAAATACATTTTTAAATGTTACTTGTCCTTTCGGACAAGTTATGTTTTCTGTAGATTTTTATTGGGTTTTTACTACCGGGCAGTCCAGTAGAGAGAGAGAGAGGAGGAATGGGAGACAGAGCAGGGGAAGACATTCGGCAAAGAACGCCGGGTCCGGGAATCGAACCCCGGTCGGCCGTGTTGCGACGCAGCACATTACGTGGTTCGCCACTCAGGCGCCCCAATTAAATAATTATTTTTATAAAAAAAATATTTTTGGATTACGTCATAAAATATGACGACAGACATTCGAAGCTTCGTTCGAATACTTCAATAGAAGATTTGAATGTTAAAAAATTACATTCGGTACAGCCCTAGCGCCACCGTTTGACCAACTTTGGTGTGAGGCATTGGCATAGTCATATCTGTTGTTGTGGCAAATTGCACCATGCACATTAAAAAAAAATTATAATTTCATTTATTTAGCACATAATCATATACCCCAAGGCTCTAAACTGTTTTGCATGCATTATTTCATTTGTCAGTCATTGAGAGCTATCTCCTCCTGTGATGTCACCAGAGGTCACTGAATTGTGTTGTGTTAATTACAGCTTACGTAATGAAATGATGCAATCCTTATCTCTCTTTTATCATCATTTCATTGAGCTGTAATTAACACAACACACGGTTTCAGTGACACATCACAATGAAATCAGCTGATGTCGCTGTTTTAGTGACTTTAACTGGCCTCAAGTTTGTGTATGAATTGTATGGTTTAATATTGGGGTCACTGGGGTGAGACTACACAACTTTATGGAGATATGGCTTTTCAAAGTTTAACATGTTGATCTTTGATGTAAATGATTGCATTGCTACACCAATATCTATCATTATGTCTAATTCCATGTCTCTATCATGTACTGTGTCGTGGCAACAATGTTTTATTTGATCTTTGTCACAGACCTACACACCGACAGACTGACAGACAGACAGACAGACTGACAGACTGACAGACAGACAGACAGACAGACAGACAGACAGACAGACAGACAGACAGACAGACAGACAGACAGACAGACAGACAGACAGACAGACAGACAGACAGACAGACAGACAGACAGACAGACAGACAGACAGACAGACAGACTGACACACCAACAGACCCGAGTTATACTAGCTGCTAATTCGTACTCTGTACTTGTGCAATGACAATACATTTAATCTTATCTAATGGAATCTAGTTACAGTTTAAAATGTCAAAGTATCTCTTTCTGTGTTGCATTACCTTTGCGTGCTATCAGTTAGCTTACAGTGCAGCCAACACAATGGCGCTTTGTTGCAATAGGTTACTCTCATTAGCTGTGGCTGCAGACTTGGTGTCTATGTCACCTATTGATGCACTTGATTGATCAAGCACTGACTTGACTTGTTAGGTGGTTTATTGAAACAGGCATCGCTTTAATTATGGCTGTTACTGAGGATAAAATGGGTCAAGAGAGGCAACACGTTGTGTGTGCGTGTGCGTGTGTGTGTGTGTGTGTGTGTGTGTGTGTGTTTGTGTGTGCGCATGTGTGTGTGTGCGCGCATGCACGTGTGTGTGTGCAGGCTAAATTAGGGAAAGAAACTGAAAGAAAAAGGCAGGCAGGGAAAACAACAGATGGAGAGAGAGGGAGAGAGAGAGAAGAAAATAAATAAGAGCTTGTATGTATATACATACTGTACATCCCTTTAGAGACACACACACATAGATGATTTAGAATTTAGAGATCCAGCCTGCCTGTCTGTCTGTCCAAAACATACAGAGAGGAGATTTGCATATGAATGAAACATCCACCCCGATCTACTGGAGGAAAAGCTAAAGGAAACAACAGAATCTGAGGGAATGATCGAATTCATTCTCTGAGGTGCAGAATCAACTGAGCTGCATCTAAAAGAGAGTGAGAGAGAGAGAGAGAGAGAGAGAGAGAGAGAGAGAGAGAGAGAGAGAGAGAGAGAGAGAGAGAGAGAGAGAGAGAGAGAGAGAGAGAGAGAGAGAGAGAGAGAGAGAGAGAGAGAGAGAGAGAGAGAGAGAGAGAGAGAGAGAGAGAGAGAGAGAGAGAGAGAGAGAGAGAGAGAGAGAGAGTAGATGCTAAGGATGATGAAGATGATTCAATATAAGGTTGTAGAGAGGGTGCAGAGCAGGCTGAATATGAATTTGGAGACTTAACGGGAAATGGTGTGTGTGTATGCATGTGTTTGTACTATACTTGTGAGGACTGATTTGGCAGCCCACCTTTTCCTGTGAGGAAATGTTGTGTTGTGAGGAAATGTTTGCTGCTACTCAAAGGAAACTTGTGTTTCTTGTGTAACGTCGGGGGTTAATGGTTAAGGTTAGAGTTGGAGATAAGTTAGGGTCATGGTAAGGTGTTATACAATGAATGTAAGTCAATGCAATGCCCTCTTAGGTACGTAATACCTATATAATAACAATAATAATACTACTGACTACTACTGAATACTACAACTGAGTGTGAGCAGAAGGACGCAATTCCTTTACTCAAGTTGAAACGAAATACCCAGACAAAATAGTAAAAGTACTGCCCTCCATTCATAATTCTCTTTCAAATAGAAAAGTAAAAGTATTTAATGTGTAATGTACTTGAAATTGAAAAGTACACATTCATATGACATTTGTGTATTCCACTGCTGTATATGCAAAAATAAAATCTGCAAAGTAACAAGTAACTAATGGACTTCAGGTAAATGTAGTGGATTAGAAAGTACAATATTTCCATGAAAAAAAGGAAAAGTACAACGTTGATGAGTATGAACATGCTCAAGTAAAGTAAAAGCACTTCAAAATTGTACTTAAACACAGTACTTGAGTATTTGTATTACATCCTGAATGTATGTGCATGCATGTGTGTGAGAGTGCACGTGGTGGGCTTTCTATTTCAATGAATAAATCAATGCGGTAAACCATTAAAACCCTCCGTCTCGTCTGGGTTATATTCTATATCTGGCCGCCCAATCAGAACCACGGCTAATGTGGTATCAGGGAGCCAATCAAATGCCTCCCACCTCGCTCGCTGAACCTCATCAAAGCTGAACTCGGGGAAACACATGAAGAGCGTCGAGAACAAAGCCCAGAAATTAAAGACCGCGTCTCGCTCCTATCTGTCCGCCGAGATCAGGATGGAAACGAAACGCTCGCTGAACACACAACAAAGATTAATGCCAGAAGAAAAGAAGGCCCAGTGACACAGAATACTCCAGAGAGAGTTGGCCTACATGACAGAAATATATCCCTGGAATGAGCAGGCTTCTCTGTGCGTGTGTGTGTGGGGGGGGGGGGGGGGGTGCTCATGTGTGACACACAGGTAACTAAAGTGAGATAGCTTGCCCCAGAACAGTGGTGTACAAAATGATTGATCATATTCAAAATAATTTTACTGGAAAGGCGCGGACACCATCCGCTGAGCGTAAAATAATAACACAGGAGTCAGAATGCGTGTGTCAAACCGAGAGAAGCGTAGAATAACGCGGGAGTCAGAAGGCGTGTGTCAAACTGAGAAAGACATCAAATAACATGGGAGTCAGAAGGCGTGTGTCAAACTGAGAAAGACATCAAATAACATGGGAGTCAGAGCATGTGTCAAACTGAGAAAGACATCAAATAACATGGGAGTCAGAGCATGTGTCAAACTGAGAAAGACATCAAATAACATAGGAGTCAGAGCATGTGTCAAACTGAGAAAGACATCAAATAACATGGGAGTCAGAGCATGTGTCAAACTGAGAAAGACATCAAATAACATGGGAGTCAGAGCATGTGTCAAACTGAGAAAGACAAGACGAGAGAGATCTCCTTGCTTACGGGCTCGCATCAAAACAGGTATAAATGAAAAATGTTACCATGCAGTCTGCTCTCTTTACAGTACGCCAGAGGCATGTGTGAGGACAAATTAGTTTTCAACCAACTGGTTTCCCACTCCTTCAGGTGTGAGTCAAGGCGATGCTTTGTCACCCACTCTTTTAGCTATTTATATAAATGGAGTATCATCTTGACTTGATATTTCAAAAATCTCTCATTCCAAAGCAAAGCAAACCAACTCCAAACTCGCTTAAATCTTGATGAGACAAATGCCTTGTGTGTCTTGTCCTTGGTCGTGAATGAAATAGAAGAGAATGAAGATAACACTGATATAAATTTGATCCACAACCCATATGTTTTCATTTAACTATTGGCGGGAAAAGGCCAACTGTAAGCAACATTGTTGTGTATGGAACATGGTTAATCTATATTAATCAATCATAACGCAGATTTAGGACTGGTGGGAGGGTAAACTCTGCGTTCGCACATACTGTACAGTACAGCCCCTCCAATTAATATGCAGATTGTCAGGAGTTCAGTGCATGTGCGAAAGAGGCTTCAGCTTGTGTTTTTTGGGGGCAAGCATGCTATTGATTTCACCCCTCCAACTTGCTGTGTGTGTGTGTGCGCGTGTGTACACAATTGATTGGGAGAGAAATTAAGAGGAACTTCACTCACTTTAAGCTTGGCTATTTCTTCACCTGCCATGATGACATTGATATTACATACTGTATTTTGTCATAGCCTGCACCGTGATACATGATAAGACCAGTGTTTGTGAAGTGTTGTTGTTTTGAGTTATTGATTGCTTTAAGCAACTCATCTGTGGTCTCCACTTATGTTGTGCTTTTGGCCATAATTGAGACATTGAGGGCTCAACACGGCAAGTCAGGTTGCAGAGAGAGTTAGGCCAGACAGCAGAGCAAAAACACACTGTGCACATGCCTTTGCTATGCCCTTTCTGAGCACCTGCCTTTTCTGCATGTCCCTGGTGGTGACTGTGCCAATGTTTGAAGTGCGATCACCATGGAAACCTCAGGTGCCACGATGCTTCTCTTCTTCCCCTGCTAAGCAAGCCCTCATTGGCACAGGACAGTCCAAGGTGAGCCCGGCTTACACTGCGTTCAGATGGATTCAGGTAGAGGGCAAACTGGATATCTAGGACGGTAAGATTAGGCGAGGCCAGCAGAGAATACCAGCAATAGTAGCGGTAGAAGGCATTGCCATTAAAAGTTAAAATATTTGTAATGTCTTGCCGTCCTCCACAACAGAATTTATAACCGGATGTTACATGACTACATGAAGAAAACGTGTTATAGCCTATCTGGACAATGAGAACCTTGAGTAATAATATTGTAGTGAAATCAGGGGGCAGCCAGGAGTCAAAACTGGATCAGGCGACAGCGCTAACCTGTCAACTAAAGGGTCTGACCTTTAGGTCTAGGTATCCATGGTTGGTACTATACCCCCCTTTCCCCTTTGGGAAACGCACACCATGCACTTGTGTGTTTGTTTGTTTGTTTGTTTATTAACACAGTTAAACAGAAGTAAAAACAATACATAATAAGTTATAACGATTGTGAAGGAGAAGTTAGAAGCCTAGAGGCTTATCAAGAACTTCCCCTGTTTTATAAAATCAAACATACAAAAATACAAAAATATGCATATTATAAAATACCAGAATACATTAAAAAGATTTGTGTTAATACAAACATACATACATGCATATACTGTGTACATAATAATATATAACAACCCACCCACCTGCCTACAAACCTACCCACCCACATAACCAAATGCATACCTACATGTATGACCTATTATCTATCTACTACTTTTGGATGAGCATTTTTTTTATAGTTTGCTTTAAAAATAAGCAGAGATGGAGATTTCCTCAGCATACGATCAGCTGCATTCCAAAGATTGGACCCTCTATACCTCACTGAGAAGAACTGCCTAAGTGAAGTACCACAATAAGGTATGCAGGTCCCTGGACTGACGTGTAGCATATGAATGAACATCTGAATTAAAAGAAAAAAAACGATTAAAACCATTTGGTAGATTGTGATCATGAATGCATTTGTACACAAATATCTGTAAAGTATTAACCTCAGGCACAGTCAGAATGTTTAGTTTCTTCAGCACTTCAGCCTATCAGCTCCCTCTCGCCTCTGGGCGCACACACTTCCACGCACTTCTTCTCTCTTTGGCCACGCCATTCCTAAAACTGCCATTACCGCTAAATCATCTGCATGAATCCTAATGCATTATGCATTAGGATTTGTAAGTCGCTTTGGATAAAAGTGTCAGCTAAATGACTAAATGTTAATGTGAATGTAAATGTAAAAGTATGCAAATCCCCAGGGGTATACGGCTATGCAAGGGGATTGGCAGACACAGGTTATTTTCCTCCCAATGTAATTGGTGTTCACCATCTGTGAGAAACACTGTCAGCCATGTGGTGAGCTTCACCAGATGGTTTCCTGTCATTTCCTGAGTGTCATTTCCTCTATAAAGTCTATGGTCTATGAGTGAAATTGGCCAAAATGTGATTCAGATCAATTTTCCAGGATCGGTGTCGATGTAATACAGAAAGAGGCCTGTCAGAGAATGTTTGGAGAGTGGTTGCCAGTGGTTACACACTACCATGTTTCGGAGGAAATGCTGGAAGATAGTTTTAGAGCCTGATCATAACCTTCAGGACAATATCAACACCTGTAAATTCTTTCTAGGTAAACTCTCACACGGCCACTATCCACTTCACACAGGTCCTTAGGTTCCCCAGAAATACACCCGAAATGTGAAGTGCACACAGATTTGTTTCTTCTAGCTCTCTCATTGCGCACGCACGCACGCACGCACGCACGCACGCACGCACGCACGCACGCACGCACGCACGCACGCACACACACACACACACACACACACACACACACACACACACACACACACACACACACACACACACACACACACACACACACACACACACACACACACACACACACACACACACACACACACACACACACCACACACACACTTTATATACAAATACCACTGACACACACATTCATGCACTTGAACATACTGACACACACTGTATACACACCATGCCTGGATTAGGGAGCTCAAGAGAGCTAAGGGCAGCTAATGACAGCTACAAGGGACCGACTGGAGGGCAGACTATAGGCCAACAACACCAGGGAGGTGTGGGCGGGTGCAGGCACGTGCACACATAGAGCCCAAGGGGTGCTTGAGCACCTGCCCTTTTGAGCCTCATAAAAAAGTGCCCTTTTAAAAATAAAACCGTTACCGTTACGCATATAGACTGCCCTTCCAACTGAAGAATGTCAGGATAGAATCAAAATATTAGGTAAAGAGAGACAGATGCCCCATATTCCATTGCAGTTTGCACGGCCTCCTCAGCGTGCCTCTCCGCGGACCTATATATTTTATGTATAGCGTGGGTGGTGATGATGATGATGATGATAGAAACCGCTGTGTCCCTCAATGAGGGACACGAAGAAGTCAAGTCCGATGCGATTTGGGAATCTCAAATACAAATTGGGATTCGAATTAAAAATGCATTTATATTAAACAATACAGAATATACACTTCTTGTAAGCACTTATTCCCTCCCCCCTGAACATTTATGGAGATGTATGGGCCTTTTAAGTCAGTAATAAAAGTGTCTTTCAAGGATAAGTGAGCTCCTGCACTGATTATTATAGTTCAATATTCAATATTTGATCACCAAAACCCCCCAAAAAGCATAAAAAGATCGGGCTTGCGCGCTGGCTGGTCAGGAGGCAGCTCTCCAAGATTAGTGTGAATTTACATTTACATTTACATTTAGTCATTTAGCTGACGCTTTTATCCAAAGCGACTTACAAGTTCTGTACGACAAGTCATCAGGAAGGGCATAACTCTATCAGCTGAGTAACAATGTTCATCAAAGTGTTGAGTCTTTAGTCAACGGCGAAAGATTGGACGGGTTTCGGCTGTCCTAACTGGGGTGGGCAGTTCATTCCACCATTGTGGGGCAAGGACTGAGAAAAGGCAGGTTCTCCTTGATGACCCTCCCGGAGCTCGGATAGGAGTGGATCTGAGACGGCCAGAAGATGCAGAGCGTAGGGGTCTTGAGGGTGTGTAGTTAGAGACCATTGACCGGAGGTAGGCGGGAGCGGTTCCCTTTGCTGCACGGTATGCCAGGTCAAGGGCCTTGAAGCGGATTCGTGCAGCAATGGGGAGCCAGTGCAGGTCCCTAAGAAGTGGGGTGACATGCGCCGACTTCGGTAGGTTTGAGATCAGGTGGGCCGCTGCGTTCTGAATGAGTTGAAGAGGCTTGGTGGCAGTGGCCGGGAGGCCAGCAAGCAGTGCGTTGCAGTAGTCGAGGCGGGAGATGACTGTTGGGCGAGGAGTTGGGTGGCTTCTTTTGTCAGGAAGGGGCGGATCAGGAAGGGGTTGCTCAGGAGGAATCTGCAGCTTCTGGTTGTCGCTGCAATGTGAGCGGAGAAGTTCAACTGGTCGTCGAAGACAACACCCAGGTTCTTGGCGGTCGGAGACGCGGTCACAGCTGCATTCTCGACTGTGATGGAAAGGTCGGTCAGGGGGGAGGATTTGGCCAGTAGGTGGAGCAATTCTGTTTTGCTTAGGTTCAGTTTGAGGTGGTTGGTCATCATCCAGGCGGAGATGTCGGACAGACAGGCCGAGATCCGCTCAGAGACGTGGATATCTGAGGGAGGGAAGGAGAGGAAGAGTTGAGTATCATCGGCATAACAATGATACGAGAAGGCATGAGCCATGATAATGTTACCCAGTGATTTAGTGTAGAGGGAGAAGAGAAGGGGTCCTAGGACCGAGCCCTGGGGGACACCCATCCGCAGGGGGCGGGTGGCCGACAGGGTCCCTCTCCATGACACTTGGTACATCATTGATGTATGATGTCAGCCATGTCAGCGCAGAGCCAGCCGCTCCCATTCCTGCAATGGGACGCGAGGAGGATCTGATGGTTGACTGTGTCGAAGGCTGCAGATAGATCTAGGAGAACAGGGCACTGGTGGTAGGGCAAGTATAACTGAGAGGGCATACATACCCTCATCTTACACCTTGTTGCCCATATGCGCATGTCCAGAGTGAATTATATTGTTATATTGTTTACACTGCCTTTTTATTCTATTTTAAAACAAACCCTGCAACCCCCATCACCCCAGTCATCACACACATAATAAACCTCTCCATAAAACAGGGATACGTCCCCAAGGACTTCAAAATTGCGAGAGTGACCCCCCTGCACAAAAAGGGCACCCAGGCAACTACCGCCCTGTTTCTATTCTTACCTCCATCTCCAAAGTCATGGAAAACATTTTCTACGAACAGGTCGAAAAGTACCTAGCGGGGAAAAAAATCGAATCTACGACTTCCAATCTGGCTTCAGAACATCCCACTGCACTGACACATGCCTTCTCTATTTGAACGACCACATCACTCCATTCTGATTGACAAGCTAAAAGCAATTGGTTTTGATAGTCTATCAGTGAGCTGGATGCAATCCTACCTTGAGGGGAGAGAACAGATGGTGGAGGTAAACGGTACTCTATCCCCCCCCCTCACAGTGAGCTGTGGTGTTCCACAAGGAAGCATACTAGGACCGCTACTGTTCCTAATTTATGCAAATCACATGTCGTCAGCTTGTGACTGCAACTTGTTCTTGTTAGCGGATGACTCAGCCCTGCTGGTCTCTGACAAGAACAAGTTACAGGTTGAAAAAACCCTCAGCTCAGAACTTGGCAGAATCTGCACCTGATAACAAACTATCATTACATCTGGGTAAAACAGAGTCCATTGTCTTCGGATCAAATAACAAACTCAGCAAGACCGATGGCTTCTCAGTTACAGTGGGTGACAATATTGTCACAAGGAAAGATGAAATTACATACCTAGGTTCCATCCTAGAGGCAAATCTTTCCTGTGACAAAATGGCATCCAATGTAATAAAAAAAGTCAACCAACAAACTAGATTCTTGTATCGGATCTCCTCTCTGGTAAACAAGAATACCCTGAAGACTCTGGCAGGTGCACTCATTCAAGGGTACTACGACTATGCTTGCACCTCATGGTACCAAAGCACCTCAATGGCGCTAAAAACAAGATTACAAACATCACAAAACAAACTGGTCAGACTACTACTTGACCTTACTCTTAGAACCCACCTCACCCCTGCCCACTTTGACTACCTAGGATGGCTTAGAGTATACGACAGAGTACAGCAACTTGCAATGGGCATGGTCTACAAGATACACTACACGACTAAGGTACCCATGTACACATACTTCCACAAAATACTTCCCAAAGGTCAGTGAATACCACAACCACAACACCACAGGGAGCTCCACAAATCATGTTAAACCCAGATTCGGCTCAAACAAGGGACTAAACACGTTTCGCAATTATGCCACATCAATGTGGAACGCCCTACCCAAAGCTGTAAAGGAATGTGAATCACTACCCACTTTCAAAAACACTCTCAAAGAGCACCTATGGGAGACTGCAATTCGAAACTGGCCCCTGTAAATGTCCTAACCCAACCCCCTCCAATGTACAGTAAATGTCCTAACCCAATAATACACAAGACCCTCTGCTTGGGACCAAGTAAGGTTTGGTCGATATTCCAATGTACAGTTTTCCCCCCGCCTACCCAGCCCCCCCCCCCCCCCCCCCCCCACACCAACACCTACAGTTTCTGGTCTGCATCCCCTTAACAATTGTGTGTATTTAAGCATTACATCACGCGCAGGAGCGGTTTGTGAACAATAAACCATGCCTAGGGGTGGTCTTTAGACCCCCTAGGCATGGTTTATTGTTCACAAATCATGACTGCAAGTGGTGTAATGCTTTTATACAACTGCC
Organism: Notolepis coatsorum; assembly: GCF_963971535.1. Classification (NCBI taxonomy): domain Eukaryota; kingdom Metazoa; phylum Chordata; class Actinopteri; order Aulopiformes; family Paralepididae; genus Notolepis; species Notolepis coatsorum. Next base: position 56,994,104 of record NC_140181.1, read on the forward strand.
ACATTCATCCAACCTTATTGCTATACAATAAACACACATTAATCGAAGATTTATTGAAAAAACCATCCGCCAGAAAAAGTAGTTCCCACAACAACAAAAAAGACAATTTGCCTCCATGTGGAAGCAGCTCGGAAGTGCATCCAACCAACTAACACATCCAACTGTGTGTTATTGGAATGATTGACAGAAGTTGCCTCATGTGGAAGCAGCTCGGAAGTGCATCCAACCAACTAACACATCCAACTGTGTGTTATTGGAATTATGGAGAGAAGTTGCCTCATGTGGAAGCAGCTCGGAAGTGCATCCAACGGATCCAACAAACTAACACATCCAACTGTGTGTTATTGGAATGATTTATTGAACATTTTATTACCAGATGCAGAATGGGTACAATACAGTACGGCTCAATACACACAATTGTTAAGGGTATGCAGACCTACTTTCTATAGAACTTCATTCTTAGATGCTTCTATAGAAAGTAGGTAAAACAAATTAAAACGTTTTCTTTGCCCTATAGGAAAAAAAAGTTTTCTTCGCCCTATTTTTTTATTTATTTTTTTAAACCTACTTTAGAGGGCCTAAACTTAACCAGTTGGAAACCAGGCGTACAGTAATAAAATTAGCAATCAACCAATCAATCAATTCAATAGACCATGCTCACTTAAAACAGCGCAGCACTCAGCTGCTTCTCTCTCAGTCTGACTCTCCCCCGCCGTTGCAGACATGAGTGTGTGTGTGTGTGTGTGTGTGTGTGTGTGTGTGTGTGTGTGTGTGTGTGTGTGTGTGTGTGTGTGTGTATGTGTGTGTGTGTGTGTGTGTGTGTGTGTGTGTGTGTGTGTGTGTGTGTGTGTGTGTGTGTGTGTGTGTGTGTGTGGGGGTGGGTGGGTACGCCAGCGTCGGACGGACAGTGTGAGAGTGAGCGCTGCAGTCAGGGGGAAGGAAGAAGAAATTTACAATAAAATTGCAAATAATCAATCTGCGATTTTTCTTTTGTTCTACAATGACTCATGACCCATCAATTACATCATCCAACATTGTTTAAAGGACTAAGACATTCGCCGTGACAGAATCGCTTTATATTTAGTCGTTATGACGCTATCAACATATCCATTTGTTAAAGATTATTGTCCGCCATCTTGTTTTTGCCGACGGAGTGATCCGGCAGAGTGATGTGATTCGGTTGTGGGCGGGTCCTGGGACCAGGAGCGTGCATTGTGCCCTATACATACGTGTAAATGGACTGTTTCAGCCTATCAGAATCGAGAAATTTGCATGCCGTTGTATAATGAGCTGTACTGTATTGTACCCATTCTGCAATCTGTTAATAACATTTTCAATCAATCAATCAATGCCCAGGGCGCCCCTAATGGCATAATCCGGCCATGATATACACACTGACACAAATATTTGCGCATACACACATACATACATACATACATACATACACATGGCCGCCTAGTTATAGTTGAAAGTGGGGGTGCAATTTTTTTTTTTATTCTTTTTTTTTTTTACATTTTTTTTTTTTTACATTTTTTTTTTTTTTTTTGCAATGGGTGGTTTGGAGGTGGTCCGGCACGACCCCCTCCACGGCAGATTTTTTTACATTTAATGAACACCTGTATGTGCAATTTCCTGCAATATAGAGCCTTCAATCTTGACCAAAATAAAGCTGCTCTTTTCACTATAAAACTCAGTTTATATTGCAATATGATAGCTATAATAATAATAACTTCACTGCGAGGGCTCTTTTAGCTAACGCTAGCTAGGCACGTATGATAGCCAATTACTATTATAATAATAATAATAATAACTTTCCCATCCTCCCAAAGCCCCTCCAGCCCCGTTCACATCCGCAGCACCAACAACAACAACAACAACTAATTGACGCTATCAATAGCCCCAGTGAGCGCGGCGGCTGAATGAATGAAAACTTTATTTAACAGATTGCAGAATGGGTACAATACAGTACGGCTCAATACACACAATTGTTAAGGGGATGCAGACCAGAGAAAGACGTTTGTCTTGTTTACATCAGGGTCCCCTTTCGTGACTGTGCTGCACCGAGTGAATCCACAGTCACTTGCTCCTCAATGGGAAAACCAACCTAGATTTACCATGAAGGACTGGTTCTGGCCGAACCGTTCGTTATACAAGTATCACAGAGACATTACAAAGGTGCTCACAGTTGCACGAGGGGTTCGCACAGAGATACGGGATGGTTTGAAAGCTCGGCGTTGCTAATAAATATTTTTAATATTTTTTTATAAACTGCTCAAAGCGGCATTATTTCCGCCGTTGGGTGATCACAGCGCATGCGCACCATCCTGTATCTCTGGATTCACTCGGTGCACTGGGTGCAGCGCCGAGGCTCACCATACGAGAAATATTCAGTTTCAATCTGTTTGCGCATTTAGTATACAGTCACAGTGTTCGACTTACGTGATGATTTGCTCCATTTTGATGTAAACGCCGAAGAATAATCCTCACGAGTCACAATGTTATCCAATATCCAGCCTGAATTTGTCAAGGGTTTCGAAAAAGCCGCCTCCCCCAACATGTCGTATACGTCATGCCGACGAACCGTGGCCCGTGGGCACTGGATCAAACCATTAAAGTGGGGGGTCACACAATCTTTGGAAACTTAAAAACTTGCTATTAAGTGTCATTGCGTATTATTAATTTGATTGAAATTACGTAGTTATGGTTCGATAAGATTTATAAATTGGGGGGGGATATTTATATCATATGATATGATCAAAAAGTGAGGGAGCAAAGAGACAAGCTTGCTCCCCCAAGTTCAATAGTCCTAGAGCACGTGCATCTTCTGCTCCATTAAGTGGGCGCCTATGTACATACATACATACATACATACATACATACATACATACATACATACATATACATACAAACAAACACGCTGACACACACGTGTAACACACTCCCATGTCTCACATTATAGTGAGGTGAGATGTATTGTTTTTGTTCTGTTTAAGTAACACACCTCTATTGATAATGAATTATTGATGTTCAAATTGATTGACTACAGTACAAATGACCGCCAGTCCTGCCTCACATCCCACTAACACTAATCAAGTCCTAAGCTGATGTAAGCATGTTGTTAGATGGACTGTCTGACCACACCCCTCGGCCCCCTCCCTCCCTCCCTCCCCCCACCCCACACACCAGAGTTTATTAGTCTGCCGACACAGCAAACACAACACACAACGTCTAATTGAGTGTTGTTTGAAACAGTGTAATGGCGGGGGGGGGGGGGGGGCACACGCAGTTAGAAACTCCCTTTTTGGTAGCATTTCTTGATGAACTGCTTCTCACTTGGTAACTACAGTCTTTGGATGCAGAAAAAATTACAAATACTAGTACCATGGATGCCAAGTGTCGCAGTGTGTGGTTATTCATCAAAAGAGAGATCAGCGCGGTGGGTGTTTGAGTGAGGAGAGAGAACGGCGGTAGAGAGAACAAAGCATGGATGAGAGAAATAAAACTTTATTTTCTGATTGTTTCATGGCAGTTACTCACACACAAACACACACATACACACACACATACACCACTGGGCTCTGTGCCTATCTCCATCTCTTCTATTCTTTCTTTTGTTCTCTCTCTGCAGTGGCTCAGGTATTTATTTTTATTTATTTATTTATTTATTTATTTATTTATTTATTTATTTATTTATTTATTTATTTATTTATTTATTTATTTATTTATTTATTTATTTATTTATTTATTTATTTATTTATTTATTTATTTATTTATTTATTTATTTATTTATTTATTTATTTATTTATTTATTTATTTATTTATTTATTTATTTATTTATTTATTTATGGAGCATTTATTTATCCACTCTGGTTGGATGGTGTATTGTGCTTGTGCTGTATAATAACAATACATTTGAATCTAATCTAATTTTGAGATCAGTCGCAAATCGCTTCCTGTTGAATGGATCAGCATGGTGCAGATGCCGAACCTCTGCTGTTTTGCACACCACCCTTGTCGTTTTTCACACGCCTCATTCGCTTTATAAGGAGCTGGCAGGGTGTGTCTGTATGCAAATGTATGGGCGAGAATGCGCATTTCAGTTTAAGAATGAGTGGGATTCATCATTGAACACACCTGGGTAAGAACAGATTTGGACGTTAACCTCTTAAGCCTGGAGCCCTATTTTCTGAAAATCCGCCTAAAATACATACCTAAGTAAATGGAATTATTGCTCCACTTCTACAAGGTCCTTTTGCATGTTCTTGGTATCTAGGGACATCTATGGACCTCAGTGCATGTATTCCCAGTGTCAGAAATACTGTGTATATTACTAGGCTTGATTAAATTGTGATGAAACAAAGGAGAATATAAATTATGATTTTTCTTTGCATCTTTAATAGTGAATAACACCATGCTAAAAATGACCAGACATGAAAAACTGCCACTGATCTCATTGAGTACTGTAGAGCATTCACTATATGCCTTTTGATACACGGTTATAGCGGCCACCGTACCGGCTACTGTTTTAATGTGCACTCTCGGTAGAGCCTGTGTTAAGCCATGTGTTGTTGTAATAAACATAATACTTTATAAAGTATTCCCTCCGTCTGGTCATTCAACATGGTGTCAGAAGTAAAAGCGGACATACTGTTCCTAATTTATGCTCCTGGCTGTTCAAACAAATTTTACCGTGTGAAAGAGAGAGGAAAGTTGGTTCATTTCCACAAACTACCAGTGAAAAAAACAGTGTTGTTGGCACGTAACTCAGTTACTTCTATTCTGCATCGAACATTGTACATATGTCTATACTGAACACTGTGACCTCTATTTTTACTTCTATTTTACATGCTATACTATTTTATTTCATACTTATCTTGTCTAACACAGTCTCTGGAGCGTAACAGTAAGAAGCATTTTGTATAAAAGTATTCTGTACTTCTGTATGACAACTATTAAAGAAACTTGAAACTTGAAACGTTGGCTGGCTGCACTCAGGCGGCGCGATCAGCCTGTTGGACAGGGAATGAAGATCTGCAGCGAACACTTCATTGCCTCGGATTATGTTGTTGGGGGTGGGAGGTTTGTCCAGAAGACCACTAATCAGCTGAAGCCCGATGCGGTTCCCTCGGTCTTCGACAGACAATTTGATCCTCCAGCATTTTAAAGTGTTTTGTGTATGTGTGTGTTGCATGTGCCCGTGTGTGTGTGTGTGTTGCATGTGCCCGTGTGTATTTATACCACTGCAGATGTCACCAGTTCCATGTGTCTAACCTGCATCTATCCGTCATTTATTTTTCCTATAAAACCTTATTTTAATTCTTTCTTTCTTTTTCTCCCGGGCGGTTATTTGTCCTCAGCGCTGACTGAGCTGAATAGAAGCAATATTTAACAACAGCAGAGAGCGGAGATGACATACCAGCTGCCAGATACTTGACAGATTTATTTTCTCTCTCCCCCACAAATGAACCACGAAGTACCAACAAGGCTTTTAACCGTGGCTTCTAGAGGGAGGAGGATGTGTAGTATTTAGGAGCTGGGTGGTGGTGAGGTGGAGGAGGAGGAGGAGGAGGAGGAGGAGGAGGGAAGGGTTGAAAAGTGTTAGGGTCTCAGTATACTTGATTTTAACCATGCATACGAGCAGGGGTGTAGCTCCAGATTCTGGGCCCCATGAAAGAATGTATTTGTAGGCCCCCAGTGAATGCGAGCGCGCGTAAGCGCGCAAGGGGATTTTTTTTTGCCATTTTTTATTGATGAAAACGCATAATATGGTTTTTACCTATACATTCGGATCAGCAGTTCAGCACCTGCACTGTTGGTGGGTGAGCCTAGTAAAGGATGTCGCATTGCGTTCATCTTCAATGAATGGACCAATGCAATAGTCTACCAAAGCCCCCCCTCTCTCTATATATATCTCACACACACACACACACACACACACACACACACACACACACACACACACACACACACACACACACACACACACACACACACACACACACACACACACACACACACACACACACACACACACACACTTCAGAAACAAACATAGTATCAATGAGAGCATCAATAATACACCTGAGTGATGTCTAGTAAAAAAAAAAAAAAAAAAAAAAATTGGGCCCCCCCCCCCCCCCAGTGCTGGGCCCTTGGAATAATCCTAAGCTACCCCCCCCCCAGCTACGCCCCTGCATACGAGTAGACAAGTGGCTGCATTGTGAGCGGTATTGTTCACATACTTGCCTGTATATTTTGCGTGTACCTGGAGGGTTGAAAAGTCTATCCACTAGGGGGCAGATCAGGGCCGAATCCTCCCTGGCCAACACTTAGAATTATGTAGAAGAAGACTACATGTGTGAACCTTGTGAACTGTCCACTATTCAGACTTGCGATGTGAACATAGAACATGGCAACACTCAAGGAGGTTAATGTTGAGATCAGGGCATAAAAGTTCTCTGACCTGTTTTTTTTGTGTGCAGTTTTCCATGTCGAGTTTTAGCGTTTAGCCATTTACATCCACACTGCCCCCCACTGGTGACGTGCTTCATTGCATCTTTCGGATGCATAGTGCTAAGTTCTGAGGACGTGCACAACGTACGCTCCAAAGGAACATATTTAAAAGCAAGGATGCCGAGCACATTAGAGAGCAGACAGCGACCTTTAGAAGCAAACAGGAAGTTTATACAGTATGCATATGCACCGAGACATTCTGAAGTCTCCTGTGCAGGTCAGATAAACTCCAATGGAAGTCATTCATGGAATCAGATGTGGACGACTAGTCTAGCTTAAAACTTCAGGAGAGGTGTTTTTGGCCAACAGCTAGGCTAGCTGGCTCCAGTAATTTGTGCTAAACTAGGCTAGCTTGCAGCCGGATAGCTTTCTACTGAACGCACAGAGAGGAAATTGATCTATCTTATTGTCTGACTAGAGAAGACGGTAAGCACATGTCCCATAATGTTGGCATGTTCCTTTAACACTAGAAAGCCCAAGGCCATACAGGTACAGGTCCTTGACTTTTCCTAAATATGTGTTTATTTCTTTTTTTCTTTTATAATTTTTTTGTTCTAACTTTTTCTGTATTTTTGCTCCCATTCCTATTTAGTCGTTATGCCAATTATCTTCCTGGTCGTTGCGTGCATTGTCCCACTGTCGGCCTAGGGAGGGTGTAGAACTACCACATGCCTCCTCCGATACATGTGGAGTCAGCCAGCCGCTTCTTTTCACCTGACAGCGAGGACTCTCACTGGGGGAATGTAACACGTGCGGAGGTTCACGCTATTTCCCCCTGATCCCCTCCCTGCTGAACAGGCGCCCCGACCAACCAGTAGGAACCGCAGTTTACAACGCAATGGTAGGCGAGTGCATTCTCCACTGTGCTACCCAGCCGCACTAAATATGTGTTTATTTTAACATAATTTCTTTAGATTAAATGAACAAAACACAAAAGAGTTCTGGGCATTTCTACCTAGATCAAGGATGGTGTATCATCCCAGCGCTTGGGATCACACTAATTGGCCAGATGGTTGCGCTATAATAAAAGTTGAAAATGTCATGTCCAATCTCACATGAGACTTTGAACACATATGAACACATATACACCTGTTCCTGGTCTGGCACTTGGGCCGTAGGACCACCAGATCTGCCATATTAACATCCTTAGTACTCCCAGGCTGTTCACCCCATTATTACTAAACTTGTTTTAAGTTCTGTGCATAATGTTAACCCTCTCCTCTCTGATCCATGGTGGTGTCTTCACAGGCAGCATCAATATTGCAGAATAAGTCATTCATTGTTAGATAATCAATCACAGTTAACATGATGGAGCTCTGTGTTTCTGTTTGATCGACCGTTCACTGTTCAGCTTGATAGCATTCAACAGCTTGAGAACTTAATGTGCCTGAGGACGATGATGATGCTGATGATGATGATGATGATGATGATGAGGGTGATAATGATGATGGTGATGATGATGATGATGATGATGGTGATAATGATGATGGTGATGATGATGATGGTGATAATGATGATGGTGGTTGTTGTGAAGGATCAGATTAAACCGAATATATATATTTATTTATGGATATATATTTAATAGTATTTGTATATCGTTGATATCCCTTGTATATTCTTTGTACATATACACTGAATATCCCTTTAGTCTACTACAGCCCATAATAGTTCATTCTCTCATTGGACAAGAACCTGGCGCCAGCAGACAGGCCCCTTGAGTCAAGTTCAATAGTGCCGACGAACATGTCCCAACTAGCCCCGGTTCCGCGTAGGAATACGGTTACCGAAATACGAATGGTACTATTTGTTCACCGTGCATATAAATAGGGCGCAAGTAAAGTAGAACTTTCTTTTAGTCCATTAGTCCTTTACCCTCCAACCTAGTAACAGACGTGAAGCCTCACCCACGACCCACGTGTGGTGCAGTATGGCCTATTTTGGCCCCAGAATAGGCATTGAGACCTCGTGTAAATTCATAGCTGAATTGTCATAGTTTGGCACTGTACCGTCGAGTGGGACGTATTTCTATTAAGTAATAATAGTCTATTATGTATGGTGCATCGTTCGGTTAAAGTTCTAAAGTGAGCAGCACCCCCATCGTTTCCTCGCGTTATCTAGAGTCTTAACCAGGCTGGGCAGACCACGCGTGGTGCTTTCATCCGAGGAGTTCTGGGCGAGGACGAGTGGACCTGCACATTGGATTACCTACCCGGACGACTGCTGAGCCTATACGGCATGGAATATCTATTTGCTTTGGGTGCTTTGATTTGTGGAGCGGATAACAGCCAACGCCAGTGAGTGTTGGAATTACCCCCAAGAGGAGCCCAGGTGAGACGGCGCTCAACCCAGACCGAGGCCGCCTCGCTTCTCCTTCGTTGTGGGCCTACAGCTACCGTCTACAAGAGGGCCCAAGTGTATTCATCTGTGGATCAAGATCCTGCGGGCACTGTTTTCTGTACCTGAATTCTCCCCAGGAATCGTTGGCCAGATGGGATGCAGCTGACGGCTCTCTAAACCCCCCCCCCCCCTTACTGACTTACAACCAGCAGGTCCCCTTTAGTATCCCGTTATAATCCTTAAGTACCATCGCTATAGATCCCTAAAGAACCAGGTTGTATACTTGCTTCCTGCGTAACCAGAGATTGGACATTCAGTGTTGATTTGCCTACGAATACTCATTTGCCTTACAAGTGCATTCAAATCATAAATGTAATTAAGTGAATGTTGTATATACCTTTTGCTATATTAAACCTTCGACTGTTATATTTGTGTGGACCTGGTTTCATATGTGGGAAAGTGTTCATCATACTTAGATATCGTGTACTGGATGGCCAGAAGTTAAAGTACATCAAGCGGTAGTGGTTTAATGATACCATACTTATCAATACAGTCAGGGAATTGTACCCCTCAGTTACAATTGGTCCTTCGAGCCGGAGGGTAACTAGCGTAATATTAATATAGTGTTATTAATATTGAAATGGCCTATGATGAACACTCCACGAAACGGTCCTCCTAACGTAGAACGCCCGCGGCGCAGACGACAGACACCTCAGTACTTAGAGGATTACGCTGTCAGTCAACTACCTAGCCTTCTACAGACGGTAAACGCGGTAAAAGTAGAAAGTAAAATTATGTCTGACCTTAACGACCAGGTTACCCCGACCACAGAGGCCCTAGTGGGTTCTAATGTAACTGACCAAGCTCACGGTGGGGACCAGGAGGGAACAGACATGCCTTTACCCCCCGCCAATACCAAAGAAGTAGTCCCCGACCAGCTCCGGGAGGAAGACAACCCTCCAGAGGTGGAACCCTGCACGGAACAAGATGAGGAGAGCGCCGAGGAGATAGAGCTCCAGGACTCCCCAACGAGTACAGCCAGGAGCGGCTCACCTCTACAAGCGTCTTCCCCCAGCGAGGCGGAGAGGATGCTGTCACAGGCGTTCCTCGCCAGCCTGACAGCCTCTACCGAACGCGATCGACTCCAGGGTGAACGCGATCGACTTCAGGGTGAACGCGATCGACTCCAAACACAGCAGCGGAGCGAAGAAGAGCACATACGCCTGGAGATGAGACGCCTTCAGACGGCAGAGAATATGGCAAGAGACCGGTCCAACACCCAGCGCGCCGCTGACGGTGCCCAAAGAGAAGCAGAGCGCGACATCGCTCTCATCCAGCGCGAAGCCGAGCGCGACAGACTACAAGCCGAGCGCGACAGACTACAAGCCGAGCGCGACAGACTACAAGCGCAGCTAATGGAGCAGCTGATCACCAGGGCAACACCCTCTCCCTCCGCCAGGGGTTCAAGGGCCTCGTCGAGACAACAGTCAAGGGCAGCATCCCCTAACCGACCAAGCGACCCTGAACTTGACCACCAGAGAGAGCCTATACCCCCCGCAGACCCCCTTCCCCGACCGGTCCAAGCGAGACCCAGCTACAAGGAAGGAGCAGCATACACTGCGGAGAGGCTAAATAAACGACTACAGGATCTAGAGGACCTGACAGAAGAAGAAGAGGGAGAGGAGGAGAACCAAGCCCGACGACAGCACAGTACTCCACCGGACCAAGAGGTCCAGTACAGCCCAGGCTATACCCCCGCGGCGCTGCGCTACAGACCCCCGACTCTATTCACGGGTGAGCATGATGCACGACCAGCCCCGAGGAACAGCACCTGGACCAGCGGGCCATGGTACCCTGCCGGTACCAGCCCACAGAGAGGCGCAAGAGGAGACTCGCCTAGGAGGCCTCTCTCCCAACGCTCACCGATGTGCCAGCCATCCACGGCGTCATACATTGGCACACCGATGTTTCCAGACTTCACCCATGAGAATCGAGCACAGTACACGGAGCTCCGGATGTGCTTAGAGACAATGATGGTGGATGTCGTTGACGAACGCCACAAGTATGCAATATTACTGAAGCACCTGAAAGTACCCCGAGCGCACAATATAGCGCTAGCCTATGCCACCTCTACGACCCCATACACCGCGGCTCTAGCAGCGCTGGACCAGAGATATGGACGTATATGGGATTACGTAATCCAAGAGATAAGGCATATTGACCGCCTACCCCCAGCAACAGACAATCGCTCACTAGACGACCTGTCTATAAAAGTGCAGTCCCTGGTAGGGATGCTGGGAGCGCAACGAGAAAAGGGTATGCACGAGCTATACGCCAACTCTAACGTCGAGAGGATTTTAGAGAAGCTGCCGCCTGCCAGACAAGAGCGCTTTAGGCGGCAAAGAGACCACCGTGATCCTAACGGTCCCGAACCATCCCTCCTCGATTTAGCCGACTTCCTGACGAGAGAAGTCAGCAGCCTACGCTTGGATACATTCTTGCGGAGCACACCAAGCTCCAGAGAGGGACCTAGGAGAGTAAACGATGGAAGAAGATCAGTGACTGTCATGCACCAATCAGAATCAGTACCGAGCAGTAAGAACCACAGTACCCCCTCGAGAAAAGAGAAGTGGAAGATGGTGTGCCCGTACTGCGAGAAGGAACACTGGCTGTCACAATGTGACCTGTTCAAGAAGATGAATGCAGAAGAAGTGAGGCAATGGATAAAGTCCAACAGGCGCTGTTACCGATGTGCGCGCAGTCACATGGCAGCCGAGTGCCGCCTAAAGAAGAGGTGCAGTCGGTGTGACGGAGCCCACCTAGATGTCCTACACGACAGTAACAGAAGAAAGCCTGCACCTGCACCATCGAGCAGCACAAAGGCAAGTGTCATGTACATTGACCCCGCCAGCAGCAGCGGCGCCCAGGTGCTCTTAAAGGTAGTCCGTGTAACATTGAGCCACCAAGATAAAGTCATGGACACTTACGCCGTCCTGGATGACGGGTCAGAGAAGACCCTTCTCCTCGCATCCGCTGCGGCCCAGCTGGGACTGCGGGGGAGCGAGAACCAGATGACGATTCGGACAATAAGAAGAGATTTAATGTCTCCTTCACTATCGCAGCAAGCGGGCAGCCAGAGAGACGGTATAGGATTACAAATGCTTTCACCAGCCAAGAAATAGGACTATCACAATACACCTACCCCATCGCCAAGCTGATGGATAAATATGTGCACCTGCGTCAACTACCTATCCCGCTCATAGACGGCGCCACCCCGACCCTGCTGATAGGCTCCGACCATGCAGACCTCATAGTCCCGATAGACCGGGTCCATACAGGACCCAGAGGCTGTCCTGCAGCAGTCGAGACCCGCCTAGGATGGACACTACAAGGCCCCCTCGCTAAATCTCTCAACCGAACAGCAGCCACTAGCTGCCTCCACTCCAGAGTGACAGAAGAAGACACCACTCTCCTGCAGCATGTCGAGAGGCTATGGACACTAGAGACAATGCCCTTTAAGAACGAAAAGAAAGACATTCGTTCTAAAGAAGACATTTACGCCATAAACCTCCTCGAGCAAGGGACAAAGAGAGTCACAGTCGGCGGAGTGATGAGATACGCAACTCCACTCCTGAGGCGAGAGGGAATGCCCACCTTTCACGCCACGAAAGAAGCTACGGAGCGGTATCTATTGAACACAGAGCGGCGCCTAGCCAAAGACCCCGCTCAAGAGAGTGTGTACCGCGCTGAGATTGAGAAGCTAATCACAGCGAGACACGTAATGAAGATTGACATTAAAGAGGCCGATCAGACGACCGAATCATGGTACGTGCCGCACCACAAGGTCCACCACAACGGCAAGGATCGCATTGTGTTTAACTGCAGCTACCAGATCGGATCCCAGAATCTGAATAAAGAGCTCTTGCCCGGCCCCACACTCGGCCCCTCTCTACTAGGCGTGCTACTACGCTTCCGCCAGGACAAGGTGGCTATCAGCGGGGATATCAAAGGGATGTTCCTGCAGGTGAGACTAGTGGAGGAGGATAAGCCCCTACTGCGGTTCCTATGGAGAGAGAGGATCGGAGATGAGCACCCAGCCATCTACCAATGGGAAGTCCTCCCCTTCGGAACCACATGCAGCCCGTGCTGTGCTACATTTGCACTGCAGAAACACGTCGCAGAGGACCCAGCAGCAGATGAAGAGGTCCGACACAGTGTGAAGAACAGTTTCTACGTGGACAACTGTTTACAAAGCGTTTCGACCCAAGAAGAAGCCGAGGCTCTCCTACTCAAGCTACGCGCCTCCCTGATCAAAGGCGGCTTTGATCTCAGGCAGTGGGCCAGCAGCGACCCGCAAGTATTGCGCAGCCTCTCCCCCGCGGACAAGGCAGCCAGTAGCGAGACCTGGATGGCGACCATCCCAGGAGAAGCCCAAGAAATGACACTAGGACTAGTCTGGCGCTTCAAAACAGACTCGCTCCACTATAGACACAAACCCCTGACCACGGAGCAGGGAAGGTCGACGGCGATACCGACCACCAGACGGAGTGTGTACAGAACACTCGCCAGACAATATGACCCGTTGGGATGTATTCTACCTTACACCACCAGGGCAAAGATGATTGTACGAGCACTATGGGACAAGGACCAGGGCTGGGACGACCCAATACCCGCACACCTTGCCTCCACATGGAGAGAGTGGGAGACGGAACTCCGCTCACTCCCAGGCGTCAACATACGCCGCAGCTACTTCCCACCCACAGTGAGGCCAGAGACATGCAAGATGGATCTACACGTCTTCAGCGACGCCTCCGAAGTAGCCTATGGATCTGTGGCCTACTTGCGTGCCCAAGAGAAGGGAGGAGAGATACACACCGCTTTCATCCTGGCTCGCTCAAGAATAGCCCCACGAAAGCAACAATCTATCCCGCGTCTAGAGCTCTGCGCAGCCCTAGCAGGAGCGCATCTAGCCACGTTAATCCAACGTGAACTCACCATCCCGGTGCAAAGAACAATCTTGTGGTCAGACTCTACGACAGTACTCACATGGATCAAGTCTGATTCATGCAGATACAAGGTCTTCGTGGGAGTCAGAGTCACAGAGATTCAAGAGTTAACAGAAGCAGCGAGCTGGCGGTATGTGGACACCAAACACAACCCAGCTGACGTCATCACCCGGGGAATGTCCCTAGATGACCTCACCCGTCACAACATCTACAGTGACGGACCAGAGTTCCTCAAGCTCCCGGAAGAAGAGTGGCCTACGCCCACCCCACGGGAAGCGAGTAAAGAGGAGGCTGAAAACAAGAAACCTATGTTCTGTGGATTGAGCACAGTCGCCTCCACAGACCCCAACATAGATGATTGCCTCACCCTACAGAGTGCGCAGCTAAAGACATTCCTGTGGCACCACCCAGAGATTCAGCCCACCACTGACATTTCAGCAGCTGACTACGAAGAAGCAGAACTTCTTCTACTACAACGAGCCCAGAGAGACTCGTTCCCCGATGAGCTAGACTGTCTACAGGGAGGAAAGCCCGTCCCATCAGACAGCAGACTGCTCCACCTGGCACCCGAGAGTGACGCCCAACATCTCATCAGAGTGGGTGGTCGTCTGCGGAGAGCCCCCGACCTACCGGATGACGTTAAGTACCCGATAGTCTTGAACAGCCGACACAAGGTCACAGAGCTGATCATAAAGAAATACGACGAGGATGTGCACCACGCAGGAGCAGAGAGAGTCTTCGTGGAGATCAGACGTCGCTATTGGATACTTCAAGGGAGAGAAGCAGTGCGACGCTTCCAGCGAACCTGTCTAGACTGCCGAAAGTGGCGCGCGCAGCCCAGCATACCCCGGATGGCTGACCTACCTCCCTGTCGCCTCCGACTCGGCGACAAGCCCTTTCACTCCACAGGCATGGACTGTTTTGGCCCGTTGTATATAAAGAAAGGAAGAGGAACCGAGAAGCGGTGGGGTATTGTATTCAAATGCATGACCACCAGAGCGATACATATCGAACTCCTTCCAACCATGAGCACAGACTCATTCCTTATGGCCTTCCGAAGATTCACATCGCAGAAAGGAAAACCGTCTACATTGTTGTCTGATCACGGGACAAACTTCAAAGGCGGAGAAAGAGAGCTGAGAGAGAGCTTCCAAGCTATGGGCCCAGAACTTAAGACCCACCTCGCTCCATCCCAGATTGACTTCCAGTTTAATCCCCCGAACGCACTCCACTTCGGTGGAACCTGGGAACGAGAAGTACGTTCTATAAAGACAGCCCTGTACGCCGTGCTTGGGGCCCAGACTGTGGCGGAAGAAGTCCTAATGACAGTCCTCACGGAGATCGAGGGAGTATTGAACTCCAAGCCCCTCGGTTACGTCTCAAGTGATGTAGCAGATGTCGACCCAGTCACCCCCAACACACTCTTGATGGGGCGGCTGGACCCCGCGCTACCCCAGACAATGTACAGGCCTGAAGAAGCGAACGGCCGAAGAATGTGGAGGTACAGTCAAGTACTGGCTGACAAGTTTTGGAATAGCTTCCTACTCCACTATCTACCGTCTCTACAGACCCGCCAGAAGTGGGTAAAAGAGAGAGACAATTTGACAGAAGGAACAGTCGTCATGATTATCGACCAGTCACTACCCAGAGCTATGTGGCCGGCTGGCCGCGTAAGCAAAGTGATCACCGGTGCCGATGGCAAGGTCCGAGCAGCTGAAGTGCTCGTCCAAGGGCGAACTTACACACGACCCGTGGCGAGGCTAATAGAACTGCCAAGACTCCCAGACACTATCGATGATGACCATGACCCCACGACTTTGTGAGTTGACTGACCCTTACAGCGGACCTTGAGTGGTAGACAGTGCGGTTAATCTGTCTCTGCTTAGCTAATTAGGTGGGACTAATTAGGGGGCGGCTGTTGTGAAGGATCAGATTAAACCGAATATATATATTTATTTATGGATATATATTTAATAGTATTTGTATATCGTTGATATCCCTTGTATATTCTTTGTACATATACACTGAATATCCCTTTAGTCTACTACAGCCCATAATAGTTCATTCTCTCATTGGACAAGAACCTGGCGCCAGCAGACAGGCCCCTTGAGTCAAGTTCAATAGTGCCGACGAACATGTCCCAACTAGCCCCGGTTCTGCGTAGGAATACGGTTACCGAAATACGAATGGTACTATTTGTTCACTGTGCATATAAATAGGGCGCAAGTAAAGTAGAACTTTCTTTTAGTCCATTAGTCCTTTACCCTCCAACCTAGTAACAGACGTGAAGCCTCACCCACGACCCACGTGTGGTGCAGTATGGCCTATTTTGGCCCCAGAATAGGCATTGAGACCTCGTGTAAATTCATAGCTGAATTGTCATAGTTTGGCACTATACCGTCGAGTGGGACGTATTTCTATTAAGTAATAATAGTCTATTATGTATGGTGCATCGTTCGGTTAAAGTTCTAAAGTGAGCAGCACCCCCATCGTTTCCTCGCGTTATCTAGAGTCTTAACCAGGCTGGGCAGACCACGCGTGGTGCTTTCATCCGAGGAGTTCTGGGCGAGGACGAGTGGACCTGCACATTGGATTACCTACCCGGACGACTGCTGAGCCTATACGGCATGGAATATCTATTTGCTTTGGGTGCTTTGATTTGTGGAGCGGATAACAGCCAACGCCAGTGAGTGTTGGAATTACCCCCGAGAGGAGCCCAGGTGAGACGGCGCTCAACCCAGACCGAGGCCGCCTCGCTTCTCCTTCGTTGTGGGCCTACAGCTACCGTCTACAAGAGAGCCCAAGTGTATTCATCTGTGGATCAAGATCCTGCGGGCACTGTTTTCTGTACCTGAATTCTCCCCAGGAATCGTTGGCCAGATGGGATGCAGCTGACGGCTCTCTAAACCCCCCCCCCCCTTACTGACTTACAACCAGCAGGACCCCTTTAGTATCCCGCTATAATCCTTAAGTACCATCGCTATAGATCCCTAAAGAACCAGGTTGTATACTTGCTTCCTGCGTAACCAGAGATTGGACATTCAGTGTTGATTTGCCTACGAATACTAATTTGCCTTACAAGTGCATTCAAATCATAAATGTAATTAAGTGAATGTTGTATATACCTTTTGCTATATTAAACCTTCGACTGTTATATTTGTGTGGACCTGGTTTCATATGTGGGAAAGTGTTCATCATACTTAGATATCGTGTACTGGATGGCCAGAAGTTAAAGTACATCAAGCGGTAGTGGTTTAATGATACCATACTTATCAATACAGTCAGGGAATTGTACCCCTCAGTTACAGTGGTGATGATGGTGATCTATCTGCAGCCTTCGACACAGTCAACCATCAGATCCTCCTCGCGGCCCTCGCAGGAATGGGAGTAGCTGGCTCTGCGCTGACATAAATCAAATCAAATCAAATTTATTTATAGGGCCCGACAACACACGTTAATGTCCCCATGGGCCGTACAGGTCTTCTTTAAACAGGTCAAGAAGACAACATAACAATAAGTCAAGAACAGAACAAGAACACCATAGGGTCCAAAAATTTTTTAGATGAATGCAAATAAATGAAAGAATGCAAGCACTCCCAGACATACCCCACGCGAAGGTAAGGAAAAACTCACTAAAACCTAACAATAGGGAAAAAAGCTCCACAGGCAGTGTGGAGGAGAGAAACCTTTGAAGGGCCGTTCAAGGGGGGATCTCCCTTCTTAGATGTTGGTGATAGTAGTGTTGCAGACGGACAGTTGGTAAGCATGCACTCATGTGTGTGGTGAAACACAGATGAGTGCATGCAATAGCAACTGTACATTTTGAAAAATTAAAGATAGAGCTAATAGCGATAGCAACTGAACATTTTGAAAGATTAAAGATAGAGTTGATAGTGGATCTATTTGAGGCACAGGGGCGGCGCAGAGAGGGTCACGTCCTCCCCGTCTTAGTCACGGGACATTCAACACTCCGGTCGTTGCTCAGGGACAGCCGGAGACAGGGAGATAGGGGGTGGCGCAGAGAGGGTCGCGAACTCCCCGACATCATCGCGGGACATCCGGCACTCCGGTCACCACTACGAGACCTCCGGAGACAGGGGGGCACGCAGAGGGGGTCGCAATCTCCCGGCCTTCGTCACGGGACGTCCAACACTCGGGACAACACTCCAGGACAGCAAGTCATAGGAAGACAGGGAGACGGGACAGGCGTTAGACAGCTCATGAGATTGTAGTAGGCGGACATAGCAATAGATACAAGTGGTAGGCATATATGTGAATGGAGTAGATATATGAAGTAAGCGTATTATGTGAATAGAATAGAAGTACTTAACCCAGCAATGAAACCGCGTTGACTGTTAATCTGTTAACAGTCTGTTAAACAGTTGACAGGACCACGGACAGACGGCGGAGAATAACTGATCCAAGGCCTCGGAGGTGCATGTAGAGCAGTCACTACAAGCTTGGCCAAGACCCCGAGGCATCCATCACCTTGGTCAGCGCCAGGAGACGGGTACTCAGAGAGAAGGGGGAGGGAGGGGGGGAGGGGGGGAGAGGGGGGGGGGGGGAAGAGTTAGAGAGTTCCCATGTTTGTGGTGCTGCAAAGGAGCAGACATGTAGTACCCTGTAGTGCCATGTAGTACCCCGTAGTGCCATGTAGTACCCTATAGTACCCCATAGTGCCATGTAGTACCCCGTAGTATCCTGTAGTACCCTGTAGTGCCATGTAGTACCCTGTGGTGCCTTGTGGTACCATGTAGTACCCCGTAGTGCCATGTAGTTCCATGTAGTGCCATGTAGAGCTATGTAAGCCATGTAGTACCCTGTAATGCCATGCAGTACCATGTAGTACTCTGTGGTACCATGTAGTACCCTGTACCCTAACTAAACTACCCTATAGTAAACTACCCAGTGGTACCATGTAGTACCCTGTACCATAACTAAACTACACAGATTAATCTAAAGGTCAGTCCCCGACCAGGTGAGATCAAGGTAGGTTGAAGGAGAGAGAGAAAAGATGAGTCTTAAGCAGGGATTTAAAAGCTTCGACAGAGCAGGCGCCCCTGATGACGGCAGGTAATTTGTTCCACAGGTAGGGAGCGCGGTAGACAAAGGCTCTGTGGCCGGCGGATTTCTTTTTAACCCTAGGGGTCGATAGAAGCCCCGCATTTTGTGAGCGCAGAGCACGAGCGGGCGAGTATCGGGAGATGAGATCGGATAGATAGAGCGGTGCAAGCCCATTTAAAATCTTGTAGGTGAGGAGTAGCACTTTAAAGTCAGAGCTGATGACATGGCTGACATCATACCTCAATGACGCTCCTACCAAGTTTCAAGTTTCAAGTTTCAAGTTTCAAGTTTCTTTAATAGTTGTCATACAGAAGTACAGAATACTTTTGTACAAAATGCTTCTTACTGTTGCGCTCCAGAGACTGTGCAAGACAAGATAAGTATGAAATAAAAACATAGTAAAATTAGAAGTAAAAAAAAGAGGTCACAGTGTTCAGTTTAGACATATGTACAATGTTCGATGCAGAATAGACGTAGTTACCATACAATATACAATACTGTGCAGTGTACTAATATACAATACTATATAGTGCAAGGCAGAAATGGAGAAATGGGACGAGGTGCAATTTAGGTACAATTCACAGTAGGTGTACGAGTTGTAGTGCAAATCCTTTATCAATAAATATAAAGTGTAAGTGTGTTTGTGTGATCTAAAGTGTGGAGAGTGGGTGCTGCAGTGTGTTGTTTGTTTGAGTGAGTGTGTGCGTGTGGGTGTGTGTGCTGTGTGCATTTGATGGTTGTTGCATAGTGATTATTGTTCGTTTAGCGATTATTGTTCGTTTAGCAGCCTGATGGCCTGGGGATAGAAGCTTCTTCTGAGTCTTTCTGTGCTCGCCTTAAGACTCCGGTATCGTCATGGAGAGGGACCCTGTCGGCCACCCGCCCCCTGCGCACAGGTGTACCCCAGGGCTCGGTCCTAGGACCCCTTCTCTTCTCCCTCTACACTAAATCACTGGGTAACATTATCACGTCTCATGCCTTCTCGTATCATTGCTATGCCGATGATACTCAACTCTTTCTCTCCTTCCCTCCCTCAGATATCCACGTCTCTGAGCGGATCTCGGCCTGTCTGTCCAACATCTCCGCCTGGATGACGACCAACCACCTCAAACTGAACCTAAGCTAAACAGAATTGCTCCACGTACCGGCCAAATCCTCCCCCCTGACCGACCTTTCCATCACAGTCGAGAATGCAGCTGTGACCGCGTCCCCGACCGCCAAGAACCTTGGTGTTGTCCTCGACGACCAGTTGAACTTCTCCGCTCACATTGCAGCGACAACCAGAACCTACAGATTCCTCCTGAGCAACGTCAGAAAGATCCGACCCTTCCTGACAAAAGAAGCCACACAACTCCTCGTCCAATCAACAGTCATCTCCTGCCTCGACTACTGCAACGCACTGCTTGCTGGCCTCCCTGCCACTGCCACCAAGCCTCTTCAACTCATTCAGAATGCAGTGGCCCGCCTGATTTCAAAGCTACCGAAGTCGGCCCATGTCACCCCACTTCTTAGGGACCTGCACTGGCTCCCCATTGCTGCACGAATCCGCTTCAAGGCCCTCGACCTGGAATGAACTACCCACCCCAGTTAGGACAGCCGAAACCTGTCCAATCTTTCGCCGTCGACTAAAGACGCACTTCTTCAACCATTATCTGAAATGAAAAAAAAAATATATATATATCTAACCCTAACTAACCTTACTGTCATGCACTTAATAATGTGTCCTAATAAACTAACCTACACTGTAGCACTCAACACTTTGATGTACATTGTTACTCAGCTGATAGGCATGCCCTTCCTGATGACTTGTCAGAACTTGTAAGTCGCTTTGGATAAAAGCGTCAGCTAAATGACTAAATGTAAATGATGATGATGATGATGATGATGATGATGATGATGATGATGATGATGTTGATGATGATTGTGATGATGGTGATGATGGTGATGATGATGATGATGGTGAGGATGGTGATAATGATGATGATGATGATGATGATGTTGATGATGATGATGATGATGATGATGATGATGATGATGATGATGATGATGATGATGATGATGATGATGAAGACAGCTGAACAAAAATAACAGATATCCATTCTATCCATTATATAGATCAGAAAAACAGGTCTTGATTTCTGACCAGTTCTGATAATGGTATTTCATTCTTCAACACCAATACCCTACAGTATGTAAGCCTGGAATTGCTCCTATATCGTCTACCTCTATTCGTTCTGGTGCATCAATAACACACACACATGTTTGTGTGCAGAGTGCGTGTTTGTTGGGAATAAGTTGGTTTGCAATAAAGAGGCGCTGAGCTCAGCTCCCCAACGTGTGCTAGTGCCTCGCTTCCCCACTAATACCCTGCACTTATGCAGTCATTACCCTGAGAACCTGCCTACACACACACACACACACACACACACACACACACGCACGCACGCACGCACGCACGCACGCACGCACGCACGCACGCACGCACGCACGCACGCACGCACGCACGCACACACACACACACACACACACACACACACACACACACACACACACACACACACACACACACACACACACACACACACACACACACACACACACACACACACACACCACTGGGCTATGTGCCTATCTCCATCTCTTCCATTCTTTCTTTATTTTGTTCTCTCTCTGCTGCAGTGGCTCAGTCATCTGGTAATCTGAAGGTTCCCGGTTCGATCCCAGGTGTCCTTGAGCACTGAACCCCTGACTGCTCCCAACAAGCAGGTTGGCGCCTCACATGGTCGCCTCCGCCGTCGGTTTGTGTGTGTTTGTGTGTGTGAATGTGAGGCTTAGTTGTAAAGAGCTTTGAAAAAAAGCGCTACAATATATAAACACAGTCCATTTACTATTGACCATGTCTCCCTCTCTCAAACACTGTTTCTCTCTCTCTCTCACTCTCTCTCTTTCACCTCATTCCTCTCTCTCTGTCTCTCGTTCAACTCATTCCTCTCTCTCTGTCTCTCGTTCAACTTATTCCTCTCTTTCCTCTCATTTTCTGTCATTCTTTCTCTCTTGTTCCACTTGTTCCTCTCTCTCTTTTCCATCTTTCTTTCCCTTTTTCGTTTTTTCCATT
>NC_140181.1:57018838-57045275 GCF_963971535.1 Notolepis coatsorum
AGTTTGTGAAATTAAGGCATGCCTCTTATAATAAAAATAATAATAAATTTAATTTATATAGCGCTTCTCAATAACCCGAAGTCGCTGACAGTAGTCGGGAGCAGGGGTACAAACAAAGAAACGAAAGCAAAGAAACAAAAACAATAAGCCTTTATATAAGCCTCTCTCTAATAAAGGCCTGGTGCTCTTTGCAGCTGAGGTAAATACAAGACACGTCCAATATTAGAGGATTTACGGTATTTTGTGCCAGCGTAGCTGATCATGTAAGAGTGTGGTTTTCAGGGACGGGCATGTCAGCACTCTCTCTCTCTCTCTCTCCTCTCTCTCTCTCTCTCCTCTCTCTCTCTCTCTCTCTCTCTCTCTCTCTCTCTCTCTCTCTCTCTCTCTCTCCTCCTCTCTCTCTCTCTCTCTCTCTCTCTCTCTCTCCTCTCTCTTTCGTTTTGTCCATGCTAACACCGTTTACCCTAATTCTTCCCCATACTACCCGAAAAGAGGTTCAATCACGGTGGTATGATGGTGATTTCAGTTTTACCATGGTACCAGCCATTGTGTAAGTATCACCATGGTACCGTCCATGGTGTAATCCATTGATGATAGTGATGATAATATCATGGTGTAATCCATTGATGATGGTGATGATAATATCATGGTGTAATCCATTGATGATAGTGATGATAATATTGTGGTATTTTCCATCATCTCGTGGTCATCATCCATCATCTCATCATTTCACAAGGGTCTGTCTTTCTTTATCTCTACCCATCTCTGTTTCCCTCCCGCTCCCCCCCCCCCCCCCCCCCCCCCCCTCTGTCTATCTCTCTAATCCACCCCCTCCTCTCTCGCTCCTCAACCATCTCTTCCTCCCTCTCACTCTTTCTCAGTCAATTTTATTCTCTCTCTCACTCTAACTGCCATCTGACCCTCTGTCTCTCTCTCTCTTTCTATTTATCTGTCTCTCCCCCCTTTTCTCTCTCTGAGACTCTGGGACGCACAATTGGAGGTGGGCTTCCCACTCTCTAGGAGACTTACTTTTTTACTTACTTTTTTACTGTATGAAGCACACTCTCAGGGGCTCATACAGAACCAAGCATTTCACCGTAAAGTACATGTATTTTTATTGTGACAAATAATAAACAAAACTTGAAACTTGAGTTATGGCGAGGCAGGAGTGGTGGTGCAGAATGTGTCTCTCAGTTTGTTTCTATGGGGAGTCAATTGGCTTCATTCACCTGTTTCCTATTGTCAACAGAGCCTAAGAAAAGACCAATACCTAGAATGCATTTCTTCTACTTACAAGTCCATCTAGCCAACACCAGATATCAACTCATATCCAGAAGTCATATAATTCCATTGTTGTCCAAAAAGTGTTAAAATAAGTTACAGAGCCGTACCATTTATTTTGTTAAGCATAATTCATAATTGTGATGACATTGGCATTGTACTTTTTATCTGGGACTATAAGTTGATCATCAATAGATCAATAGAGCTTTTGAAGTAAATTTAGTTGTAACTACAATTCCCCTGTTTTTTATGATAATACATTATATTATTTAAAGCTGGAAACATGAATTCTGCCATTGACTCCCATATCATCACAGTTGAGAATTTCATGAACAAAAAGAAAGCAATTTAAGTTCCGATCAATGGTCTCGCTCTCTCTCTGTTGAGAAGAGGAGGCAGAATAGATTGTGATATGTGATATGCACATCGCTGTAGTGGAGTTGCTCTGTGGTTAGCTGTGGAGGAGGAAGTGTGTGTGTGTGCGTGTGCGTGTGTGTGTGTGTGTGTGTGGGCATGTTGCTGACTACTACTGTTCAGTGAAGATTAATCACAGTCATTTAAATGATGTCACGGCGCTCGTTAGGCGGCTAATTTGCTCTCTCAGCTCAAGTCATGGGAACAGATTAGCAGCTGATTCCACAATGCTTTTCGACAGAGTCCCACTAATTATTAGCCACAGTGGATGGCTGTGTGTGTGTGAGAGAGAGAGAGAGAGAGAGAGAGAGAGAGAGAGAGAGAGAGAGAGAGAGAGAGAGAGAGAGAGAGAGAAGAGAGAGGAGAGAGAGAGAGAGAGAGAGAGAGAGAGAGAAGAGAGAGAGAGAGAGAGAGAGAGAGAGAGAGAGGAACCAGTAAGGGAGAAAACAGACACAAAGAAATTATGAGGGAGACAGAGAGAGTGCTCATTGGTCTGCAGGCGTTGCAGGAAATTCAATTTAAAGGCAGAGAGGCCAATTAAATCAACACTCCCCCCACCCCCTTATTCAATGAAAGGCTTTTTAATATTGTGTTCCAGCGTAATAAAAACGCAATAATGGCTTCTCTCTGACATTAATGATCGTTTCTGGTGCACAATCACATTCTCATTTCAAAATATGAAAACTCACCTCTAGCGGTGCACCTCGGAAGAATTGCTTATCCAAGCGGTAAATATTGAAGCTAGACGATAAAAAAGGAGAAGTGTTTACTCGAGGTGCCACGAAACAGAGGAATCTTCATGCTTCTAAAGGATGGCTTTCATCCTTCAAAGACAGTTCATGTCGAGTCAGAACCAGAACCTATACCGTCTGTTCCTTCAAACCAGCTATCCGGCGAGGGCCAGGTCACCGTCACCGTGAACTATAGCTTTGTTTTGTAACCTTTCTTTTACATGGAAGGTTGTCTGAGGACACTCTCACTCATGTTCACACTACAGGGAGCTGTGCACTACATGCATGGATTTAATTGGCTGTTTTTAAATAAAGAGCGGCCGCAGGATTAATAACGTTAACGTTAGTTTGGTCAGAGAAACAAATATACTAATTAAAATTGTTGTTGTATTTTGTACATTGTAGGTCTGCATTTTAAATGTAAGGAGTAAAAACTAAAAAGTATGTTTTTTTCACTCTAAAATGTAATTGTGTAACGTTCGGGGTTCTTGTCTTAGGAACCCCACTGTCATTCTGGAGTTATTTCCCCTGGTGGTTGGTATCTGCACTCACTGTTGGTCACGCCCTATTCCTGATGTGTCACTCCTTGTTCTGTCACCACTGGTTGCTGTCACTGTGCTGTCAATTACCTGTCACTAATTGACGCGTTGGAATGTTTGGGGTTTTGACTATATATTCACTTGTTGTTCTCTCTACCCCTGTCGAGGCTTCAGACCGTGTATCGTGTGGAAGGAGCTGGAGATTGTGCTGACCTTCTCGCTCTTGATTATTCTCCTGTATCTACCTTGCTCTCAAGTTGACGCCCGGCGTCTTTCCCTGGATTCTCTGTGCTCTGTGTTCTTACATTAAAAGGGACCGCTAAGAAAGAGCAATCATTCTCCAACTCGTATTATTTCCTCCTCTACTGGACTCACATTTGCTTACCTGCACCGCAACCGTAACATAATTGAGTAAAAGTACAAGTATACAAACCTAATAATACTTGAGTAAAGTACAAATCCCCCAAAAAAGTATTGTAACGAAGTACAATTACTCAAGTACTTTACACCCCTGACTACATGTACAACTACTATCACTAACAGCTGGTGGTGGTGGTAGTGGTGGTGGGTAGGTGTTGAAATGCTTATATTAGCTCAAGAAGGTTGTAGAGGAGGGGAGATGGGATTTGAAAAAGGGAAATCGAACCAGGCTTTCGATTATGAGCCTGCTGGTATTAGTTCTCAATTATTTCTTGTGGCACATGACATCTTATTAATGCTGAAGGTTTATTGATATTCTAATGTTTAAAGGGAACATAATTGTGTATATTTTCAACAATTTTACACAACCTCCTTGAACCTATGGAACATGTTTGTCAAATATTTACAATGGCACACATTTTAAAATGTATTATGTCCTTCCCTACATGGCTGCCCCACAGCCAAGAGTGAGAAACTGAGCACAAGATTTCTGATATTAAAGTCCTACATTTACAAGAAAATAAACATGGATATTCTCTGCAGATTAAATTGCTTGATTAAAAAGCTTGATTAGGTTCCCAGGGTCTGGTCTGTCAGGCTAGGGCTATGGATGAGAGCTGGTGGAGAGTGCATTTCTCTCATAGATTTATGACTTTAATCTCGGAAATTCTGATTTCTTTCTCTGAATATTACTCCTCTCCTCCAGCTCCGGAATTCATTTATAATTTTTTACCTACAATGGCCCTAATATGCTGTTGTAGGTAGGCACTGTTCCTGGCTCCAAAAGCACAGCTAAAGCTAATTCATCCCATTGCGACATCATCGAGGGATAAGCAACTCTGAACAGCTAGTTTAGACTTGTTAATCTGAAAACTTCAAAGACATTTCTTCCACAATCTTTGAATGCACCAGAGACAGTCTGTAATTCAGCTAACGTTAGCTAGCTAGCTAACAATTGTGTTGCCAACATTATAGAGATTGTTGCATTTATGCATTTGACTTCTGTTCCGTCGGATTCCTGACCAAATGTCAGGCTGTACTGCAGACCAGTGTTAATTTTGTCAACTAAAATGGTGACGAAAGATGTTCGTCAACAAAGGTTTTTTTCATGACGACAACGAGACGTGACATCACGTTATTGAAGACCATGTGACGCTAACGTGACTAAATAGTTAATTAAATATCGTTGACCACAACTGAGGACACAAAATTGTAATTTACAAAAACCAGGAAGAAATTTCTCTTCATGTATGTTGATATTGTTGACTAAAACAAGACGAGACTTTTCTTAATGCCATCGTCCCGAGTAGAGCAGTGTGACGGGGAGCTCTGTTATTAGCATTAGCTGAAGAGCTATTTGAAAAGCTAGTTTTAGCTTAACGTTACCTTGGCTAAAGTTGGGACTATTCATAATCCAGTTGCAGACCTGCAAGCAAAGTACAGCAAGTTGGCAAAGGAGTATTCCAAGGTAAATCACTTTTTCACCAGTAACGTTACATTGTTTGTATTTCCATCTAGCTCGCGTTAACTAGTGGCTAACCTAGCTCACGCTAACGTGGTCACTGATCGACCTCTCGCACACAATTAATGACATAATGCAGACAGCCATACCGGTGACAATGTTTAGCTTTTAGTGCCAAATGATAAGAGTCTGAGGCGGAGTCTCAAAAGAGAATGATGAATATTTATTTTGCATAAAAAATCACAACAGAGCCTCTGCTAACCTAAACGGAGCCGACTGGATAGGAGGAAGTGCAACAACGTGTAACCTCCGTGCGGAACCAATGTGCCAACAGCCTTTCCGTGGGTAAACTCATTGAGCTTAGTTGTCAATTAATGATACTAATACTAATCTATACAATCACCTGTTGTTGAATAAATACCATTACTTTCTAGTTATTACTAAAAAACTGTATATATAAAACAGTAGCTGTAAAAAAGAAAAGAAAAAAATACATTTTTATAAAATGTATGCACTGGTATCGGATCAGTATAACCAGACCTAGACCACCTCTAACTCTAACCCCTAACCAGACCTAGACCACCTCTAACTCACTGAAGCCGTCTTCCACACGGAAACGTGGGATCTGCACTGACACCGTGGTCTCCGTCATGGCATCCAGCCAGCCGGTCAGCTTCCTCTGATCCATGCCAACCTCGATCTGAGCATCACAGAGACAGACATACCTGGCACAGATGGGCACGAGTAATGTTTTCCAAGATTGAGTACTTGCGTGAATTATGAATAGGGTGAAAGGGGTTAACAGTCTGTAGTGTGGTAGTGAAAGCAAGGCAAGAAGAGATAATGTGTCTTATTAAGTTATTTCTCCATTCACAGATCGACAGCGCACCCTTCCTGTGTATCACCCTTTGCCGCCGACTCAGATTCCCTAGGTTAAAAAATAAATACGCAATTTAAATCAGAATATGTTCCATGTTGACTATTTCTGACTTCTGACAAGTTTTTTTCCATTAACTAAAAATAGACAAAAATGTCATCCGTTTTCGTAGACTAAATCTAGACTAAAACAAAAAAGACAAAATGTTGACAAAAACTGACTAAGACTAAAATGCTCAGACATTTAGTTGACTAAAACTGACTAAACGAAAAATAAATTAAGATGACTATATATGATGAAAACGAAAAAGGAGCACTTGACACATGATTAAGACTACAACTAAAATGAAAATAGCTGCCAAAATTAACACTGCTGCAGACTTCCCATTGTCCCATTAATGAAGGATAGGTATTTGTTTGGGATTAAACCAGCAGCACACACTCAGGCCAAGTGAAGTGAAGCCGATATATATTTATATATTCTGCTGCTATGACTTCAGCCAAACATATCATATCAGACACGCCCTGCAGGCTCTTAAATACAGCTGCAAGTAACATGCACATGCGCACACGGCCACACGCACACACGCACACGCACACACACACACACACACACACACACACACACACACACACACACACACACACACACACACACACACACACACACACACACCCTCTTCACACTGCTCTCTACTCTAAACTGGATGAGGCAGTTTTTTTTTTTACGTTAGCAGGTCCATCGGACAGGCAGGGGAAACAATGCCTAATGAAGAGTGCTGACCCCCTGACCCCAATATCCCGATTTACACCATAGCAGAATATATGGCTGTTGCTCAGCCATTGAAATGTCTGCTGCATTATCCATCACCAGTGCTGATGTTCAACCAATCTGTGCAGTCTACGCTGTGAAAATCCATGGATATATACAAACAATGATAAGAATATGTCTCATAAGTCCCAGAGGGTTGTTGCTTGGTCGTTCCAGATGTCATACAACAATACACGCATGCATATATGCAATAACCAAGGCTGTGACGAAGACTGATTGCACACGTTGCGTCTGACTTGAGTTTGCTATCAATATTGTCACAAGGAAAGATGAAATTACATACCTGGGTTCTATCCTAGAGGCAAATCTTTCCTGTGACAAAATGGCATCCAATGTAATAAAAAAAGTCAACCAACGAACTAGATTCTTGTACCGGATCTCCTCTCTGGTAAACAAGAATACCCTGAAGACTCTGGCAGGAGCACTCATTCAAGGGTACTACGACTATGCTTGCACCTCATGGTACCAAAGCACCTCAAAGGTGCTAAAAACTAAATTACAAACATCACAAAACAAAATGGTCAGACTACTGCTTGACCTTACCCCTAGAACCCACCTCACCCCTGCCCACTTTGACAACCTAGGATGGCTTAGAGTAGACGACGAGTACAGCAACTTGCAATGGGCCTGGTCTACAAGATACACTACACCACTCAGGTACCCATGTACATGTCAAAATACTTCCCAAAGGTCAGTGAATACCACGACCACAACACCAGAGGGAGCTCCACAAATCATGTTAAACCCAGATCCGGCTCAAACAAGGCACTAAACACGTTTCGCAATTATGCCACATCAATGTGGAACGCCCTACCCACAGCTGTAAAGGAATGTGAATCACTACCCACTTTTAAAACCATTCTCAAGGAGCACCTACGGGAGACTGCAATTCGAAACTGTACATAATCCAATGTACAGTTACCCCCACCCTGTGATGGACTTTGAGCAAGTCCACAATTGTACTGACTTAGCCGAGCTTAGCAGGTGTGTGGCAAGTGTAGTAGTAACCCCTCCACTCAGCCTGATCTTACTTAAAGTATGTAAAGAAAGTACTTATCGACCACAGGAAAGAGGTACATTGTACGTTATGTTATAGCCATGAGTAATATATCAACATAATTATGAAAATGTGCAATGTGTACATATTACAAATAAGTAATATATTGACGTATTTACAAATAAGTACATATTACATATTTATTTTACGTTTTTCAGAAAACAAGTGCCTTTACCTCAAGACTACAAATACACACTTTTCTGCAAATACACACCTCACCAAAACCCAAACCCTAACCCTAACCTTAACCACACTGTTACACTAACCACAACATTAACCCTAACCCACACTAGGGTGACCAAATCCGTATTATCCAAATGCAGGACAGCATGTCGATTTTGCGGGACATTTGTTGAAATTGTGGGACCGTAATGAATACGTATGCAAGAATCATGTTTACATAATGTATTCATACTTTTGATCAAAATATAAGCATTTAATGTATTAAACACAATATTGTTGCATCTTAATTGCTTATTATACTCATAATTATATAGAAGACCATACCATGCAATCGAACATGCTGTTAAATAACCTACCGACAGCGATGGTACTGACTCCTAGAGGTTCCAGAGTCCTATGGCTATAGTTAAGATGTACCCTGTGATCTCGCTTGTAATGTGATACTGAAGTGCATACATTGTCTACACTGGCTTCCTTGATTCTAAACCGGTCCAGAACACTACAAAGTTAACATTCTTCATTCAATGATAATCTGACAAAATTGTACAATTATTAAAATGATAATACTTTTAATACGTTCTTATCATATATAGGCCTACATTTGATTTCTTTTTTACTTTAATTAACATGTTAAATGTAAATATATCACATGTATATACAGGATGCATATAATAACATGAGTAGCATGAGTAGGCCTACAAAGAGTGTTATCCTGCATAAGTGAAATATACATAAACAAATTAAAACAGCAGTGAATAAATTGCCTATGGGGATGGGGAACAGTAGGCTAAGCAAATGGGTGTAACACCATTTCTTCGCATTGTGCCTCGCATTGTGCCTCCAAACACTAGAAATGTGCCTCCAAGGTTTCAGCACCATGGAGAGCACCATAGTGCACGCACAGGTAGTTAGTGCTTGAGGAGTCTATATTATTATTCGACCATGCAGCTTCAAGTAGAGCCTTCTGACCAAGAGCATATTTATAAAAATATTGACATGTTAGAGAGAAATTCGCTTTGACTTCAATTTCACTCTTCAGTTACCTCAATGTCGACATTCAGCCTGCCGCCTGCATGATGCACGCAGTTTGCCTTCACAATGCCGTTGTGGTCGTCGTGAAGCTTTCTGTACACAGATTTGTGTTTTCCATAACACTAGCATTATCCGCCACATATGCGGATATGCGGTGTAAGCCCAGACAATTTTGACGAAGCCTGCTCTTGATCTGGCTGTGGATTGCGTCTGCCGTTTCATTGTATTGTAGTCCCAGCTCGGGAGTCCAATAGCGCATGGTGAGTGGGAAGAGTTTGGTCGTCCCGTGATTAGACGCACCAGATGCGATGAAATAGAATGACACTGGTAGGCCTATTCATAACATAAACAGCTTGCGCCAGGTGCTATGTATAGTATATGCCAGGGGTCAGCAACCTTTTTGACATGGAGTGCCTGTTTGAAATATAGTTGTGCCTCAACAATATTCCATGCATCGTATTTCTTTTTCTCATAATCAGGTATTTTTAATGATACTTTTTACATTATTACATCATTATTGTTATTGTTATTATTAACAATATTATTATGATGGTTGTATCAACCCTAAATCTGAGTTGGGGGGGGGGGGGGGGGGGATGCAATGCAGACAAACAGCTGCATACAGTGCGACCATTTCACTCATTTTGCCCATTCATTTTTGGAGACATCACACACCATCGGTGTGTGTATTGTACGTGTGCTGTCATAGCTCCACCTACAGGCCTAATGGTGTAAAGGCCGAACGAGTGTTTTTTGTTATAGATTATTATTATTATTATTATTATTATTATTATTATTATTATTATTATTATTATTATTATTTCCAATGGAAGCATATGATTTATGGGAATGTTATGATTATCTGTATAGCAATTGAATGTTCTCAGTTGTATTGTGGTGGTTCACGTGACAGGTGAATCGCCACGGCACAGCTGATGGCATAAATGGGTGATAGGGATCAGCTGTGGGCTGTAGCCGACGGGGAAAGCATATAATTTTCTTACCGCTTCGGGAACGTTTTAGATTAGTCTTATTTAGGAAAAACTTTAAGCAATTAGACCAGGTTATAGGACGCTTAGGATCGCTTTGATCACCTCTCCCATGTAACCTACCTTTTCTAATTAAATCGGATCACCACATCGGTGTCTGATAACGGAGCTTAATGTGTGGAAGACTATTATTTGGACGTTGAGCGCATATGGATTCACTCCCCGTCTATACCAGGAAGCGGACACAGGCATGTTGCCGCTACAAATGGAGAACACCAGGAGAACACCAGGATGTGAATGGAGGGTGAATGTGAGGTATATCGTGTAAATACGTTTTGATTGATCGCAAGACTACACTGTAAAAAGAATTTATAATAATAAGTTACCAGAACTTTAAAATATTGAGTTCAGTTACTGTGCATTAAGGTTTTCAGTTTTCAATCCATAATAAGTTAACAGAAAAATAAGTACACAACCACATTATTTCAACCTAATAAAACGATGTTTATTGTCATTGTTTTAAGAACACAAGTTGACTTGGTAATACTCACATTTTGAGTAAAAAAATGGCTTTTAACATGTGCAATGTTCAATGAAATAGAAAAATAAATAATACAATTTGTTGATTAATCCCACTGGTCACAATGGTGACCGTAATAATGTTTTTGTTATAAGGCTCTGCAAATGTTACTGAATGATGTAGCAATGTATTTCCAGCTAAATTGAAATAATAAACAAATAAAGGGTCTCAATTAAATATGTGGTAGTAAAAAGAACCTGTGGGAGGATTTCAACAAGATAAATGTGACAACAGTGCAAAATATTTCACTATAATATTAAAAAAAAAAAAAGATTATATATATATATATTTTATTTTAATGCTGCCCCCTGTGCCTATGCAAATGCCCCTGCGTGCCTATGTTTATTGAAATGTGGGACACTTATTGAAATGCGGGAAATGTTTCTTCTGTTGCGGCATGCGGGACAGAGGGCTAAATTGCGGGACTGTCCCGCACAAATTGGGACGTTTGGTCACCCTAAACCACACTGTTACACTAACCACAACCTTAACCCTAACCTAACCCTAACCCTAACCCCCTAATCGTTAAACATTCAAATTAATCATCATTATCACAGTATTGCTATGTTTGTATCAGGGTGGGTGGGTGGCTTAGTCCATCGCACTTGTTCACGACCACAGTCATTGTTACTGTAGTTAGACTCCAGGTTTGTTTTGGACTTTTGCTGATACAAAATGTAAATATATTACTTATACAATAAGTAAATATATTACTTATAGTAACATAACATACATTATTTACCTTTCTTCCTGTGGTCAATCAATTAGTTAGACTGTGTTTCTCCACTATTACTACTACTACTACTACTACTACTACTACTACTACTACTACTACTACTACTACTACTACTACTACTACTACTACTACTACTACTACTACTACTACTACTACTACCACTACTACTAACCCCACTCAACTCCAACCCATTGTTGGATAATCAGGTTCTCAGCCAGTAATCTCTCTGTTTCCTGTGATGTCTGCATTGTGTTGTTTATACCTTACTCCTGGTTCTGGCTGAGCACACTATCTCCCCGGTAATGCATCCGACTCAGAAGAAAACGACACACTGGAAACATGATACCTTTCCTTGATGTTGATGTTTATTCCATAAACATAGCCTCTGTACCAGATGGAAAACAGTTCTGAAAGGTCTTTGAAGTTCTATTGAATTCCTTAATTCTACCGGTCTCTCCTGCTATCAGTTCAAAGATGGTTGAGGCCTAGTGGTTAGCCAAAAGCCTTCCCTGTTAGCCAAAGCTCACTACCTCATGGCTAAGGAGGGGGGAGGGGAGGCCCCTCCAGCACCCTCCAGCTATTGCTCTGTCTCTCTGTCAACATGTCTACGGGTCAGCTTCGTGTCCTAGTCTGACTCAATCCGGAAGACACCCCCAGCTATAAAAGTGTATTTCCCTAGCAACGGCTGTTAGCCATAGCAACAGCTCTCTCTCTCTTAACTGTTACCATAGCAACGGTGTTGACACCTCTGACCCAAATCTTCCCCTACCAGCGGCCAAACTCTCGATGGTGACTGTGGCTCTATCTCTCACACACCCTGCCTGTCTCTGTCTGGAGAGTATAACCCAAGTCAATTCAAGTCAAGAGTTTAATTTGTCACGGCATACAGGGCAT
This sequence comes from Notolepis coatsorum, assembly GCF_963971535.1. NCBI lineage: Eukaryota > Metazoa > Chordata > Actinopteri > Aulopiformes > Paralepididae > Notolepis > Notolepis coatsorum. Next base: position 57,030,865 of record NC_140181.1, read on the forward strand.
ACAGTGAAATGCGGGTTGTCATGCCCGCAGCGATTGTGCAATAATACAAGTAATAAGAATAAAACATAACAGGTATAATGTACATAACGTTTTAAATGCATGGTAAAAACATGCTAAGGTCCTGCGATAGTGCAATACAATGTTAAGCTACAGATGAGGCACTGGGTCTTATGTACACTACTATACAATACTATACTATACAATATACAGTTATACTATTATATCCTTATGCTATCTTGCTATATCCATCTATTGCTATACAAGAACCACTCCCGTTCTTTATTTTAAATTTAAAAAATGTATAAAGTAAAGTGACCTTTTCCTTTTGTAAAGTGACGTTTGGTGTGAGCGTGTGCAGCATGTGTGTGTGTGTGTGTGTGTGTGTGTGTGTGTGTGTTCGTGCTAAAGTGACTGTTAGTGTGTGAGCGTATACAGTATGTGTGTTGTGTGTGTGCTCATGTGTGCTTGTGTGTGGAGAGTTCAGTGTTCAAGACTCTGAAAGCCTGGGGGAAGAAGCTGAGCCGATGTCTCTCTGTCCTAGTTGCTGGTGTGCGCAGGCGTTTGCCTGACCGCAGCAGCTTGAACAGGCTGTTGTTGGGGTGGTGAGGGTCTTTCATTATTCTGCAGGCTCTGAATTTGCACCTCTTGTTATAAGTCCTGCAGGGGTGGTAGTGCAATACCCGTAGTACGCTCAGCTGAGCGCACCACTCTCTATAGGGCCTTCTTGTCCTGTGCCTTGCTGTTTCCATACCAGGCAGTGATGTGTCCAGTCAAGATGCTCTCTACAGCTCCGGAGTAGAAGGACTGGAGTATCTTCCCTGATACTCTGAACTTCCTTAACTGTCTCAGGTGGTAGAGGCGCTGCTTCGCCTTTTTTACGACTGAGTCTATGTTTGTTGTCCATGTCAGATCCTCTGAGATGTGGACCCCCAGGTACTTAAAGCTGCTCACCCTGTCCACGGTATCCCTGTTTATCCACAGTGGTGTGTGTGTCCCCTGCTGTGTTCTCCTAAAATCCACAATCAGCTCCTTGGTTTTACCAATGTTCAGGAGCAGGCTGTTGTCCTGACACCAGCGTGCCAGTACATCAACCTCCTCCCGGTAGGCCTTCTCGTCGTTGTCAGAGATCAGCCCCACCACCACTGTGTCGTCCGCAAACTTCACTATCGAGTTGGAGCTGAACCTGGCCACACAATCATGTGTGTAGAGTGAATACAGCAGGGGGCTCAGGACACAGCCCTGGGGGGACCCGATACTCAGGGTGATGGTGTTGGAGGTCTGACCCCCCACCCTGACCGCCTGAGGCCTTTCACTCAGAAAGTCCAGTATCCAGGCGCTCAGAGTGGAGCTCAGACCCAGCTCAATCAGCTTGTCCACCAGTCTGGTGGGGACTATGGTGTTGAACGCTGAGCTATAGTCAATGAACAACAGTCTCACATAGCCCCCCTTCTTGGTTTTCTAGGTGAGAGAGGGTGTTGTGAAGTACCTGAGAGACCGCATGCGTCACACTAGATGGAAGCTGTCTCGGTGTTAATCATAAAACCTGAGTGTCAGAGTAGATGTCTGCTGTCATCTACAGATATTTACATTATATACACATATGAAAAACAAGTCGGATCTCACACCATGCATCAGATCAAAACAAACAAGTGCAAGTGTGGCTCTTTTGCCTATAGAGGTCGCTGTTTGACGGCATTACAGATTCTAACTTTGAGTATTCATTCATTCGTTGCTGCTCATTCATTGAACCAATCAGGTTCTGCGATGGTAGAGACATCCCAGCTTCCTGTGCACGAGGCCGCAGCCATGTCGGAGTTAAGCACATGCATCATTATTTTAACAATAAGCTAACCCCCTTCCTCTCAGGTCCAAGAGATTTACGGAACAACGAGGAACAACATGAATAAATTGTAGATTCCAAGGGAAAATGGCAAGTTTTCTTCCTCGTCTTAGGCGCCAACGCTACCATTTATTTTAGTGTAGCTACAACTTTTTCCAAAGGTTCATAATGATACTTCTATCCAGATGCACACTTCGCCTTGTCAGACATCAAAGAGGGATGGTGGCCTTTCTCTTTCACTCAAATGTCCCTATATCTCCTGGTGTCGCTTGTCATTTGGTGTAACACACTGATTTCCTGCCTAGTGAACCAAGTGTTCTTGTTTACTGCTGAAATAAACAGATGACTTGATTTACATAATACTGCAGCTGGGAAATAAAAACAAGGGAGCTAAAAATTAAAAAATTAAAAACATCCACATGTGTGGAGGTTATTGGGGCGCGGATTTTGTTCAATGGATTCGTAGCATAAAATTCATTTACAAAGACGAAGAGTAGCAACTTGTCTCTATACAATTCTTAGTCTCACTCACAGGATGTGGACCGTGGCTATTTCGGTCAGCAACAAGAAAAGTTACAATCTCATGATTGGGAGAATTTCATTTCAAGAAATATTTCTCCCCAACAACACAATTTTGCAAGGTGCATTTTGGGCTTACCGCCACCCTAGACGACTGTGATTGATTTCTTGAAATACAAACAATCCCAGAATGTGTTTTCTCCCCTGTGTGCAATGAAAATGTATTCTGCCAGACGTATCTCCTGCCTCTGGCGCAAACACAGTGGGGAGAACGGCCTGGCAACTTGTCCACTCACTAAAAATACTTCTGAATGAAGTTGTACTTGCTCCATCATTCTTGGAGTCCATATACACTAAGAAACCGAAGATGTGGACTCCGATCCAACCTGTAAACCTGCTTTTTTCCCCACACACAGGAGAATTGTCATGTGTTTTTCCACCTCTGGAGAGATTTTCTGTAAAAAGTCCACTGAATTTGGAAGACATATTCCTATACCCAAGCCATGTCTGAGCTGAAACGTCCAAATAGAGTAAATAAGCGGCCCGATTCTTTCCTCACTAAACTGAAATATAATTGGCAATTTTAATGGCTACTCCCACCATCCATAACGCACAGCAAGTGAACGCCATGCTGACAATCCCTTTCATCCTATTTTATACTCCCTACTATACTCTTTAGATCCCATTGCTGTTAATACCCCTGTTAATACCCCCTGTCACAGCTCCCAAGCTGAGATTTCAATTACCAGTACCCACTCTGCTCATTAGCAGACCAGCTGACTTTACCACTGAAAGCTTGCCCCCCCCCCCCCCCCCCCCCCCCCAAATAACAAACACAAAAAAAAATGAGAGTGGATCCACCATAGTGAGCGGTAACAAAAAGAGACACAGGAATGTGATGGTCGATGGAGTCTCTCGCTGGCTCTCTTTATGCCCTCCGGGGCGCGGCGGTGCTGCTAGAGTGGTGCTCGGCGCAGGGGAAGAGCTTCACATTCAATCAACGTTTAAGGGCTCCTCCTCCACAGAGCCTCTCTTGCTTTGACCCTGTCTGCAGCGTGTAGCGCGGGGGCACAGGGGTTAAAGCGAAGAGCGGCTTGATATCGTGGAGCGTTAACTTCAGACGGGGTTATCCTCCATGCTCCTTCTGCATTATTCACAATGTGAGTTTCATAGTCACCATACTACTTGGCCCCAAGCACCAAGAAATGCCCCACCCCCTAAAAACCTCTCCCAGGACTGTGTCATTGATTTAATAAAAGGCAGGGTTCATAGTAGGGCTACAACTAACGACTAATTAATGAAATTTGGAATAAGTAAAATAAGTAAATGCTTTTCAAATAATTTTTTTTTTATGTATTGCTAGAAGTGCTCTCGTGCATAATCACTATGCAAAACTCTAAAGTCTGCATTGAAAATTCTGCTCATCTAAAAGTATGGATGTACTTCCTGGTACATGCCACGGGAACTATAAAGAAAGAAGGGTTATCACGTCAGAATACCAGCGTATATATATTATACTCGTATATAATAAGAACTATACAAGCTATCTGACGACCAATCAACCAATATATCAAACGTTAGCTAGTTAACAATGCAACAACTGCCGATGATTCTGACATCCGAGATAATAACCTGTTTAAATGACATAAACAAGGGGATGGCGATCACATTCAACCTAATGTAGGCCGAACTGGGCACCAGTGTGTTCAGTTCACACATAGTGACGTGATGACCCTTCTGTCTTTTATAGTTTCCTTGGTAGTTTCAAGTTTCAAGTTTGCTTTTATTTGTCACGTATAAAGTACATGTACATTACAGTGAAATGATTGGTTCTGTATGAGCCCCTGAGAATGTGCTTCATCATGGTACATGCTGAGGTTGATGGTCCACTGCTCTGATCAATTGGCCCGCTTGAACTTTAGAGGGCATCACTGTCATTCATGGATTAAGTACTTAATTATTATCCAACCCTGGTAAATTATTCATGTAATCGCATTCAGATCAACTTAGCTGGGAACAAAGAAAAAACAATGACCTCAGTTTTATGGAAATGTTCATGTTAGTCACTGATATATTGCTTGATGTTTATACCAGATCATTATCACAGGGTTAAACAGATGTCACAATACTGCATTTTATTGTCAGTCTACACTATTGAAATGTGTCCGGATAAAACTAGCATCTTCTTCAGAGGGGTCAGAGTGCAGGGTTCAGTACCTTGCTCAAGGGCACGCTGCTACAGATGGTGGGCTACCTAGATGTACTGTACCAGCCACCCTCCAGTTGCTAGTTCACAACTCATATTCTCTCCTGTTGGTGCGGGTGATTAAACCAGCAACCTTTTGCTTATTCGTTGGTCTCTCCATCCTTCCACCCCGCTTTAGCAAGGTATCAGTGTATAGGAGTTGTGCTCTTTTACAAAAAGAGAAATGTAAGCCTTCAAGTGTCAGGCGTTGCCGCAGGTCTTTCAGGCTGTCCGGGGACACAATGATTACACTTATAAGCCCACATCTGTTCGCAACGGTATAATGTGTATCTCGGTCATGCAAAATCGAATTATACACAAGTGACACGTTACAGAGGGGGTATTTCAATAAAATCAAAATATATCACAGTACATGCAGATTACATATTGACTGAAGGATGATTTCCAAGTGCATATACTTCCTTTTCATTTGATTGGCATGTGACCTACGTCTCGGAGTTTGAATATTCATAACGGTAGCCTATTGAATATTCATCATAATCTCCCATGTATTTGGAAACGGGGCGGCCATCTTCCTCGGCCAGAGCCACAGGGGGCACCTCCCACGTGTCACATATGATGGAGCGGATTATATCCGTAGGAACCTATACATTTATTAACATGAGTTAATAGCCTGCAGAGTTTGAAAAGACGACAAACCGTCGCCTACCTGCCTGCCGGTGTGTTTGAAAGTGGAACCAACAGCGTTCGCTGCCACAGTGGATTACGCCGCCGTGCCACGCAGCGCCAGGAGGGGGATCAACCCTGTGAGGCCCGTGTCAGAACGTTTGACGTCTCTCAGATTAAATGCCAAATGTCATTTGAAACCTGGCATCAATAATGAAAAGGCTCGGCGGCAGCCGCCGTCTCGGTACTTGTGGTTCTACTGAGGCGTGACAGTGGGACCGCAGCCAAGCGCGTAAACACAACAGAGTACCTGAAGGCAGCGAGCCCATTTTTTTTTTCATGTTGATCGCATTTGGTTTAAAAAAATTCATCAAAACCTCTATCTCTCTCTCTCTCTCTCTCTCTCGTATGAGGTGTTTTGGCGGAGAGACACCTTGAAGCGCTCCCCACTGCAGAAGCTCTTAAGGGATTATTCTCTGCCTCAGTTAGGAGGCTTTGATTGATGGATCATTTAATTAAGACCGTCCCTGTCAATCCAATTCATCACTGCGTGGTCCAGGATGCGACGAATAGGCGCTTAGGTACATTCTCCCTCTGAAAGGGGGGGGGGGGGGGGCGTTGAAGGAAAAAGGCCAAAATCTATACACTGTAAAAGAATGATGTGTTTGTCAATGCAAAGAGATAAATGGAGAAACCACAACAGTAGCCAGAATCTTAACGAGGCGAGACTTCTCTGTATGAACAGAGATCAATCACTTTGTGCCCCCTGGGGTATTGATGGTGACACAGTGAGACAGTATTAAATGCATTATCAACGATTAGTAACACGTTTATTTATGTGTACGATTAGATTGGTATTGACAAAAAACTCAGGGAATTCACTCATTACCATCGGTACTAAAAATGTAAAAAAAATTATAACTTCCCCTGGAAGGAACCACACTATGAACACTAGGAGTATAGGGGAGAACGGGGGACCTTGTCACACTTTTTACTCTAGTGTGAATTGCTCATAATCAAAACATCTTTCAATAGTCATTCCTACATTAAATTGAAGCTTAAGATGTTGGCTTGAAATGTGTATCCCTCTCATTTTCCAACGTATTGTAGCGTTAATCACCTATCAAAGACACATTGTGACAACCAACCCCATCATGGGGATAATTGTCACACACTATGGGGTTGGTTGTCACCATGTGTTTTAAAACTTTTAATGGGAAAATCTAAAAAAGAAGACAAGATTTAGATTTCAGATAATGATTGAAGAAGTGCATCTTTAGTCGACGGCGAAAGATTGGACGGGTTTCGGCTGTCCTAACTGGGGTGGGTAGTTCATTCCACCATTGTGGGGCAAGGACTGAGAATAGTCAAGAAGGCAGAACTAAATTTGAAAGTTTAATTGCATTGACAAGTTGACAAATACATAATGCATCTTAATGAACATAAACAGGAAACACATCTTTAGGCCATCCTATATAACAAAATAAGAACACAATAAATCGGCCTAACAATAATAGCCTACACAACATGTGACAACCAACCCCAAAGAAAATGTGACGACCAACCCCAACTGGAATGTCTTGATAGCATCAAGGCTAACAGCCATCTACCAACTAGTTAGCTAGCTAACAACAATCTAAACTATAGCTATCCCTTCACACTTTTTAAGGGTAATAATTGTTTCATTATAAACCAATTGTGTAAAAGCCTAGAAGAAAAATACTGAGGAGCGGAATATTTACAAATGGACATGAAAAACACAAAAAGTCCTCTCACCTCAAATTCAGCTGTTTCACTCCAAATATGACAATGTAGGTGAACTCTGACCCCAATTCTGGACATTTAAATACCAAAGTATGGGAGACAAGATCCTCTGGTGGTGAAATATAATGAATGTGACAACCTATCCGTGTGACAACGTCCCCCGTTCTCCCCTACATTGTACAACATTTCATCAGGCACAAATTATGTATTTTAAGGGGCACTTCACCAAAAAAAACAATGCTGATTTATTTTGCACATAATCTATATCTGTATTCAAATGAATTTACTCACAATAACTGTCAAACCAAATGAATGTGTAGCAACACTGAGTTTTTGGATGTGTATGAGATTGTGTGCAAAATAAAGCAGCATTGTTTTTTGGTGAAGTGCCCCTTTAATAAACATACAGTTAGACCCACCCCTCTGGGTTCATTTTCCTGCTTGACAGAGCCTATAATCCAAAACTGTTTACAGCCCATATATTCTATTGATTTCATTGATCGAGTAAAACAGCCGGACATCTTTTGAAGAGGCAAAAATCAATTGAGCCTGATTCTGGTGTGACTGAAATGTGCAGGTCTGAAGAGCCTGTAGCTAGAAATACCATGATATGACCCTGATATCATGCCATGGTATTATTTAAAAGTAGAATATGTAATGTTGTCAAACAGTGGCCTCTAGGCAAAAGAGCCCCTCTTGGTATTGTGCTTTGTTTCTTTTTTTTGGTCTGATGTGTGGGTTGGATTTCAGTAGGTATCGGTGCTGGCCACACCTCAGGCTCTGCCAAGAGAGGTCTTGAGAAATTCACAGTATAATAAGTCCCACACGTCAGACCAAAAAAAAGTTAACAAAAAGCGCAATAGCAAATGGGACTCTTTTGCCTAGAGGTCACTGTTTGACGGCATTACAGATTCTACCTGTACAAACATGGTAGCCTGCCATGGTGATACATTTACCATGGTAGTACCATGGTGAACCTGAAGTTACCATCACACTGCCATGATACTTTTTCGTTAAGGGAACTTTATCTTCTGTCATCTTCTGGTTGGGGTTTGCATCAGTGCTCTCTAGCTTTCAGACTTCAAAGGACTTAAGGAATAATGCATACTGTGGGAAGGAGGGGGACATACTTAGTTCAGACTTAGTTCCGACTTTGAGTACCAACACAGGGACATGAGAGAGAGCAATGTGTGAGAAAAGGTGTGAACATAATCTAACATCTGACATGATGTCACAGAGGCTCTCGTTTTAATCTCTGCACACATCTCAACTAGGGATGTCCGATATTATCTGGCGATATTGGCATAAAAATGTGATATCGGAAAATGTCGGTATTGTTTTTTTTTTTTTTTTTAAATATTTATTTAACCTTTATTTACCCAGGCAAGCAAGTAAGAACAAATTATTATTTTATTTATTGTCAAAGTATGCATAATGTTGTGTTAATTACACAACAAGAGATATGTAATGTTAATTACCTGAAATTATTAAGTTTTTTGGCGGGGGAAACCCTGCATATATCGGTATCGATTGATATCGGTTGATATCGGTATCGGAAATTAAGAGTTGGACAATATCGGTATATCGGTATCGGTAAAAAAGCCAATATCGAACATCCATAATCTCAACCCTTTTCCTCTTAAGCCTGAGCGGTCCGGTACCGTTACGAGAATTACATCACGCCATAAATCCATCTCTACCGAATGTATGAATTAATGTTGCATTTTTCCCCCCAAACGTAGCCAAGAGTAAATACCCTAACCCTGTCAAAACAGCAGCCAATGTGTATATTTTCAGCACTATGTTTGTTTACCAATGATTTTAAGTGTTATTAGTGAAATATTAGTTTCTAGAAATCTCAGGACATCGAGTCGGAAAAAGGCGAGGATTGACATGAGGATTTGGCGCAACCTAACTTGAGTGTAGTCTTTTTTTTTTTTGTGGCCAACTTTTTATTTTGTCTTTTTTTAAAACAAGTTCAGAGGAAGGACATTCACATCAGCATTTCATATTAATTCACACAGTGGCATACAAAGTGTCTTTTCAGTATATATTGTCCGTCAGTATATTCATATACTGTGTAGCCTGCCTGTTGCAGTTGTGACAGTCTTTTCCTCCGTTCTGGCGGTCCTGTGGCTGCGAGACAGCCCAGGTCGCTTCTTAACCCCACTCCCAGCCCCCCGGGTTTGCATAGACATTTTAGGAGAGGGGGAAACCTTGATGCATACATGTATAGGATACTCTTAATTAGAAAAGAAATCATAATTATGTTTGTTAGATAACCAAGTAATCAGTGTTGGGACTAACGCGTTACAAAGTAACGCGTTACAGAAACGAAGTTACTTTTTGCCGCAACTAGTACTCTAACGCATTACTTTTGAAATTCAGTAACGCTACTTACGTTACTGAATGGTTTGTTAGTTCGTTACTGCGTTCTTTTTATGTAGATTCATAGCGAGCGTCCTTATTTCGCCTGCGTTTGTTTTGTTTACTGTAGACTGAAAGGCGCTATATAAAACGAAGTATTATTATTATTATTATTTCTTTCCGTAGCCTCATTCTGGTTTCGCACTTCTGATTGGCCACTGACGCTCTGAAAGAAATAGGCGCTCTCTACAGTAAACAACAAGAGGACGCTCGCTATGAATCTACATAATAAGAACGCAGTAATAATAACGAACTAACAAACCATTTAGCAACTACTTGGAGAGATAATTAATATACAACATGGAAACGAGATAAAGAACATGTTTGAAGGGCTGCTGGAGTCAACTGGACTAACGTTACATCTCGACCACCGCAGACTGGTGACGGTGAGTGCAATGTGTTCACTGAAACTCAAGATCAACGGATTTTGACTGTACGAAATCTGCCAGGGAATCTCATAATACTAATCAAACAATATAAATATAGTCCTTTCATGCACAATTGATATCCTAACTATTCTAACGTTGCAATGCTTTGATAACAACGCTGCAAGATGGTTATGAATGAATTAATGAATGGATGAATGAATGAATGAATGAAAACTTTATTTAACAGATTGCAGAATGGGTACAATACAGTACGGCTCAATACATACAATTGTTAAGGGGATGTAGACCTGAGAAAGACGTTTGTCTTGTTTCCATCAGGGTCCCCCATTTTCAATTCATATAGACATTTATGACATACACAACATACATGACATTTATGGCATAGGGACATATAGGTATTTAGTACTGATACATTTGTGACATAAGCGGTATTCAAATATACAGTACTGTTACCCCTAGATCCTGACAGAGTATATACATATGATGGGGAGGGGACTGTACATTAGGAGGGGGTGGGTGGGTGGGAGAGAAATATACATACAGCGGGGAGGGAATATATAATGAAACGCTCTAGACCACATTGCTTAGCAGAGTTCGGTGATGTGAATGGAAACTGTCAAGTTGATCAACCGATTTTGAGTATATGGGGCATGGGACTTGAGCAATTTATTTTTTTTATTTTTTTTTAAATAACTAAATAGTTACTTTTCACAGTAACTCATTACTTTTGGGTGTAAGTAACTAGTACAGTAACGAAGTTACTTTGAAATGAAGTAACTAGTAAAGTAACTGAGTTACTATTTTTCAGTAACTAGCACAACACTGCAAGTAATAGGGAAAAATACAATACAATTTAGAAACAACCACAACAAATTATAGCAGTAAACAGAAAAGGAAAAGATAAATGGAAAAGATAAATGGAAACAACAGCAACATGATTTTTGTTCATTCTCTGGTGTCAAGGTACAAGTGTTCAACCTAGTGGAGTACTGATTTTACCTTCTGGGCCGCAGTAAGTAATATTTGGATTGATTCTGTCCTTGCTCCCTGTGCTCTAGCACTGGATGCCTCTAATCTCAATACTTCGTAGAAGGACAGTTTCCAACGGTAAATATTGAGACTATGGGGTGGTTTCCATCTCATTACGAGCATTTTCTTTGCTGCCGTTAAACCGGCCAGAAACACTCTCTTTTTGTGAGGTGTTAATTTTAGAGATGAATCATCATTTAATAATAAAATGTGTGGCAAACAAGGTATGTTTATCTCTGTTATATTAGTGAGAAATAATGCAACCTTGGCCCAAAAAGCGAGTACTCCTGGACATTCCCACATCATATGTATGTATGTTCCTATAACTTTTTGCGGACATAAAGCACATAGAGGACTTCGTAATATTTTTATTTGACAGAGTTTCCTGGGTGACAGATAAAATCTTTGTATCATTTTGTAATGAGTTAATTGGTTATTATAATTACGAGAGGTTAGTGGAATATTATCCCATACATTCTGCCAATTTATGCAGGCATTGTAATTCTTTAAGTCTATGTTCCAGACAGTGGTATTACCTGTAGTTCTGTTTAGTTGTCCTTGTATTTTATTATATAACCCAGAAACAAAACCATTTTTAACATTTATGCCATTCACTATATTCATTAAAGGGTGACCTGGTAAAGGCTGATTCCATGGGACCATTGAGTGTAGTCTTTTGAGAGAAGAGACCCAGGGTATTCCATGGCTTTCGGATAATAAAAAAAACTACACTTCCCAGCTCACGGCAGTCCCTGTCAATCATCTGACGTATTAAAAAAAAATAAAGAAAATGTCCTCTTTATTTTCGGGATCATATCTCACAGGTGGAACAAACCTGAACGTTATTGCCATAAATTAGAACGCAGTTCGTTTCTCTACCTTTCTGTGAACGTCTAGCAAAAAACGGCATTGCAATCTGATGAAGTCAGATACATAATTCAGTACTGTATCTACAAAACCTTCTGTTTAATCATCTGCCCTTTATTAATTTGCTTAGATCTTTTGTACACGTGATCTCAAGAAGGTGCTGAATGAGCTCAGTGGCAATTTTTCATGTCTGGTTAATTTTAGCATGGTGTTATTCACCGTAAAAGATGAAAAAAAGAAAAAGTTATATTCTCCTTTGGTTCATTACAATTTACTCAAGCCTAGTAACAGACCCAATATCTCTGACACTGGGAATACATTACCTGAGATCCATAGATGTCCCTAGATACCAAGAACATGCAAATGGGCCTTGTAGAATTGGAGCAATCTTCCATTTACTTTTCAGAAAATATGGCTCGGTTTAAGAGGTTAAAGGAACATGGCAGCATTATGGAAGCGGATCAGCTAGGCCGTTGGCCAAAAACACCTCTCCTGGAGTTTTAAGCTAGGCTAGCTGATCCGTATCCGCTTCCATTTGTTTGTGCTAAACTAGGCTAGCCTGCAGCCGGATAGCTTTCTACTGAACATGCAGAGAGGAAATTGGTATCTATCTTCTTCACTCCGGAGAAGACGGTAAGTGCATTTCCCAGCCAGGTTGCATGGCCATATAAGCTTCACTAAGGCAAACTGTTCTCAGGTCAGTGATCGTATCCTAAGAAACTAATGCATTTGGTTCCCTGATTTACAGAAGTCCAATGAAGAGCTGAAAATACCTGAGCAGTGGGAGGCTGGATGGACTGGTAGCTAGCGGCTTTTATCAAAGTTCAAATGTGATCTAGTGCAGAGGCACTGAGCTCTCTCTCTCTCTCTCTCTCTCTCTCTCTCTCTCTCTCTCTCTCTCTCTCTCTCTCTCTCTCTCTCTCTCTCTCTCTCTCTCTCTCTCTCTCTCTCTCTCTCTCTCTCTCTCTCTCTCTCTCTCTCTCTCTCTCTCTCTCTCTCTCTTGGTCCACCTCAGAAAACAACAACATTAATTTACTTTCAGGTAATGCAACTAATGGCGGCCATCAATACACAGCGCCCCAGGTCCAAGTCTCCAAGGCGAACACAATGCTGACAGCTGTTCCAAACAAGTGCACCCACGGGATGACCGCGAGAGGCTTATCAAGGTAAAAGGGTCACAGCGTTCCTGTTTAACAAAGTGTGTTGTGATGCTTCCGTGTCTCGGGTCCCAGGAGCCTCACTGACTGCGGGTCACACAGGGTGCTCTGTTCCACCTCTGGAACCAATCGTACGTCGTAACACAACACACCTCATTAAGGTTAAAGGAAGCCTCGTTTCCCCCGGAGGGAGGGGGGGGTACCAAGGTAAGGCCAATTATAACAGCATCCTTGTTAAACAGTCTCCACACTGCTGGCCATGGCTCCAAACCCCAGCTGTGCAGGAACAGCTTTGCCCCAGTGGCTAAAAACACACTTGAGTAAAAGTAAAAAAGTTTCAACTTTTCTACTAATGTACTTAAGTACTAAAAAGTCAAAGTAAAAACCTTTTTTTAATTCCGGGGCAATGAAATGTTCTGTTTCATCCTCTTCATCACTCATACTATAGTTTGTGGCCATCTTCTGTAGCTTGTCACTCTGACTGTCTATTCTTCTGATAGCAGGTGTTTAATCAAAGATCCCCACTTTCTAGTCTTGCACAAGGACCAATCAGCATGGGTATGGGTGGGTTCATTTTCCATTGATGGGGATTTGATTGGCTGTTTTAAATAAAGTGCGGCCGTAGGATTAATAACGTTAACGTTAGTTCGGCCAGAGAAACAAATATACTATCTCCTCTCTCTCCCCTCACTCTCCCCTCTATCTCCCCTCTCTCTCCTCTCTCTCCCCTGGCTGCAGAGAGAGGGGAGAGAGAGGAGATAGAGGGGAGAGAGGGAGAGAGAGGGGGAGAAAGGTCAGAGGTTAAGACATGAGGGAGATCTGAGCGATGAAGAGCTGAGTGAGAGAGAGGTTGTTTGAACTGTGTTTTCTCAGTGTTCAATGGGCTGCATGCAGGGGACTCATACACAGAGATCTGAGTGTAATATAATGATACAGTACATGGGATCATATTTAAGGTAATTATGATACAATACTATACATAATATCCTTTAAATAGGAATAGTAAGTATGTTCATGTTTGTATGTTTGTAAATAAAATAGTATGCCCTCTGCCCTGCCATTGTAAACACACACTCACACACATATCCCTGTTTATTCAGTTATGAAAATATAGTTTGACAATTTGAGATTCAAGTCTCTCTCCCAAAACTGCATAATGCACCTTTAAGTAAAAGTAGAACTACCTTGATATACCCCTCAGTACACTCTCCTAAAAGTCCTATATTAAGAATGTGTTAATTCAAAGTATAAAAGAAGTAGATTATATTGAATGTACTAGCGAAAGCTAAAATTTACATTTACATTAGTGTTCTTGTATTTCAGTGCTTGTTGGTGTTCAGTCCTCAATGCGTTGAACCTAAGGTTATGTCACAGTGGTTGGTTTAATTTATTAGTGCATCATACATTTAAATTTAAATTAAAAATTAAATTAAATTAAATTAAATTAAATTAAATTAAATTAAATTAAATTAAATTAAATTAAATTAAATTAAATTAAATTAAATTAAATTAAATTAAATTAATTAAATTAAATTAAATTAAATTAA
>NC_140181.1:57045475-57080475 GCF_963971535.1 Notolepis coatsorum
ATAATAATTTTGTGCTTCACCAAGAAATTTGGTCAGCAGCCGCCACTGATCTACACTCATTGCACACACATCCACATGCACACACTCACTTTAACACAAACACTCACCTTAACACTCACTTTAGACACTTTAACACTACATTATATGTATCTATTATTAAAAGATTTGCACTACATTCATTCCTCATTTGCATTTGCACCTTGCCTTAAAAGTTGTGTACCTCATTAAGTCTGCATTTGTACGTCATTGTCTTTCACTGTACTTAGATTGTACTTAGGTTGTACTTTAGTTTATATTGTATTGTATATTGTATATAGTGTTATTCCTCCTTTACTTTTTTTACTGTATGAAGCACATTCTCAGGGGCTCATACAGAACAAAGCATTTGACTGTGAAGTACATGTACGTTTATATGTGACAAATAAAAACAAACTTGAACTTGAACTAATGTCTTGGAGAGAGTCCCAGAGCCTGCAAGCTGCCCTGGAGAAGAGCTCTGTCCCCAAAACTGTGAAGGTTGGACTTGGGTGTGGAGAGTTGATGAAGGGCTTTGTACCTGAAGACTAGGATTTTGTAAGTGGAGTTATTTTTAGAACTAGGGGGATATGGTGCCAGTGGAGATATGTTAGGGGGGGGGGGGGGGGGGGCAGTGGAGGTATTTTAGGACTGGGGGATGTGGTGCCAGTGGAGATATGTTAGGACTGGGGGGGGGGGGGGAGTAAAAGTACTTTCCATCCCTGGGGCCAGTTGCACAAAATTCCTTAGGTTGGCTCCTTAGGTATGCCACTTAAGGCTTAATTTATCCTTAGCTGAGGGACTTACTTAAGGGTGTTGCACAGAATCTATTTCAACGGTTTCCTTAGCTAAGGAAAAACATTAAGGCATTCAATGCAGTGAAATATATTTTACAGCAGAGAATTCTACAGTTTCCATGGAGACTGCTCCCGTGCGCCCAGCTCTGTGTGCTTGTGATGGCCTCACCTGTGTCGTCTCACAAAGTTGGTAAATACGGTATTATGGTCAAATATATATTTTTTAAAGGCAGAAGAAAAGACAGCAAGTAAAACAAATTTGACAGAGGAGGAACATATTATACTGTTGGAGGAATACAATAAATGAAAGCAAATGCTGAAAAGTACGTTTTTGATCCGTAAAAGTACAGTAACAAGTACAGTAACAGCAAACAAAAACAAAGAATGTGGGAGGACCACTTTCCTCTGGATGCGTTCATTTTCATTCATCACCATAAACCTGGCCATAGTTAATATCGAGTCAGAGGTACCTTACGTTTTTCTCCCTTACTTGGATGCTATGGTCTTTGGTGCCATGGTTTAACTAACTTTAAGGGACTCCTTAAGTATAAGACCAAGATAAGGAGAAAACTTTAAATACCTAAGTGAACAATTGAAGGGACATAAGTGTGTTTTTCGCAAAGGAAATCTTAAAACTCAGATCTTATTAGGTGTTTTGTGCAACCGGCCCATGTCTTTATGTGTGTGTCTGATTCTATCTCTCCCTTGTTCTTTCTCTCAGGTATCGGCAGCCATTGGCTGAACTCCTGGGAGAGGCAGACCGGCTCCAAGGCAAACGGATAACATGATCCATTCTATTATTCATACTGAACTGTCTTCACACACACCTTCACACACACACCTTCACACACACACACACACACACACACACACACACACACACACACACACACACACACACACACACACACACACACACACACACACACACACACACACACACACACACACACACACACACACACACACACACACACACACACACACACACACACACACACACACACACACACACACACACACACACACACACACACACACACACAGGACACAAAGTATGTAAATAAAAGACATGCATACATTGATATAAACAGAATTACATGTGCACAAGCACACACACTCATACACTTACACATACACAGACTAAAGCCTTTCTCCATCTGACAGTTCCTCATTAAAGATGGATGACCAACCCTGATAGGTAGAGAGAAAGAGAGAGAGAGAGAGAGAGAGAGAGAGAGAGAGAGAGAGAGAGAGAGAGAGAGCAGAGAGAGAGAGAGAGAGAGAGAGAGAAGGCGCAGGGCAGAGAGATAGGGAGATGGGGAGTCGTATTGTCTCCGTCCTTCCTATTTGTTCTGGCCTTGGCACGCCTGTGAACCCTATTCTCTCCCTTCAGCGCATTCTTCTTCATCCTTCTCCTCTCACCCCCCCCCCCCCCCCAATTGCAATATGGTCTCATCAGAAAGCATAAATTAATTAAATACTAATTGACCACAGGAAAAAAGCTACATAATGTACATTATGTTATAAGTAATATATTTATGTATTATATCTGCAAAAGTCCAAAACAGGAGTTGAACCAACAATTGCAGTGGCAGGCAAGTGCTCTCACTGCTATCTAACTATGATTATAGGTAGAGTGAAGGTTAGTTTTAACATTTGCTTAACGGTTATGGTTAAGAAAAGACATAATGTTAGTGTTACAAAGGATCAGATTAAACCGAATATATATATTTATTTATTGATATATATTGCATAGTATTTGTATATCGTTTGATATCCCTTGTATATTCCTTGTACATATACACGGAATATCCCTTTAGCCCAGACCATAATATTTCATTCTCCTATTGGACAGCGGTCCACCGGCGCCAGGGACCGGCCTCCGGAGTCAAGTTCAAAGTCACCGTCAAGACGTGTCTGGACATGCCCGGCCTTGCCCAGGGATACGCGACAGAAATGAGATTGGCACTAGTTTGTTCACCGTGCGTATAAATACGGCGCAGGTGAACACAGAAGCCTCTTAGTATGTTACCCAATAAGTTGAAGCCTCACCCACGATACAACGTGCGGTGAAGTATGGCCTGTTTGGCCCCAGAATAGAGCATTGAGACCGCGTGCGAATTAATAACTGAATTGTCAGAGTTTGGCGCTATACCGTCGAGTGCGACATATTTCTATTAAGTCAATAATAGTCTATTTGTGTATAGTGTATCGTGCGGTTAAAGTTCTACAGTGACCAGCATCTCCAACGCTTCCTCGTATTAGCTAGAGTTCTTATCCAGGCTGGGCTGACCACATGGCGCTTTCACCCGAGGAGACCTAGACGAGAACCGTATGGACATGTACACTGGATTAATCTACCCAACGACTACATAGCCCTTTGCGGCTGGAATATATTTGCTTTGGTCCTGTGATTTATGGAGCGGATAATCGCCGACGCCTGCACGTGTTGGATTTACCCCGCGAGGAGTCAAGTCGAGTCGGCGCCTCAGAGAGCCTGAGGCCGACTAGCTTTCTTCACTGTGGAGCTAAGGTCTACGGAGAACAGCTGTATTCGTCTGTGGATCAAGAGGCTATTGCACCGGCTCCTGTACCTGGAGTCTCCTTAGTCATCGTTGACCAGACTCTCTACTACCGACAGATCTTCTACCCCTGCTGGCTTACAACCAGGGGGACCCTTCCAGTATCTCCCGCTATATTCCTAGTGTACCATAGATATAATTCCCTAAGATTCAGGTTGTATAATTACCTCCTGCGTAACCAGAGAATGGACATTCATTGTTGATTTGCCTACGCACATTCCTTTGCCTTACAAGTGCATTCAAAGAATAATGTAAAGTATATTATGTACCCTTTGCTCCATTAAATACTTGATTATACCTTTGTGTGGAACCGATTTCATTGTGGGAAGTGTTCATCATATTCATATATCGTGTACTGTATGGCCAGTAATTAAAGTACATAAAGCGGTAGTGGTTTAATGATACCATACTTATCAATACAGTCAGGGAATTGTACCCCTCAGTTACAGTTAGAGTTAAGGTTCAATCCCCAGCAGGGGAACTTTTAATTTTTTTCTGAAAACGTCAAATGTTTTGAATATGTAATGCTATTTGCAATTTCTATGGAATACTTAAATATATTACTTAACATTACATTATGTTACATACATGTACATTATGGTCAATTAGTACTTTATTTACATATTTTAAATGTGTCATTTGACTTTGGGCCTAGCTAGCTAGAGAACATCACCAACATTAGATATGCTGATGACACCGCTATAGTCTGTAGCTGTCAAGAAGATCTACAGGACATGATAAATAAGCTGAACAAATTATGGAATGTTGCTAAACACAAAGAAAACAAAAGTAATGATCATTGAAAAAACACCAGGAACACAAGTGAAAGAGTAGCCTACATGCACCTTGGAAGCTGGATCAGTGAAGGTGAAAACGCTAACATGAACATTAAGAGAAGAACCGGAATTGCAAAGAGCGCGTTCTGGAACCATAAAGAATTATTGAGACGAAACATAAGTTGGAAAACGAAGACCAGGATTTTGGAAACGTATGTTATGTCAGTCTTTTCATACGGAGCAGAGGCATGGACTCTGAATGAAGAGGCAAAGAGGATGATAGACTCTTTTGAAATGTGGACGCTGAGGAAGATGCTGAAGATAACATGGAAGGATAAGATCAAGAATGAGGAGGTACTGAAAATTGAGCGGGTATGCAAGGAGGATATCTGCTGGAGAGGTTGAAAAAGAGAAAGATGGAGTTGTGCGGGCACATGCTGAGAGGATCCAGCGGGGAGAAGGTGGTGATGGGGAAAGTGGATGGAAAGAGAGGAAGTGGAAGACCAAGAAGAGGCTGGGTAGACGACGTCTGTGATTGGAGCGGAGTGAGAGGCGGAGTCACGGAGTTGGAGAGAAGAAGTGGGGACAGAATGGGTTGGAGTGTGATAGGCAACCTTCGGAACGAAGAAGCCACCTGATGAAGATGAGCTAGCTTCTATCACCACATTCCACGCAGCATCATTATAATTGTGTCTTTCGCTTATATATCTTTCTGAGGCCCACGTCCATGTAGGTGTTTCACCAGGGTGGGTGTCGTCCCAACGCGCAGGGTCAGGCACGTTTTTGCAGCGCCCCTGGAGCAGGTGTAGGGGTTTCAATGGCTGCTTCAGAATTCATTGTATGTACTGCATACATAAAGTGTGTGCATTGTAGTACATACTGTTGGAGCTTACAAGGAGTACAGAACAGTACAAGGAGTGCAGTATGTGTGACATATACTACATACAACATACTAGGAGGACTGCACACCCAGGTGGAAGTGGCCGTTTGTAATACCAGAAGAATAATATAATTCAGTCAGTATAGTACAGTACAGTTTACACAAACACAAACAATAGATGCTTCAGTGGCCAGTGTGTTGTTTTTTTGGTTTGGTGGAACCATAAATAACACAGGAAATGACCTAGCACAAGACATGTGGGATAGCAACCATCCTCTCCTTCAATATATACCAATATATACCAATATAAAATGCAGCAGGGAGAAATCAAACGCAGCAGGTGTCTTGTTTGTGGACATGTAATAATAATAATAATAATAATAATAATAATAATAATAATAATAATAATAATAATAATAATAATAATAATAATAATAATAATAATAATAATAATAATAATACATTACATTCATGTAGCACTTTTCTAGAACTCAAAGTTACACTAAGGGATGGTGGTAGTGAGATAACACGCAACAGACAAGCGTAACACAAACATAGAAGGATGGATGGACAGATAGGCGGGGCTAAGAGAAGGCAGTGGAGAAGAGATGGGTCTTGAGGAGGCAGGACTGAGTGTCTAATGTCTCCTCTATTGGTATTTGAGTCCACCTTCAAGTTTGACAAGCAGGTCAATGCAGTAGTAAAGGAAATTTATTTTTCAGCTCCGCACCATTACCAAAATCAAGCCTTTCCTTTTATTCAAAAATCATGAGAAAGTCATCCATGCCTTCATCTCATCTCACCTAGACTACTGCAACTCCCTGTATCCTGGGATTAGTCAGCCATCCCTGTCCCACTGGTCATTAGTACAAAACACTGCAGCCAGACTCCTGACAGGTACACGGAAGAGGGACCATATTAGTCCTGTTCTGGCCTCTCTCCACTGGCTACCAGTACAGTATACCATTGATTTTATGAGCCCTAAATGGGCAGGCTCCCTCCTACATCACAGACCTCATAAGCCCCTACTCCACCACCAGCTCCCTCAGGTCGGCTGACTTGGGGGTCCTGGTCGTCCCTCAGGTTGCTTGACTGTAGAACAGAATCTTCCTCTTTGTCAGATCTGTCTCCTCTGTTGATTCCTTTAAGTCCAGGCTCAAAACACACTTTTATTCTCTAGCCTTTGGATCCCCCTGATCTGATGTTTTGTACCTATGATCTGTTGTTTTTAATTTGTTGATTTGTGCCTATGCACTATTGTGTGTATATTGATGTGTATGTGAGCTCTTAGTCTTTTTTCTAATGATTTTACTACCTGCCCTGGTCTGTACAGCACGTTGGTCAACGTGGGTTGTTTAAATGTGCTTTATGAATACATTTGACTTGACTCTACTGGTATCACATTCCTCTATTGGTGTCACACTCCTCTTGTGATATGATATCACACTCCTCCATTGGTATCACACTCCTCTATTGGTACTGTTGATCTTCTATTGTTATGTAACAGGTGTGCTATATTAATGTGTCTATATGATTGGTGGATGACTTTGTGTCCTGATCACTGTCCTCTCCTTTCTTCTCCCACACACCTCCCTCTCTCATTCTCTCCTCTCAACCCTTCCTCCCTCTCCTCTCCTCTCTTCCGCTTTTATCTCCTCTCCACCCCTCCTCTCCTTTCTTCTCATATTCACCAACCTCCCTCTCTTCTCTCCTGTCTTCCTACTCACTTCTCTCCATTTTTGTAATCTTCTTTCTTCTCTCCTGTACCCTCATGTCCCCCTCTCCTCTCCTGCCTTGTCATCTCTTCTCCGTAATGCTTCCCCTCTCTCCTATCCCCTCCTCTCCCCTCCTCTCCTCTCCTCTATTCTTCCCCTATCCTCTCCCCTCCTGCCATCTCCTTCTCGCCCCTTCTCTCCCCTCCCCCTCCTCTCCTCTATTCTTCCCCTCTCCTCTCCCCTCCTTTCATCTCATTATCTCCCCTCCTCTCCCCTCATGTCTTCTCCTTCTCCCCCCTCCCATCCTCTCCTCCCATCTCCTCTCCTCTCCTCTCCTCTCCTCTCCTCTCCTCTCCTCTCCTCTCCTCTCCTCTCCTCTCCTCTCCTCTCCTCTTCTCTCCTCTCTGTATCATAATCATATTCATAGGGTTGAATGTATTAAGGTCATTATGTTGTCTCCAAAAATGCTCGTTGGGAGTCCAGTTAAAAAAAACTCTTTCAAGTTGTCTCCCTTAACATCCTGCAGAACACAAACACAGAGGGGTGCTTTACTGTTTCTTTTTTTCAACTATCCAAAGGGAGCATGCTCAGATGAGTTCTCTCTCTCTCTCTCTCTCTCTCTCTCTCTCTCTCTCTCTCTCTCTCTCTCTCTCTCTCTCTCTCGCTCTCTCGCGCTCTCTCTTCTAATTGTGCTGTATGCCTCCAATGAAACAGTAGTAGCCAAACCCAACATGAAGAACTAAGAAATAAGATAAGATCATTCGTCCCTGTAGGGAAATGATGCAGGTATCATAGCAACAGCAGGATGGGAGGTGAGGTACAGGCAGGATGATATGGATCAAATGTAAAAATTAAAATATAAGAATAAAGAATACGATATAGATAATAAAAAAATATTAAATTTGCAACTGGATCTCCTTTGAGTGAACAGGTGAGACATATTATGTATACTCAATAATAATAATAATGGATTGGATTTATATAGCGCTCTTCTCTGACTCAGAGCGCTTCACAGAGTCCATTATTCGTTCATACACAGTCATACCGGTGGTGGTAAGCTACAATTGCAGCCAGAGCTGCCCTGAGGCAGACTCACGGAAGCATGGCGAATAATCATCGAATAAGGGCCCTCCGACCACCACCAACATTCATTCACATGCATACACATTCATACGAGGCAAGTAGGTTAAGTGTCTTGCCCAAGGACACAACGGCAATGGGATGGACATGAGCGGGATTCGAACCACCAACCCTTCGATCATTGGACGCCCCGCTCTACCCCTGAGCCATAGCCGCCCCACTATGTACAGCCCACCCTGGTATAATATACAGATGATCCTAAGATATGGACTATGCATGAATGGAATCCACTCCCTAGACATATCACACACAACAACAGTCAAATATGATTTAAAATGTTATTAAAACAGCATATGTTGACAAGGGATATTTTAAAGGGGAACTATTTTACTATTTCTTTCACTATTTGGGCACTTTTACACAATTCCTGTGAGTCTATGGAACACCTCTGTAATATATATATATTTTTTATTCATTGTTTTGTATTTCTAATCAAGTCCTCAAAAACAGCATTTTTCTACCTCAAGATCTCGAGCCGTTTTGAGCCTGGGCAGCAGAACTGTGTGCAGCTCATCTTGTACCTCGCCATTATCATGCAGCGGTGTCTTTCTGACATCACAAATCATCACATTTTCAGATGACTCAGTTCAGTGAGGGTGAATATTGTGAGAGGAGAATTGGAAGAATGCGCCAATATGAGAATTTTGAGACATAGATCATATTAATATAAGTTCACATAGCTAGGAAACAATGCTAAACACTCAAAAAGGCCATTTATAAGATAGTTCCCCTTTAACAGATGTAGAAACTTTTCAAATGTGATTGTAAAAGTGAGTTACAATTATGAGGTCAAATACTCTGTATTGGGACTATGCAAACAACATCATTATGTATCAACATCAATTTAGTTAGTTGTTAAATTAGGCATGTATGAACAAATGTGTGGCCATATAGTTGTGTACAGTTAAGTATGCTTAACTATTTCACATAGTTGATTATTGTATATTGGATTATTGTATATTGGAGCTTGTCGTGTGTGTACTAGTCCAAGGCCCCGTTCCCCGTACCTGGATAACTGAGTTAGCCGGATAACTTTCGGTTAAGTCTGACTTAAGCCGGACTTTCCGGCTCCCCGTACCTGGATTTTCCAAATCACCATGACAACAGATCCAAAAGTTTGAGCCTGGTCGAAAGCAGGGTTTAAGTTCAAGTTAGCCGGATCAACCATCGCCACGCCCCCGCAAAGGAGTGACAGCGCGTTTCCTGAAATTATTCCCACAGTCTAGGATCTGCGTTATACCATTCTGAATTACGTTTTTGTGCTCCATTCTTCCAGAGGGGTCTTTTGAAATGTAAAATAGACCCAAAATGCTGATACTAAATTCACTTTGTCCTAAATAATGCACGTTATATACCGTGGCGCTCGCTCGGTGCAACAACAACAAAATAAAGAATATTCTAAACACGGGTCTCTCGTTCATTAATGTATAAACAATGAATTTATCCCATCTGGCACAGTGGCTCAGCGGTAGTGCTCAATCCTGGCAACCCAGCGACCGGTGTTCGAAACCCCGTGTTTCCAATATAATTTTTTTGAATATAATATTAATTATTATACGCAAAGGTAGCCTGGTTTTAAGTTAAAATATTATAAATCTACATGCATTGAAGATGTCATTCTTTATATAGCTCTCAACGTGCACCAAATTGAATTATTCCTATATTGCAAAAAGAAGGAGACGACTGGGTTTCGAACCCCGGTCGTCTGCGTGAAAGTCAAAAGAAGAACCCGTTACACCACAGAGAAGATAATTAAAAGATCGACCATACATCAATCAATGGGTAAGGGAGCCGTATCGTTATTCTGTATAACAGTTTTACTAATTATTTTCGCTAGCAAGATCTCATTTGATTATTCAATCCAGCAGGCAAGTTTAAAGAAATATAATCTGATTGATTGAGGTAATGAGGGACTTAAAATTAGCCTATAGATAACGCATTTAACTTGTCGGCGAGGCAATTGAGCCGTACTGCAATATGTTACTAAAGTTTTAAATCAATTAATCAATCAATGCCGCTAGAGAATCAGGATCTCTGCTCTCGACACTTGCTGCCTTCTCGGCTGAGGCGGGCACGCGCATTTATCCTGGGTCTCAAGTCTGGCTTGAGTTAACGAGACTGAATCCACCTTCGAGGAACAGGAAAATCCCGGCTTCAAACATCGGGTTAACTGAAGCTGGATAATGACATCTTGATCGACTTAGTTGAACCAGGTACGGGGAACGGGGCCGAAAAGTCTCTAGTATTTTGTCCTGATTACTTGTGACATTATATTATGATAATAATAATAATAATAATAATAATAATAATAATAATAATAATAATAATAATAATAATAATAATAATAATAATAATAATAATAATAATAATAATAATAATAATAATAATAATAATAATAATAATAATAATAATAATAATAATAATAATAATAATAATAGGGCGGCTAGGTGGTGTAGTGGGCAAGGCACTCGCCACCAATGTGGAGACGCTGGGTTCGCGTGTTCGAATCCAGCTCTCCACATTGTTTTCAGTTTAGCTGGTCGTCCGCAGTAATACACATTGGCCGTATTACGGGGAGGGAAACTGAAGGGTGGGGATCGGGCGTTGTGGACAGCGACTCCTACAGGTCGGTTGGTGCGCCTGCGCAGTAGAATCAGGAAGTGTCGGGGGCAGCATGAGCCTCCCACGCGTTACTCCTCGCCACTGAGAGATCGAGCTGCGCAGGTGAAAAGATGCGACTGCTGTTACCTCAAGTACCGGAGGGGACTTGTGCTATGTATGACTTAGTCCACATTGCAGCCGGCTTGTGGGAGGCAAGAAACAGCGTTCGTGACAGGGGCGGGTTGAATTGGATGATACGAAATTGGGATGGGAGAAAATATAGAAAATGGGAGAAAAAGTTGATCAAAAAAAAAAAAAAAAAAAAAAAAAAAAAAAAAAAATAATAATAATAATAATAATAATAATAATAATAATAATAATAATAATAATAATAATAATAATAATAATAATAATAATAATAATAATAATAATAATATATTCAATTTGTAGGGGTGCTTTATATTTGTGGAACAAGTAGGGCTAAACTTTTTAGAAGAGTAAAAGAACATAAAATAAGATGGGCTAAAACTAGTATAAGAGTAAAATAACATAAAATAAGAAGAGCTAAAACTAGTAAAAGAGTAAAATAACATAAAATAAGAAGGGCTAAAACTCGGGAAAAAATCAATTAATTTATAGTATGTCTCTGTGTGTGTGTGTGTGTGTGTGTGTGTGTGTGTGTGTGTGTGTGTGTGTGTGTGTGTGTGTGTGTGTGTGTGTGTGTGTGTGTGTGTGTGTGTGTGTGTGTGTGTGTGTGTGTGTGTGTGTGTGTGTGTGTGTGTGTGTGTATTCTACTCCTTTGTCCTGTTTACTTGTAATGTCATGTTATGATGTAAGTATTACTGTATGTTGCATGGTCACAATGTACGTTTATTTTGTGGACCCCAGGAAGAATAGCTACTGCAATGCTTGGGGATCCTGATAATTAAACTAAACTAAACCCCAGGAACAAATATAAATAACTATCCCAAATCTATCATGTACAAATATACAATACTCCACACTACGTCCTAGTCTACCCTGGTTTAAAAAACAGATTACCAATAAATTGGGCAGATCTTGACCATCAGGTGGGTGGCGATAATGTTTAATTTTTTTGCCTACTATAATAATGTTAGACTCGATGTGTTTGGTCGTGGACTTGTTGTTCGGTATTGGTTCATCCGTGTGTTTATGTGTAAATAGGACTGTTGTGTGTGAATTTCAGTGTTGGATCAGAGGGGTTAATCTGAGCATGTGTATTTAGACACCTGTGTGGTGTGGACTATGTGTGGTTCTGTAATACTCATACCTATAGCCTATGGCCTGTGTCGACCGGGGACGTTTTATGAGTTGTCAGCTCCTTTCTGTCATTCATTTCTATGCTAGAGACGCGACAGGCACGCTCCTTTTCCCAGCTCCGCGCCTCACGTTTATGCGCTCTCAGCGGCAGTGTTTTTGGGCGAAGCGCTCCCAGCGCCTAAAGTTGAAACTAGTTCAACTTTTGGAGAGGAGCGCGCTCATCAAGGTAACTCTTTTCATTTACATTTAGTCATTTAGCTGACGCTTTTATCCAAATCGACTTACAAGTTCTGTACGACAGGTCATCAGGAAGGGTACAACTCTATCAGCTGAGTAACAATGTTCATCAAAGTGTTGCGTGTTACAGTGTAGGTTAGTTTATTAGGACATGTGCATGACAGTAAGGTTAGTTAGGGTTAGATTTTTTAGATTTATTTTTTCATTATTTCAGTTATATACTCGTACTGGCAATCGCGTCTCGCTCTTCGCCATATTGAGATATACCTCATCTCCAGTACCTACTGTACTTCATTAACGAAACAAAACACCCATGCACTTGACCAGGCCCCGCCCCGGTGTACCCCTATAAGGCACCAGGCGTGGTCACACTCACCCTTCCTCTTTTTTCGTTTTCCATCATGGACGTGCATTGCATCCCATGTAACTAGCTGTTGATTAAATGAAGAGAGAAATTGAACAATGTTGGGTTTCGCCGGAGATTTTCCAGCCCCTGGAATCTTCTCGGCATGTTCCAACGGCGCGTCGGGCCTGTCCTGGGGTTTCCTCGTCTTTTGACAGCAGATCGAGGGACGTCGCGCGATGTTTAGCTATCGGGCTAACTCGCGCCAAGGTAGGATCTGCGCCACTAGGCATAACAATGCTGCCGTTAGTGATGCTGCTCGAGTTGTCCCGGGAGACAACCGAGTTGTGTATTGGCGCAAGGGGCAGGATATCTGGGTAAACGTTGTTGTTTTCCCGGTTATCCTGGAGCGCGCGGCTAACGTTATGCTATGATGCTGGGTTACTGTTTCTGTTTTGATTCCCCGCTGAGGGCTGTCTTTTTAGAAAAAGGTCTTACCTCCTCTTAACCATTCATGCTGACGGTCAATCGGTGTCTACTGTTGGGAGTATTGACAGGGGCTTGTTTACCTTTTTCATGGGTGAATGGGCTGAGGCCTAGGGCTGGTGTGCTTTTTGTGAATATTATGAATGGTATGCGGGACTGGTGTTCTCTGGTCTGCATCCCCTTAACGTTGTGTGTATGGGCTAGCCCATTCTGCAGTGTATTGGTGGTGTTTTAGTTCATTTATTCATTAACCCCTTCATGGGTGCACACCACAGTGGAGGTTGCTGGTTGCAACCACCACTGGTGCTCCGTGTTTATGAAGCAGGTGGCATCAGTCCTTTGCCTCTGGTTGAAACAGTGCCCCGCCCGGCCGATGCCATGAGGTGAGTCGGCCCGGCGGGTGGCTGGTGGGCTGTTAAGCCTATACCGCCACGGTATAGAATTAGCAGCGATTAGTAACTTTGTTCGAATTGCTGTTTTTTCTGTCAAAAATGAAGGCCAGCCGACGTCGAAACATTGCGCGAGGTTTTGACGTTATTAGCTTTGACCTAGCCGCAAGCTATAACCGCAAGGAGGGCTAGGATGCTGTCAACGCTTGTTTACAGACATCTTGGTTAGATTAGTCTCCCTTTGAGGGGGTGATAAGTTAAAAAGAATTGTTTCCCTCCTCAGGGCTCCCCTCTCCGCAGAGGGACTTTGGTGTTTCCGCTGGAGCGCGGGCGGTATTTGACCTAGGCCCCACACCGCCTCACGCCGCGCAGCCAGAGTGAGAGCACGGCTCCACGCCTACATTGGATGAGCACGCACTAAAAAAACTTCGCCGTCCAGCTGTGTGCAGCCCGCTCTCCGGTCACTCCCTCCCCCAACACCAGCGGAAAAGGGTTTCCTTTTCTGATTTGTTTCCTTTGGCTGCAGGCCACGTGTCTTCAATGAAGCGCAAGCGGCCCCACGTTCGCTTCTCATGGGGACAGGGGCTGACACCCAGTTGATGGCTGAGACTGGGTCTGTCCGTGAGAATGTTGTGCTGTCAAGCGGCTCCCACGCCACACGTTCTGCGTCTGTGTTTGGTTGAGCCTGGTGTTACGTCTGTCAACTACAAGGGTTGTCAGCAGGGGGGCTCGAGACCTCTTGAGGCAAACAGTGCAGGCTTCCCCGACCTCGCCTTCGCCAGGCCGGGTATCACGTTGATGCCTCCCACTCCGGAGAGCCTGCAGTGGTCTGGCAGGCACGCGTGATTTGGGTGGTAGTAATATCACTGCAGGGCTACGGTGTGTAGGAACCCATGGGGGCCTCACACATTGCATGTCCAGCTGCACACCTTGCACCGATCAGCTTTTTGTTTGTTATGGTGGCTCTCGCGCTGGTAAGGCACTGTCAAAACAGCGCCTGTCACATTGGTTGTGCGAGGGCTGGCCCTCCCTGGGGGTGTCAGGGCGCACTCCACTCGTGGGGTGTCGGCCTCTGCCGCCTTGTTAGGGGGGGCCTCAGTGGAGGACGTCTGAGCTGCGGCCTCCTGGTCCTCCCCGGGTCCCTTTGTTAGGTTTTACCTCATGGACATGACTGGGGGTTCTGTTTCCCAGGCGGTTCTGAGGTCTGGGACCTCCCCTGCGTCCCGCCCTTCGGTGGGTTAGCAGGGGTATGTAGGTGTGTGCCACGAGGTGATGTGTCACACGTGGTCCCGCCTGTGCTGTGCGTTTTTAGGGGTCTCTAGTTCCCTCTTTTTCGCACTTGGGTGGAGTTGACTTCCGCCCCCTCTTCACTAGGAAGGGGGGGGTGACGGGACTCCCCTCCCCCCTAGTGGTAGGTCTTGTGGGTCCTCAGGGGGTACATTTGTCGGGCCTCGCGTCTGCTCTGCCCCATATCTCAATATATTTTCTCAATATATATATCTCAAATGTTTTGTTTCGTTAATGAAGTACAGTAGGTACTGGAGATGAGGTATATCTCAATATGGCGAAGAGCGAGACGCTCAGCCAGTACTCATATAACTAGGTTATATACATAACCTATCGATAATGGTTGAAGAAGTGCGTCTTTAGTCGACGGCGAAAGATTGGACGGGATTCGGCTGTCCTAACTGGGGTGGGTAGTTCATTCCACCATTGTGGGGCAAGGACTGAGAATAGGCGGCTTCTCTTTGATGACCCTCCCGGAGCTTGGATAGGAGTAGGTCTGAGGCGGCCAGAAGATGCAGAGCGTAGGGGTCTTGAGGGTGTGTAGTTAGAGACCATTGACCGGAGGTAGGCGGGAGTGGTTCCATTTGCCGCACGGTATGCTAGGTCGAGGGCCTTGAAGCGGATACGTGCAGCAATGGGGAGCCAGTGCAGGTCCCTAAGAAGTGGGGTGACATGGGCCGACTTCGGTAGGTTTGAGATCAGGCGGGCCGCTGCGTTTTGAATGAGTTGAAGAGGCTTGGTGGCAGTGGCCGGGAGGCCAGCTTGCAGTGCGTTGCAGTAGTCGAGGCGGGAGATGACTGTTGATTGGACGAGGAGTTGGGTGGCTTCTTTTGTCAGGAAGGGGCGGATCCTTCTGATGTTGCTCAGGAGGAATCTGCAGGTTCTGGTTGTCGCTGCGATGTGAGCAGAGAAGTTCAACTGGTCGTTGAGGACAACACCAAGGTTCTTGGCGGACGGGGACGCGGTCACAGCTGCATTCTCGACTGTGATGGAGAGGTCGGTCAGGGGGGAGGATTTTGCCGGCAGGTGGAGCAATTCTGTTTAGCTTAGGTTCAGTTTGAGGTGGTTGGTCGTCATCCAGGTGGAGATGTCGGACAGACAGGCCGAGATCCGCTCAGAGACGTGGATATCTGAGGGAGGGAAGGAGAGGAAGAGTTGAGTATCATCGGCATAACAATGATATGAGAAGCCATGAGACGTGATAATGTTACCCAGTGATTTAGTGTAGAGGGAGAAGAGAAGGGGTCCTAGGACCGAGCCCTGGGGGACTCCCGTCCGCAGGGGGCGGGTGGCCGACAACAGTCCCTCTCCATGACACTTGGTAGGAGCGGTCATTGAGGCATGATGTCAGCCATGTCAGCGCAGATCCAGCCACTCCCATTCCTGCGAGGGCCGCGAGGAGGATCTGATGGTTGACTGTGTCGAAGGCTGCAGATAGATCTAGGAGAATCAGGACAGAGGAGAGGCCTTTCACTTTTGCTAAGTGAAGTGCCTCTGTGACCGCAATGAGGGCCGTTTCTGTGGAGTGGCCAGTCCGGAAGCCAGACTGATTAGGGATGTCGACCGACCAATCAACATCGAGGAAGTGGCGGAGCCGCGGCAGTCGCAAGACTCAGGAAAAGCTGCTGACCCCCCTGAAGCCCATGGTATGGTTTGCACACTGAATACTTGTGTTCAAGTACAATAGTGTTACAATACTTGAGGTTAAGTACAATGGTGTTACAGTACTTGTGTTTAAGTACAATAGTGTTACAGTACTTGTGTTTAAGTGCTTAAAGGTCCCATGCATTATAAATGGCCTTTTCCAGTGTTTAGCATTGTTTCCTAGCAATGGGGGATTATATCAATGTGGTCGGTGTCGTTAATTATCTGACTCATCAGTCTAGTCTCGAGTTCACGAGATCTTCCCTCACTCAACTAAGCTGTTCTGATTTGACAGTATTGCTGACTTGAATAAGGTACTGATTTGCATATCTCCGCCCCCTCAACAGCAGAGCGAGTGGAAATACCTTCACTTCCTCAAAGTGAAGCGAGGCAGAGAACAAGCGAGCGAGAGAGAGAGGGAGATAGAGAGATAGAGAGGGAGAGAGAGAGAGGGAGAGCGAGAGAGAGGGAGAGGAGCTTCTGTCGGGGAAACAAACGCATTTTACACACAACCTGACCGCGCGTGGAGGGACTTCTCCCGGAGAACGCTCATAACACACACGCATTTTACACACATCCTGACCTCTATCTCTCTATCTGTGCCAGTGCAGACTGTGGGGGTGACTGTCACTCAAAGTGCTTATGGGCGGAGCCCATCCAAGAACAGCCTGAAATCCTGAACTAGAAAAATTATGCGTTTGAGTACTTCATTAGAAATACAAAACAATGAATTTTTTGGAAAAAATACTTTACAGAGGTGTTCCATAGACTCACAGGAATTGTGTAAAGTTGCCCAAATAGTGCAAGGAATAGCAATGCATGGGACCTTTAAAGGTGAAGTAAAGCAATGGTAGTCATTTCTTGTGCTCATTTGATGTAGCAAATCTTTTTTGAGTGTGGTGCAGACACAGCAACAGTAACGAAAAAAGGTAGGGCTTGGAGAGATTTAGCAAAAGGTGAAGGTCTGCTGAAGAGGACTGTGGAAATAACCTGATATGAACGCTCCGCTGGGCTTCTGCCTTGAGAGTCCCTGCCACTTGGAATGACATATCCTACGTGTTCATAGATAATCTTTTAGGATAAACCTTAATCTCCAGGAGGATTAAAAACAACCCTCTTAACAAAAAAAGCAAAAGACTCCATGACACCCTTTTGTCATCTTTTTTTACATTTCACAGGGGGAGAAGTTACACAGTAAAATGCCATCTCACTCTGCTGAAAAGGGTATCAAGGTGCTCTGGTTACATCTTTCTGTGTGACAAGATGTCTGTTTGAGCCTTTTCATTCTCTCCTCTACTCTATTCTTCCCCCCTCTTCTCCCCTCCTCTCCTCTTCTATCCTCTCTTCTACCCCCTCCTCTCGTCTCTCCTCTCCTCTCTTATCTTCTCCTCTCTTCTCCCCTACTCCCATCTCCTCCTATCTCCTCTCCCCCCCTTATCTCCGCTTTTCTTCTCTCCCCATCTCACCTCATCCCCTCTCCCCCCTCCTCTCCTCTCTCATTATCTCCTCTTCTCCTATCCTCTCCTCCTCTCATCTCCCCTCCTCCCCATCTCCCCTCTTCCATTCCCTCTCCCCCTCTCATCTCTCCTCCTCTCCTCTCCTATCATCACCTGACTATGGTGACTATGGTTATGGTAGCATCTTTTTATTTTAACCCTAATTGGGTTATTTGGGGAAATCTGCTCATGGTTGTCATCAAAGTGTTTCCTCTATTGCTGTTGTATAAAGCCATGTAACCTTGTTGAAACCATATTGGGATCAATATGTGATGACATACAGTTTTTCACAATTGCTAAAACACATTTCATGAAACTGCCCACATGAGCATCAATGTGAACATTTGATCAGAGATCTTTGCAACATGTGTTTTAGCAAGACAAAATGTGTTTAGAGTTGTGAGAAAAGAGGATTGAGTTTTGTGAATTGTGTCTACAGGTGAAATGTGTTTATGGTTTTGGCAAATGGGGGCTAGTTTTATTGAATGTGTTAAGGGAACTGGTCATTTGGTTTAGGGTATTGTGTTTTGTGTTTTAGCAATCGTGAAAAACTGTAATGCTCTTTATTACAAATGCCACTGATTGTATCCATTTAGTATGAGAATTTAACATTACTAGAGGACGGCACTTTTTTATCCTCTAGTCCTCTGCACAATTGTGGCTCAACATGTAATGTGCATACACACACAGACACACACATGCACTTCTGCTAACAAATTAGTGCGGTTTCTCGACAACGTGGGCACGTGTCAGCCTCATGCTATGCCACAGAGGACAAATGTTTTAAAACCCCCAGTAATTTGCTTACCAGAGCACAGGCACTAATTATGTCTATTCTCTGAGAATTAAAAGGAGAGAAACTTGTAACATTAATTATACCTGCAAAGCCGGGAAGAGCTGCAGAGCAGACAGTTATTCTCCGGACGACAGGTCTAAATCAATTGGGAGCTTCGAATAGCATGACACTAATCATAATGGGAAAACAAGCTTTAAAGGAGCACTTCACCCAAAAATGATAATAACATATTGACTGCTGTTTTGATAGGGTTAGGGTCTTTACTCTTGGCTACATTTGAAAAAGAAACGCAACATCACTTAATACGGACTGTATTGATATATTAGTGATGTGAAATACATTTCGACCCGGTACCGATTGGGTCGTTTTGACATCAAATTAAGAAAATATTTTATTTACAATATTGAAATTTAAATTGATTGTTTTTCCTCATCCTATATCCAGCCTCTTTGGTCTGTTTTCCCTCTTCCTATATCCAGCTTCTTTGGTCTGTTTTCCCTCTTTCTATATGGGGCATTCTACCGAATTAGTCCAAAGTGCTGTCCCACAACAAGAAAAACTATTTAACAAAACAATTAAGTATTCAGACATAGATATTTACTAAGAATATGTCATGATCTATTTAAACCCAGGACATTACATTAGATTGTGATGAGCTAAATATATAATATTTTTTTATTTAGTTCAATGATGTAATTTCAAAGATCTTCATGATAAATATTATTTTATCCTTATTTTTTTTGTCCTCTTTTTCTCCGCCTGATTTTCGATTTTTCTCCCCATCCCAATTTAGTCGCTATGCCAATTCCCCCCCTCCCCTACCTGGTTGTTGTGCGCATGTTCCTTCTACTGGTCGGTACAAGGGAACCCTGAAGTCCACCACATGCTTCCTCCAACACAAGTGGAGACAGCCAGTGGCTCTCTTCTCACCTGGCAGCGAGGACTCTCATTGGTGAAGCGTAACGTGTGGGAGGTCACGCTGCCTTCACCATTTCCTGCCTTTCGCTGAGCAGGCGCCCAGACCTGACCTGTAGGCGTCGCTGTCCACAACGCCAGATTACCACCCATTTATTGTGGGTTTAATTTTTCAATAAAAAAACTATACTAAACTATGTTTTTAACCACACCCCTGCATTTTTGACCAGGCATTGACACTGCATTTCTGTCCCTCATGGCTGCATGGTAATTAGCTAAATCCCATACTTTTGAAATAAATGTGTTCCAAAGTCTGAAAATCGGTGTGTAACTTTAAGAATTGTCACCACCGAACACATATTCTCTTCAATTAAGTAAACTTTTTGGGGTTTCATGTGGAATATTATGTTTTTATGTGTGTACACCTCTTCAAAGATGTGTATACTAGCCATGTGCTTGCTAGCATTCTTTAGTTATGCTCAAAGTTAGCCAGAATTGTCATTACCGAAACAGTCACTACTGAAACATATGGTAACGTTTCGGTAGTGATGTGATCATTTCGGTAGTGACAAAATGGAATGATAAGTAGTTAAATCCCATCATTTTGAAATAAATGTGTTCCAAAGTCAGAAAATCAGTGTGTAACTTTAAGAATGGAACACATATTCTCTTCAATAAGGTAAACTTTTGGGGGTTTTGTGCTAAATATTATGTTTTATGTATTATGCAGTCACTACCGAAACACTGGGTGTTTTGTAAAAAAAAAAATTGTATATTGAGTTATAAACTAAAATGTTATGATACTGATTGGTTAAATGTACGTTCAATTTCATCAATCATTAACTCTGAAATCAATATGATCAGTGTTATGCATTTTACAGAGAAAGATTGCTTTTAGATTTTGATCTAATTGTATCAATTGAACTTCATTTGGTAAAAATGTAATTTTTATTGATTTAATTGTGAAAACCTTCAAGAAAAACATTCCAAAAGATTCTGAAAATACAATATAAAAATTGCCGGTATGCTCACTAGATATATGTACTTTAGATATGGTACAATATATATTCAGACAAAGTTTTGGGAATAAACATACAAAATGTCTAAATATTTCCAACCTGACTTTCAACAAATTCGGTAGAATGGTCCATATCCAGCCTCTTTGGTCTGTTTTCCCTCTTCCTAAATCCAGCCTCTTTGGTCTTTTTTCCCTCTTCATATATCCACCCTCTTTGGTCTTTTTTCCCTCTTCCTATATCCAGCCTCTTTGGTCTAGGCATGTGAAACAATTACCACAGGAGTAAACACACTCTGTTCTCGTTCTATGACTGTGTCTGGATCGGCCAGAGGTCCTCGGTGCAAAACACAGAAGCTGACAGCTGAGCAAAATAGAAAATAAATAAATCAGGAGAAAAGGTTAATACAATATTAGTTGACAAGAGTCAAGCCTTGGAGATGTTTAGAATCTTCAGAGTTATTTTTGAGAAGTATAATATCTTACTCTGAACCTTTTTTCTCTGCAATCGTCTAACTGGCAGTGAACTGGCATGTCATTGCAATTATAAACTCTTCTCCGGCTCGGTCTGGAACACAGGTCAGCCTTTCTACCGTGGTAGAATATAACAAGAAAGAGAGAGAGAGAGAGAGAGAGAGAGAGAGAGAGAGAGAGAGAGAGAGAGAGAGAGAGAGAGAGAGAGAGAGAGAGAGGGGGGGGGGGGGGAGGGGGAGGGGAAGAGAGAGAGAGGGAGGGGGAGAGAGACAGGGAGAGAGAGAGAGAAATAGAGAGATGTTTCCCCGACCTCCTCTTTCCTCAGGCCACGTCTTTCATGGGAGACGAGTTCCAAATTAATTGATGCATTTTTCTTCTTCATTCTTTTGTATTGTTATCTATCTCCTTTGCAGGATTCGCTCTGTGTTTTGAGTAGAGGAACTGTTTTGAGAGGTGATTTATTTTGACAGGATGGTAACCGGCAGACATATACCATGTTCAGAGGTGATTTATTTTGACAGGATGGAAAGGCACTTTGCCTCTTCCTCCATAGGTGTGTGAGTTTGTTTTGAATACAGAACTTTACACAATTCCATAAAAAAAATAGACACCATCATCATCTTACAATGTAGGCTCTTGCATAATTATAATCACCAGAGTTTCAATGTGAATGGGGTATAAAATGCTATTGTTTCCCTTCTCCTCTCCTTGCCCTCAGCTTCACTGGCAGAGAAATTGGGAGGGCTCCAAGGGAATTGTGGAGGAAACATGGTGGTGGTGTTGGGGGTCACTGGGCTGGGTTAACCGTTGAAATTGAAAAAAAGTCAACAAGGTGTCTGGTGTGCCTGTATACGTCCTTATTTACAAGAAATCAGGTTAGAAAGCACATAACACAATCAGATGTTGGTAAAAATCGTTCAATTACCAAGGATACAAAGTATCATAGATGCATTGGATGAACTGGTGAACCGCCACTAAGGGCAGAGCAGCTATTGGCTAACTGTGAGTGAATGAAGGAATGAATGAATGCGTGAGTGAATGAGGGACATTGCCGGTGCTATGAGGTGCTTCGCATTCAAGAATTTTTTTTCTTTTGTGTAGCCAGAAGCCCTCGACTAAACAAATTATTAGTCCACTAATAGTCATAGGATTTTTGACGACTAACCAAGTTGATTTCACCGACAAAATCTGTCAAATTGTGTTTCCCACATGCAGGGACACCTCTTTAAATCTAGTGCTTAGCAGAGATGTGCTCATCATAAATCTAGTGCTGACCAGAGATGTGCTTATCATTTTAAATCTAGTGCTAAACAGAGATGTGCTTATAATTTTTTATCTAGTGCTAACCAGAGATGTGCTTGTAATTTTTCAGGAAACAACTCATTCAGCATAGGAAAAAGCATAAAAAGCCCTGACTAATCGACTAACAAAAAACAAAAACAACTGATTAATCGTGCTTCTTGCGGTCGCTGCCGTCTACGTTACATCAATGGCATTGTTGCTCAATCGCTGCCTGGGAGACTGTGTGTGAAGGGTCCATGTTGGATAGCGGGGCGGGGGGGGGGGGCAGTCACCTTCCTTTGCTCCAAAATCAAGGCTCAAGAAAGACGATAAGAGGCGGGGGAAGGAAGGGGCAGAGCAGGAGGGGTGTTGTGTGGTGTCTGCAAAACACTGATAGCATCTTTTCCGTGCATGTGTGTGTGTGTCGATGTCGCGTTTTTTGTGTGTTGATCTTCAAGGGTGAATTCTATTTGCAGGAAATGGAAAAAAGGACCCATCCTAATGAGAATTGTGTGGTTGGAACATTGGGTCTCATTCCTGAACGGATTTACGACAAAAAATTTCTCTCAGGCCAATTTAAGACATATTAGCGCTAGTAGCGCGATTCCCTAAATTTTTCTGAGATCGGATTTGGCCGTGGCTGAGAGCAGAATTTAAGAATGCTGAGGAGCACACTTATGATTGATTGACTGATTGACATTTTTATTAACTTGACAGACTGTGTTCTCCATGTTCTTAATGGCAGGCCTCCTTGGAATTAATTACTTAATCATAATTAAAATAAATATGACAATATTTGTACGATAAGAAATTATGCGGATGTCGGACAAATAAATTATATGGATTCATCTGATCACAGGGCAGCTTGATTAACCATATCTGAACCAGCTATTTTGGACAAATAATTACTTTAATTACTCAGATATTCAAACACAATTATGCAATTATTGTGAAATGATAATAATTATTTAATGCCTTCTGTGGAATTAGTATTTCTTATTTGTTACATATCTGTTTTAATGATTAATTACACATTTGAAAGAATGCAGGTCGACATGCAATATATCCTGTTAACATTAGGAGAGGAGAACCCAATATGCAGACCGGAAAGAGAGGAGGCAGAGACGGCAGGTTACCGTGGAATATATATAGGCTTTACTGGGACGACAAAACGATACAAAACGGAACATACAATGGCTCAGCCGAGCTGGCTCTAATACAAAACAACACTGAAGGACACAGGAAAACAAAGAGGAACGAAAACGGAATACATGAACTAAACGGAATACAAGAACTACTTACAACACTCAATAACATGAAGCAAGGCACGGGAGAGGAACGACGGGCAAGGGAACACGGAGGTAGGTGAGGGTAACAAGGAGGGTACTGGAGACAATGACGCCACGAGGAAGTGATGACAAACCCACACTTAAATACCAACACTAATTACAACAATCAACACCTGGCAGGGCCAGGCAAAAACACAGAATCCATAAACACAACTAGACACAAAAAGCAATGAATCCATAAACACAACTAGACACAAAAGCAATGACACACACAACAACCAGACAGGGATACGACATCACACAAAGACAGGGGTGGCCCAAGATAATAAATAACTAGAGATTAAGTCTATAATCTTGAACCAAACCAAGATGGCCACCTGCACCATCAGGCTACTCTGGCCACTAGAGGGAGGTAGGGGACCAGGTAGGAGACCACTGTCAGGAGGGAGGAAATGTCCAATGTCATTCTCATAACCGGCCCAGCAAGGGCCGGCCCTGGGGACGTTACAATATCCCATTGATTGGTATACAATGGGACAGACATTTGTTTGATATAGCTATAAACCTGCATTCCTTCGAATATATCATTAATCAATTAAACTGATATTTAAATACACTATATAGCCTATACACCAACACTGAAATGACAGTGGAAAAATAAATAAATAAGAACTAAAGCTAATCGCGTGGAAATAGACGGCATTAATATTCCATAAATCTTGTGTGCGCCAGTATAGCCTACGTGTC
Organism: Notolepis coatsorum; assembly: GCF_963971535.1. Lineage (NCBI taxonomy): Eukaryota > Metazoa > Chordata > Actinopteri > Aulopiformes > Paralepididae > Notolepis > Notolepis coatsorum. The sequence continues at coordinate 57,069,665 of NC_140181.1, forward strand.
TAATGAATGAACAGTATAGGCTTATATTATTCAAATTACTTGTTTCATTAGGATTTAGTAGATACTATATATGCTCTGCCCTACGTACAACAGTACACATCTTAAGGCCGCCAGAGTCGGGCGTACCAGCGGACTGCATGGTGGACTGTACTACGGTCTACGGGGTGGGCAGTGCAGTATATTTGCTGCTCTCCTAATAAAACAAGTCATTAGAATATATAAGCCTATACTGCGTTCATTCATTACGTGCGTAGGCTATACAGTACTGCGCGAGCGCTGCGGCAGGTGCACCACGAGCTGTACTATATATGATGACAATACATTAATCTAATCTCATTTTGATCGGCTGCAAAGCGCTTCCGCATATCGGCAACCATTTCACACGGCTGCATCGTCAGTTGCATTCTAATGAGCTGGACAGGTGTGTGTAACTATTGACTTTTTGCGATTTCATCTGCACACTTCCCTATTGGCTGCCTTATAAGGAGCTTCGGACGGGGACGCGCGTTCATGTTTCAGAGCGGTGCAATTTCTCATCGCGGCATCTCAGCTCAGACAGTTTGAGCACTTAAGACATCTTCCCCACGTGTTGGGGACTCAGAGTGAACTTGTCGTAGATTCTGTCTCAGTCGGTTCCAAGATAAGTCTTCCAAGAGAACTCTTTGGAAAATATTCGGGAATGAGACCCATTGATGCTGCTTTCAACATTTAACTATTTCATGAAGTACGCTAGTTCAAGAACTAGGAATAAGTGGTGTGCTTCCAATTTTTCATTTCCAAACCAGAGACACAAATAATAGTCAATAGACGGCAACTGATCGGCAAAAGAGTATAGGGAACCCTCCACATGAGACAAATATTACTGTGTAGTTTAGACACATTCTAGCAATATAATAAAATAGCAAATGAAAAAGCAATGGTAGAAGGCTATTAAAAATCTGTGTGTGCGCATGTACTGTTTTACATTCCAATATAGGAGATCAGCTAACACAGAAATAATTGATGAACGGATGATCATAACTCAAACATCACGTGCACTGCGGAAAATCAAGTTACACTCTCAAAATCCCTGCACGTCTCTGCTGTCCTGGAACATTACACTCCTAAAATCCCATCGCGTCTCTACTGTCCTGGAACATTACAGCCTATAGCTTCATATTCGCTTATATCATACATTTCAGAGGGCAGAGCTTCCTCCTGAATTCATTTGGACTTTTAGTGAGATGTCTGTTCACTTTTCCTAGGTGCCAGTGGATGAAAAGGTTTTCGAGGGATGATTGCGGGAGTGGCCCTACCACCCCGATGAGATCCCCAGAGTTAAAGTCCTCACACAGCAAGGCTCTTGCCACGCATTCGCTCCCCTCAATTTACCGGAGATGTTTGGATCAGCACATGCATCACACAGCGGGGACGGATCAGATCTTGTCAATTGATGAGTCGAGTTGAGAGAAAGGTAGAGATAGAGAGAGTGGGATGGGGAGGTGGAGGGATAGAGAGAGAAAGTAGAACTCGAGGCAACGCCGGACGGATAATGAAATATAAAGAACCAGAGGGAGTAGAGTGAGAGAGGAGGGAGGGAGGAGAGGATAGAGGACTGACTGAAATGCTCAGCTTCTTCTAGATGAAAGCAGATTACCTGTTGTCTGGGTGTCAGACAGAAGAGAGAGGTGGAGGAAGGGAGGGTGGGAGAGAGTGATTGAGTGACAGAGATCAAGAAGAGAGAAAAAAGACAGAGAAGTATAGAGAGAAAGAGACAGACAGGATACTGTCTGTGTATGCATGCATGTGTGTGTGTGTGTGTGTGTGTGTCTGTGTGTGTGTGTATGTGAGTGTGAGTGTGAGTGACAGAGACAGAGACAGAGAGAGAGAGAGAGAGAGAGAGAGAGAGAGAGAGAGAGAGAGAGAGAGAGAGAGAGAGAGAGAGAGAGAGAGAGAGAGAGAGAGAGAGAGAGAGAGAGAGAGAGAGAGAGAGAGAGAGAGAGAGAGAGAGATGGTTCTTCTAATTACAATGCACCAAAATCAGATCATTTGTTTATACAATTTTTACGTGATTTTATGATTAACACCTTTGGCAATATTGTATACAGTATATGGCAAATATAATGAAATATAATGAAATATAGTGAGCTATAATGAAATATAGTAAATATAGTGAAATATAGTGGGATATAATAAAAATATAGTGAAATATAATGAAATATAGTGAAATATAGTGAATAATGAAATATAGTGAAGTATAGTGAAATATAAGGAAATAGTGAAATATAATGAAATACAGTTATAATAAAGTTATCTCTCCACTGCGGTCCAGGTTGTGTGTGTAAATGCGTGTGTGCCACTGCTTCCCCGCGCGGTCCAGGTTGTGTGTGTAAATGCGTGTGCCACTGCTTCCCTGCTCGCGGTTTGTTTGCCTGACAGAAGCTCCTGTCTCTCTCTCCCTCTCTATCTCTCTCTCTCTCTCTCCCTCTCTCTCTCTCCCTCTCTATCTCTCTCTCTCCCTCTCTCGCTCGCTTGTTCTCTGCCTCGCTCTGTTTGAGGAAGTGAAGATTTCCACTTGCTCTGCTGTCGCTGTCACCCATAGAGGGGGCGTTAGTTATGCAAATCAGTGCCATATTCACGTCAGCAATACCGTCAAATCAGAACAGCTTAGTTGAGTGAGGGAAGATCTCGTGAACTCGAGACTAGACTGATGAGTCAATATGATAATTAATGACACAGACTACATTGATATAATCCCTAATTGCTAGGATACAATGCTAAACACTGGAAAAGGCCATTTATAATGCATGGGACCCAGTGGCGGTTGGAATGCCCCACGGGCCCTGAGGCGAGATTGACAGCTCTTGACAGCTCGGGACAGCTCGGGCCAGATCCATCTGCAGATCAACAGCCCAGCTCTCTCTGTCCCCAGCAGACAGATAATAAATACTATTATAGACTAGACGCAGGGGTGGCCAACCCGCGGCTCGCGAGCCGCATGCGGCTCTTTGCCCGTCAATGTGCGGCTCTTCCATCAAAAAAAAAAAAAGAAAAAAAAAATTTATGTCACTCATTCCATAAGGACGTAGAATAAACATTTACAATTTTTTTTTAAATGGTCCATTTGCATGTTCTTGGTATCTGAATCTAGGGACATATATGGATCAGTGTCAGAAATAGTGTGTCTGTTACTAGGCTTGAGTAAATTGTAATGAACCAAAAGGAGAATATCAATTCTATTTAAAAAAAAAATAATCTTTGACTGTAAATAACACCATGCTAAAATTGACCAGACCTGAAAAATCTAAGCAAATGAATAAAGGGAAGATAATTAAACAGAAGGTTTTGTAGATACAGTACTGAATTCTGCCATCTTTTTTATAATGTAAATTTCTCCACCATTTTTCATCATATTGCAACACCGTTTTTTGCAAGACGTTCACAGAAAGGTAGAGAAACTAACTGCGTTCTGTTTTATGGCAATAACGTTCAGGTTTGTGGGAGATAATCCCAAAAAATAAGAGAAATTAAAAAGTTAATCCAGAAGTCAGATGATTGACAGGGGCTGGTGTGAGCTGGGTAGGGTAGTTTTTCGAAATTTGAAAGCCCTGAGTCTCTTCCTTCAAAAGACTACACTCACTTTTGGCTGTGCCACTTCCTCCTGTCAATATGCGCCGGTTTCCGACTCAATGCCCTGAGATTTCTATAATCTTATATTTCACTAATAACAGTTAAAATAATTGGTAAACAAACATAATGCTGAAAATATACACTTTTACTGTATATCTCGGGCTTAAGAGGTTAACCCTGTGAGGCCCAAATTAAAAAGAAATTAGCAACTTCAGAGGCCAGAGGGTGGGACATATAAACACATTTTACTATCAAATAGCATTGTGAGGCTGAACAACAGGACCAATTGACTATACATGTGCTTAAAGGGGAACTATCTTATAAATGGCTTTTTCAGTGTTTACCATTGTTTCTTAGCTATGTGGACTTATATTAATAGGATATATGTCTCTAATTCTCATATTGGCGAATTCTTCCAATTCTCCTCTCACAATATTCACCCTCACTGAACTGAGTCATCTGAAAATGTGCATATCTGTGATGTCAGAGATTTCTCAGCTGCATAATAATGTGGCAGTTGATGTGGCAGTTGGCACCAGGCCACACAGTGGTTGGAGCCCAGCCTCAAAACGGCTTAAGATCTTGAGGTAGAAAAATGCGGTTTTTAGTACTTGATTAGAAATACAAAACAATGCATTTTTTTTGAAAAAAACCTAGGTGTTCCATAGACTCACAGGAATTGTGTAAAAGTGCCCAAATAGTGAAAGAAATAGTAAAATAGTTCCCCTTTAAAAATTTTTAAATAAACATTATTTTTTTAAATGGCTAAAAGTGATTTTGTAATTTTGCAACCGTGGGTCTCACAGGGTACTTTTAACCCTGTGAGGCCCAAATAAAAAAGACATTAGCAACTTCAGAGGCCAGAGGGTGAGACCTATAAACACATGAAGGGTGCCGTGACTGAAAAAAAAGTTGAGAAACGCTGGTATATGGTGTGGCTCTTTGTGGTACCACAGTCATTTTTTTGTGGCTCTTAGTCTCTGACTGGTTGGCCACCCCTGGACTAGAGTAAGAAAAGGGCAGTTTACTCACCTATTTGAATGGCATACAACGAGCCTTGCGTTGTGCAAAATCCTCGACAATGTCTTTAATGTCCAACTCCCAGGCTCTGGTGTTTTCAATGGACAGGATTGCAAGCCCACTCAGTCTCTCCTGACCCATGGCGCTCCGCAGGTAGGTCTTAATAAGTTTTAACTTGGAGAAGGATCGCTCGGCTGTCGCCACAGTCACAGGTAACGTCAGGAATAACAGCATGGCAGTACACACCTCAGTGAACGAGGAAGTTACGAGGAAGTTGATCTGCAGATGGATGCTTCAGTTCTCACACAGACCGCAAATAAACGAACGATTATAAAATGATTTAATAGGCTAAACTTTGTTTAAAATTCTTTGTTTTAGACTTGTTTATTCTATTTGAATTTTGTCGACATAATGCTACGTGGCCCGACTAGATCCATGACTCCGTTGCGATACAAATGAATTATCTATAAAAGTGGCTATCTTTGAAACCACTGCTGTGGCGAGCCTGGGGCGAGCCTTTATCGCTACCGGGGAAACATAGGGGGAACATAGGACCCGGGCCCCCGGGGAACATAGAACCCATTTGGAACATGGGAAACATAGGGGGAACATAGGACCCGGGGCATGGCGCAATGCAGTCTGTCGATGATGATCCAGTCCTTAACTCCATTCAGTCCCGGGCCGGGCCCCAGACCCCCCGCGAGCCCTAAGGCGGCTGCCTCGGCAGCCTCGCCTATATCGCCGCCGCTGATGGGACCTTTAAACTAGACAATTTAGAAATGGGTCTATTGGAAATACATGGCAATTTCAAGGAGGGTGGACCGTGCGGGAAACACCAATGACGTAACCACTACACCTCCCTATGGGGGCTATTCTACAATTTACAATTTACATTTTAGTCTGACGCTTTTATCCAAAGCGACTTACAGATTCACCAGAATACAGAAGTCACCAGAAGGGGTACCTCTCTTGTTTGTCAAATAGTATCGAGCTTGAGTGTTAGACTCTGAGTGCATAGTAGTATAGACATATTAGCAATATAGGTAGTAGTATAAGAATAGTAGCATAGTATTAGGGTACATAATGTTTTACATTTTATTATTTCAGATACTGATTGAAGAAGTGTGTTCTTAGTCGACGGCAGAGAATTGGCCAAGTTTCAGCTGTCCTGACTGTGGTGGGGAGGACTGAGAATAGCCTGCTTAGTTTTGTTGACCCCCCCCCCCCCCCCAGGAGCTTGAATAGGAGTGGGTCTGAGGTGGCCAGAAGATGCAGAGCATAGGGTCTCGAGGGTGTGTAGTTAGAGACCATTAACCGGAGGTAGGAGGGAGCCGTTCCCTCGCTGCACGGTATGCAGGTCAAGAACCTTGAAGCGGATTCTAACATAGGGGGAGCCTGACATGGTGTTTATTAGGGCTGACCCCGTTTAGTCGAATAGTCGACTAATCGATCGGAAGGAGCTGTAGTCGACTGCCAACCTCTTAGTTGAATGCAAAAAAATATAATAATAATGAATCATTATTATTATTATTATTGTTTTTTTTTAATCATTATTTCCAAAAGCAAAGAGGCCTAGAAATGGGCACAGAGGCACTGAAAGAGGATTTCACCCATTTAATGAACACACTAGACTTATATCAAGATGTATCCATCAGTGGACCAAATGCATGCTTTCGCAGAGGACAAGAAGCCTTCAGTCGACTCCTTCAGACACCCCCACAGCCCAAATGGAATGATAAAAAAACAATATATTATATAATTATTTTTATTTTTTATTTTATTTATTTTTTTATAGTCGACTACCAGTCGACTAGCTGCAAATTTCGGCCAATCAAAGTCGAGGTATACAAATCCTTAGTCGGGACAGCCCTACAGTGCGTGGTTGTGGCGAACGGCATGGTGTTTTCTGACAAGCGTTGCAGTGCTATCCTGTATCAGTGTAGGACACAGGGGTGAGTTATTATTGCGTTGGTTTACCAGTTCCTATCTTCCCCCCTTGATCTTACCGCTCCCAGCCAACTGCCACCATTAAAGTTTAACTGCCACTGGGACCTCCATTGTACTTTATGTGCCAGGAGAAAGGGAACACATGCCATGGAAAGAGGATGGAGAGAGAGGAAGATATAAGGTTATGGGGGAGAAGGAGATAGAGAGAAAGAGAGAGAGAGAGAGAGAGAGAGAGAGAGAGAGAGAGAGAGAGAGAGAGAGAGTTGTCTCCCCCGACCTCCTCTTTCCTCAGGCCATGTCTTTCATGCAAGAGTCAATATTGGATGAGGTAAAAGTAAAAGCCCTTTGTTCAAAATGCTACGCAAATAAGAATATTTTGGCAGTATCTCAAAGTATCACAAATAAAAGTACTCATTCAGCAGCATGTGCTCATATTGAGGTATGTAGACCCATTAAATCTTTGATGCGTTGACCTCTAAACCAAACAAATAACGCATCTATGAGCGCAAAACTGTAAACAATATGAGCTATAGCTCATTATGACAACGATATCTGTGAAGAAATAGTACAAGGGGCTTGGTGTTTGGGCTTGGAAGGCTAATAGATACAGTGTCACAAGCTCATAGGAGGTTGAATGACAACATGGGCGAGCTGGCGGCGTCCTTGTTGCCTAGAAACACAAGGTGAACAGGCCAAGACACAGACAGACAGAAGATGGCTAGACAGAGAGGGTTGAGAGATAAAGAGAGGGGTAAGACAAGAGAAAGGAGAAGAAGAGGAAGAAGAAGAGTCTGATATCGTTACATCATTACTAATTTCAAAGAGATGCAGAGATGAGAAGATGAAAAAAGAAAACCAATGTATCTCCCTCCTCCACAGCACATTTTAAAGAAGCTCTTTTTTCAAAGGGGAGACATCCACACCCATCACTGCACACCCACAACCTCACCTCAGTTCAAAGTAGTACCCATCAGGGAGTGTTTAACCGGATGTCAGGCATTGGCAAGTCCCCCCACCCCCAGCTCTGAACCAGTCAAAGGTAATCGGGTGTATGCGCTCATCAAATTATCTGTCATCATCGCCATGACGCATTTGAAACAGTTGTGAGGTTCGATCAGCGAGAGGCGGCCAGCTGGTAATGAGCTGGTAATGAGCATGGTCATTACGCCATGGAAGAAGGGAGGCGAAGCATAAACAAGGCTCTTTGTTTTGAAGAAGAACAGGAGTTATTGGAGGGAGAGTGGGCTCAGTGGAGCATAACTTCCACAACACGCGTGTAGTGATCATAGAGCGTGGCGAGTATGCAAAAAGACCGTTGCCTCCTTTTTCTCTGACCTGTTCAGTCTGTGAGGTGTTAAAGTAAGAAATCCACTGGATACATTTTTAATGTGATTCATGATTAATTCACACACTTGTCTCCATTAGCTATGTTCAGCCTGGCTGGGGCTAGCCATGGTCCAACATGGTACAGTATGGTTGGGTTTGTGTCTCCCTGCGTTTTTTTTTATCCACTTTTTCTCCTTATTTTCTATTTTTCTCCCATCCCAATTTTGCCTCGCCAATTCTCCCTTCAATTCTCCCCTCCCCTGTCTTGAACGTTGCTAGACTATGCCTCCCACTGGTCGGCTGCAGTGAGGACCAAGCCTTGCATCACGTGTCCCCTCCGGTACACGAGGAGGCAGCTGTCGCATCTTTTCACCTGAACAGCACGATCTCTCAGTGGCAAGGAGTAACGCGTGGGAGGCTCACGTTGCCCCCGATACTTCCTGATTCTGCTGTACAGGCGCACCAACCGACCTGTAGGAGTCGCTGTTCACAACGTCCAATCCCCACCCACTGGCTTTCCCACCCTCTAACACTGCCAATTGTGTTAGTATGAACGACCGGCCAAGCCGGTAGCAACGCCGAGAGCTGGGCTCGATACCAGCATCTCCTGCGTTAGTGGTGAGCGCCCACTGTACCACTCAGCCGCCCTTCCCTGCGTTTCTTGTAAACTCTCGGGTTGCTAGGAAACCTTTCAAAATTCACACCACCAACGGTACTACACAAGCTAAACTATGATGATACAACAGTCTCAGCCAGGTCTGGCCAGGTTGTGAAAGGTGGCTGTCTCAGCCAGGGTCCAGCCAGGTTTGGCCAGGTTCTAAAGACAATGGGCTAGATCCACAAAGAATGGATTGCAGGGTGCAGTTGCACCCTACTTACAATTCATTATGAATTGAAAATGGGGGACCCTGGTGTAAACAAGACGAAAGTCTTTCTCTGGTCTGCATCCCCTTAACAATTGTGTGTATTGAGCCTTACTGTATTGTACCCATTCTGCAATCTGTTAATACAAATTTCAATCAAAAGCAGGTGCTCCGCCCAGAACTAATTTGTGTCAGTTACATTAAAACGTGCATTAAAAAAAAATTGCAGTGCGCTAGCAGTGAAAGTAACAGCAGAAACACACAGCACACTCACAGGGATAGTAACAATAGAAACACAGAGCATGTTAACAGTGAAATTAACAACAGAAACACACAGCACACTAGCAGGGAGAGTAATAGAAACACACAGCACACTAGCAGGGAGAGTAACAACAGAAACAACATGCTAGCATAGTAACAACAGAAACGGCATTCTAGCAGAGTAACAACAGAAACAGCACGCTAGCAGGGAGAGTAACAACAGAAACAGCACGCTAGCAGAGTAACAACAGAAACAACATGCTAGCAGAGTAACAACAGAAACAACATGCTAGCAGAGTAACAACAGAAACAGCACGCTAGCAGAGTAACAACAGAAACAGCATGCTAGCAGGGAGAGTAACAACAGAAACAGCACGCTAGCAGAGTAACAACCGAAACAGCATTCTAGCAGAGTAACAACAGAAACAGCACGCTAGCAGAGTAACAACAGAAACAGCACGCTAGCAGAGTAACAACAGAAACAGCACGCTAGCATGGAGAGTAACAACAGAAACAGCATGCTAGCAGAAAACAACCGAAACAGCACTCTAGCAGAGTAACAACAGAAACAGCATTCTAGCAGAGTAACAACAGAAACAGCACTCTAGCAGAGTAACAACCGAAACAGCATTCTAGCAGAGTAACAACCGAAACAGCATTCTAGCAGAGTAACAACAGAAACAGCACGCTAGCAGAGTAACAACAGAAACAACACCTAGCAGAGTAACAACAGAAACAACACTCTAGCAGAGTAACAACCGAAACAGCATTCTAGCAGAGTAACAACAGAAACAGCACGCTAGCAGAGTAACAACAGAAACAACATGCTAGCAGAGTAACAACAGAAACAACACTCTAGCAGAGTAACAACAGAAACAACATGCTAGCAGAGTAACAACAGAAACAACACTCTAGCAGAGTAACAACCGAAACAGCATTATAGCAGAGTAACACAGAAACAACACTCTAGCAGAGTAACAACCGAAACAGCATTCTAGCAGAGTAACAATAGAAACAGCACGCAAGCAGGGAGAGTAATAGAAACACACAGCACGCTAGCAGGGAGAGTAACAACAGAAACAACATGCTAGCAGAGTAACAACAGAAACAGCACGCTAGCAGAGTAACAATAGAAACAGCACGCTAGCATGGAGAGTAACAACAGAAACAACATGCTAGCAGAGTAACAACAGAAACAGCACGCTAGCAGAGTAACAATAGAAACAGCACGCTAGCATGGAGAGTAACAACAGAAACAACATGTTAGCAGAGTAACAATAGAAACAGCACGCTAGCAGAGTAACAATAGAAACAGCACGCTAGCATGGAGAGTAACAACAGAAACAGCACGCTACAGTAGCAGTGAAGTAACAACCGCTTTTTTTTACCTTTGTAACTTACCTCAATTTCTCAACCACTGGAGAAATTATGATGAAGTACCATGACCTCAAACTGTAACAGTGAGATCTTTTTTTGACATTATCTTCGCTTTCAAAATATCCCTTCAAAACCCCCCAGCCCCCCCCCAGGATGGGTTGCTGTGTCCACATACCGCACTGCAGCATAGCTGCATGTAGAGCAGTGGCAGCGCAGAGAAAGAAAGAGAGAGAGAGAGAGAGAGAGAGAGAGAGAAGAGAGAGAGAGAGAGAGAGAGAGAGAGAGAGAGAGAGAGAGAGAGAGAGAGAGAGAGAGAGGGGGGGTCACACACAATCACTGACTTGATATTGAGTGTGGAAAGCTCCAGTTCTGTCAGTCTATTACTAAAACTGCACAAAACTTTGATTA
>NC_140181.1:57085475-57088339 GCF_963971535.1 Notolepis coatsorum
TGTGTGTGTGTGTGTGTGTGTGTGTGTGTGTGTGTGTGTGTGTGTGTGTGTGTGTGTGTGTGTCCTCTTCAACTAAAGGATGGATGGTTTGTTTGTTTGTTTGTGTGTGTGTGTGTGTGTGTGTGTATTATCTTTCCCTCTCTTTCTCTGTAAATGTCGCGACTCCGCTCAGCAAGGTCACAGTTTGAGTGAAGTTTCTCAATGGCCAGGCTCAGATTCAAAGCACATTCCCATTGGATCAAATGGAAGTTAAAATGCCACCTTGTTAGAGGAAAGGTCAGAGACTGTATAGTATATTATGAGGCAGAGCAATGTGGTCGTTTTGAACGGGGGAAATCCATAACACTAAAGATGGTACTAAACTACTAACTACTAAAAAAATAAATATGGAGAAAATGATGGAGTGGGATGTGATTTCATGTTGAGTAACATTATAATTGACTGCATCTTGAGGTGAAATGTGAGATTCAAAACATCACAATCTCTGCTAAAAGGCTATGGGCATCACACAGTGAGTGGTTGCCATGGTAACTAAGGACTCTGTGGTAGGCGGCGTGTGTGTAGAAGCTGGTCTAATTGGGGAAACAATTCATTTTGGGAAGAAATGCATTTTGCAACTGTTCTTTTTGACCAAATGAACCATTCTGGGTTGTCAGTCATTTCCCAGTGACTTCAGATGTGAAAGAAAAACAATAACATATGTGACTGATTCTTAGACACAGATGAGTCCCCATTCCAGGAGTCAGGGTCTTGTTAGTCCTTGTTATCGAGCAGCAGAGTGAACCAGCTTCCCTTCAGACAGACTCTGGAGAAGGTCTCGCCGACTAACATCAATATCGTTGCTGCTTTTTTGTCCTATAGGCAATAAGCGAACGGTGGAGCCGGTCAAATTGAATGACTGCACTCTATTCAGTTTGTAAAGAAAAGACAGCCATGACAGACAACGTCTTCATCCTGCATCCTTCATCAAATCCTAATCGAATCTGGGAGGTCTCTGCAGAACTTTGAACCGAGCGCTGGAGTATTTCACAGAGTAGAGAAGTAATGTAATGGACATCATCGATCCTATCATGTTTTAAATGTAATTATGAGAATGCTCTGTGCACGCACATGCACACACACACGCACACACACATAACCGACACATACACAAATACATGCATAAACAGACAGAAGTAGACACACACAAACATATATGTGCATGTGCATTCACACGCGTGAATACGTGCCGTCGTCACGTCGTGCCGCGCTCATGTATTGTATAAATACAAATGCATATGCTCATGTAGTGTACAAATACGCACACTTGTATAGTGTGCAAATACACACACTAATGTACTACACAAATACACACGCTCATGTGGACCTCTGGGTGTTAAAGCTGCCTTCATCAGGAACACAGCAATTGAGCAACAATAACCGTCACGCTGGGAGACATTAGACAGAGACGTTTGCTGAGTCACGAGCAGACAGACAAAAAGCACACGTTCTCCATTTAACCAGAAACTTCTCAACATATTCATTCAGCGAAGAGCCATTTGAAAAGTTGTAATGCTACGCAAACATCTCCAGATGAAATTATCATTGGAAAAAGAATATGGATCTGACCAGAGAAGAATCCAGAAGAACTGGATATGAATAGATTGATTGATTGATTGATTGATTGATTGATTGATTGATTGATTGATTGATTGATTGATTGATTGATTGATTGATTGATTGATTGGTTGATTGATTGATTGGTTGATATATTTATTTATTTATTGGTTGATTGGTTGATTGGTTGATTGATTGATTGGTTGATTGGTTGGTTGGTTGGTCAGTCTGTCAATCAAATCAATCGACTGATCAAGCAAGCAAGTCCGAACTTGTCTTCAGTTGTGTTAGGAATGCTACAGTGTTGAAGGGAAGTCCCACTGTGAGACTTTTATATGAGTGTCCAGCAGGAATTCAGAGGCTAAGTGGTTTCAACTTGACAATAACGAAACAACCAAACTTGATCTGCAGTCAGCTGTTGTCACTACAGCCAAGTACGGCACATAACTTCCCCCTACGATTGTTGTTGAGCCAATGTTATTGGGAACTTGGACCAGACAGAGAAATGTAGTGTTGTTCAGCTAAACTGTAGCAGACCCTTTTAAGAAAAAGCTCAACACAGGAGTTGATGATACTGTCAATTATGACAGGTTGTATTCATAGCTGCTGACAATGCACCAAACACTGAACACATCTGAGCTTCAGCTCAAAGTTATTCGGAAGTCGGTGAAAATCAGTTCAACAGTATTCAATACCAGGGACCCATGTTGTGTGTGCTGCCTGTTACACTCCTGTACACTCGTCTTAAAACAGAGACACATGATGCAATACCAGAAGAGATTCAGAGCTCTTCGCAGGAATTCTACTCTAAGGAAGTTGTCTGTTGTTAACACTCTTTGCTTTCACACATTTTCACCTACAGATGCAGCAATTAGGACTGTCTACCATTAGTTGATTTTGAGGTTGATGTTCTGGACTGTGAAATCTGACATAGCAGCGTTGATAGTCCAGATAGTGCCGCAGGGTGGTGGGGTGGTGTCGGTGGGGGATGACATTGTTAGTCTGTGTTTGCATGTGTGTGTGTGTATGTGTGTGTGTGTGTGTGTGTGTGTGTGTGTGTGTGTGTGTGTGTGTGTGTGTGTGTGTGTGTGTGTGTGTGTGTGTGTGTGTGTGTGTGTGTGTGCGTGTGTGCATGTCCATGCATCTTTCTTGCTCTCTCTCAATTATCACAGAAGTACCCCCACAGCCACACACACACACACACACACAAATAGCATACCTTTCATACAGACACACATATCGGTACACACAGTCATGCAATGCACACA
>NC_140181.1:57088539-57123539 GCF_963971535.1 Notolepis coatsorum
GTTGACACAGGGTTGCGGTAGTAGGGGAAACCACACTCTCCATGGTTATAAATGAAGGAAGGGGAGGGACGGAGGAAGGAAATAATAAGTGGGAGTATAATGAAGATGGATGAGTTGGGAAGTGGAGATAAGATAAAAGATAATTTGCAGAGATGGAGAGAGAGAGGAAGAGATGGAGAGAGGGATATATGGGATAGAAAGATGGAGAGAGAGGGAGACCTGGAGAGAGAGGTGGAGACTGGAGAGAGAGATGGAGAGATAGAGAAAGATAAATGGAGAGATATGGGGGAGAGAGGTGGTGAGAGAGATGGAGAGAGATAATGACAGAGATGGAGAGAGAGAGAGAGAGAGATAGAGAGAGAGGAAAGGGGAGAGATGGAGAGAGAGGTGGAGAGAGAGGGAGATATGGGGATATAAAGATGGAGAGAGAGGGAGACCTGGAGAGAGAGATGGAGAGAGAGATGGAAAGATAGAGAAAGAGAGAGAGATAGATGGAGAGAGAAATATAAATGGGGAGAGATGGGGGTGATAGGTGGTGAGAGAGAGATGGAGAGAGATAATGACAGAGATCGTCTTGTTTACATCAGGGTCCCCCATTTTCAATTCATCATAACATATGACATACATGACATACAGATAGACAGTACTGTTACATCCAGACATTTATGACATACCAGATCTACAAATATACAGTACTGTTTAAGAGTACAACGCCTGTCATATAGACCCTGGAGTTGGAAACTGTTCCACTCGACGGGGTCGGTACCGACCCCTTTTGACCTTATTATCATATAGGCATATTTTTATAAAGATGAAAATAATTTGTGATTTTAAAATCAACCGTTTTCAAGTAGAAACATCACTACTATGTCACAAATACATGTAGAATGTAAAACGTTAAGTTGGCAATAGTTTAGCAATAGGTTAAAAGTGTACTTATATAATTTTAAGTTTTCTATTTGCGATCGTCTATTTTGACCCGGAACCGGAAATGGAAATGTTGAACCATGGGAATTGTAGTTTTTTTTTGTAGAGGAGATCGCTAGCTATCTTCCAGCGTTGAAATTTCTCCGATCTACACTTCCTGTCACATACTATGGTGGTTCAAAGTTCAGCGTTCTGAATGAATCATATCAATAATTGTTATGATTCGCGATAATAAGCTACAAAAGGTAACGTTTTTGACAAATATTGAAACGCAGTCAGTTTCTCCACACTATTGTTAGCATGTAGGAACAATTAGATCTGAAATTAGTTTCAAAATGGTTACACTGTGGGGGAAATAAAATAGTACAGTCGATTACAGTAAATATCAGTATCTGTTATTATGCAAGCCTGGTGATACTATATCCAAATTGAACTCGGCCATTTGAAAGATACTATATGTAGCCTATATATATATATAAATGTGCGAATTGGCTATAATAAGGTAATGTATAAGCATATATTCTATATTCTATAATAATATTTCAAATTGCATTGGTCCGGATGGGAGAATTCAGTACTGTATATACAGAACCTTCAGTTTGATCATCTTCCCTTTATTAATTTCCTTAGATATTTTGTAGACATGATCTCAAGAGGGTACTGAATGAGCTCAGTGGCAGTTTTTTAAGTTTGGTCATTATTAGCATGGTTTTATTCACTGTCAAAGATGAAAAGAAAAATCATAATTCATATTTTCCTTTGTTTCATCACAATTTAAGCAAGCCTAGTAATAGACACAATATTTCTGACACTGAGAATACATTCATTGAGGTCCATAGATGTTCCTAGATACCAAGAATATGCAAATAGCCCTTGTAGAAGTAGAGCAATATTCCATTTACCTAGGTATACATTTTATGCAGATTTTCACCTGGGGTGGAACAGGTTAATAGACAGAGTTTCTAAAAAGAAACTATAGAGAGAGATGGAGAGAGAGACAGAGAGCGGCAGAGAGAGAGAGAGAGACCAACAGGGAGAGAGTTGAGATCAAGACTTCAGCTTTCAATCAAGATCATCTCATAAAAATGTATAATTTGTGCAATTATATACAGTTCCATCCAGATAGCAAAATTACATTTATTCAATGTTGAAATTACATCTGAAGCATCGTTTTGGTCGAGGTTACATTTTTTTTATCAACGAACACCCAGATCCAGATAGGGTTCAGGCAGCACCTGAGACAAACACCCAGACAGATAGGGTCCAGGCAGCACCTGAGACAAACACCCAGACAGATAGGGTTCAGGCAGCTCCTGAGACAAACACCCAGACAGATAGGGTTCAGGCAGCACCTGAGACAAACACCCAGAGAGATAGGGTTCAGGCAGCTCCTGAGACAAACACCCAGACAGATAGGGTTCAGGCAGCTCCTGAGACAAACACCCAGACAGATAGGGTTCAGGCAGCTCCTGAGACAAACACCCAGACAGATAGGGTTCAGCCAGCTCCTGAGACAAACACCCAGACAGATAGGGTTCAGGCAGCTCCTGAGACAAACACCCAGACAGATAGGGTTCAGGCAGCTCCTGAGACAAACACCCAGACAGATAGGGTTCAGGCAGCTCCTGAGACAAACACCCAGACAGATAGGGTTCAGGCAGCTCCTGAGACAAACACCCAGACAGATAGGGTTCAGGGCAGCACCTGAGACAAACACCCAGACAGATAGGGTTCAGGCAGCTCCTGAGACAAACACCCAGACAGATAGGGTCCAGGCAGCACCTGAGACAAACACCCAGACAGATAGGGTTCAGGCAGCTCCTGAGACAAACACCCAGACAGATAGGGTTCAGCCAGCTCCTGAGACAAACACCCAGACAGATAGGGTTCAGGCAGCTCCTGAGACAAACACGCAGACAGATAGGGTCCAGGCAGCACTCGAGACAAACACCCAGACAGATAGGGGTTCAGGCAGCTCCTGAGACAAACACCCAGACAGATAGGGTTTTCAGGCAGCTCCTGAGACAAACACCCAGACAGATAGGGTTCAGCCAGCTCCTGAGACAAACACCCAGACAGATAGGGTTCAGGCAGCACCTGAGACAAACACCCAGACAGATAGGGTTCAGGCAGCTCCTGAGACAAACACCCAGACAGATAGGGTTCAGGCAGCACCTGAGACAAACACCCAGACAGATAGGGTTCAGGCAGCTCCTGAGACAAACACCCAGACAGATAGGGTTCAGGCAGCACCTGAGACAAACACCCAGACAGATAGGGTCCAGGCAGCACCTGAGACAAACACCCAGACAGATAGGGTCCAGGCAGCACCTGAGACAAACACCCAGACAGATCGGGTCCAGGCAGCACCTGAGACAAACACCCAGGACAGATAGGGTCCAGGCAGCACCTGAGACAAACACCCAGACAGATCGGGTTCAGGCAGCACCTGAGACAAACACCCAGACAGATAGGGTTCAGGCAGCTCCTGAGACAAACACCCAGACAGATAGGGGTTCAGGCAGCACCTGAGACAAACACCCAGACAGATAGGGTTCAGGCAGCACCTGAGACAAACACCCAGACAGATAGGGTTCAGGCAGCTCCTGAGACAAACACCCAGACAGATAGGGTTCAGCCAGCTCCTGAGACAAACACCCAGACAGATAGGGTTCAGGCAGCACCTGAGACAAACACCCAGACAGATAGGGTTCAGGCAGCTCCTGAGACAAACACCCAGACAGATAGGGTTCAGGCAGCACCTGAGACAAACACCCAGACAGATAGGGTTCAGGCAGCACTGAGACAAACACCCAGACAGATAGGGTTCAGGCAGCTCCTGAGACAAACACCCAGACAGATAGGGTTCAGCCAGCTCCTGAGACAAACACCCAGACAGATAGGGTTCAGGCAGCTCCTGAGACAAAACCCAGACAGATAGGGTTCAGGCAGCACCTGAGACAAACACCCAGACAGATAGGGTTCAGGCAGCTCCTGAGACAAACACCCAGACAGATAGGGTTCAGGCAGCACCTGAGACAAACACCCAGACAGATAGGGTCCAGGCAGCACCTGAGACAAACACCCAGACAGATAGGGTTTCAGGCAGCACCTGAGACAAACACCCAGACAGATAGGGTTCAGGCAGCTCCTGAGACAAACACCCAGACAGATAGGGTTCAGGGCTGAGATCCACATCGAGGGAAATTGGTCTCAAGAGCTGCGACACTGCAGCAAATTGAAAAAGAAAATTGAATTGAGACAGAGAGAGACAAAAGAGAGAGAGAGAAACAGAGTGAAAGGGAAAGTAGTAGCAAGTGTCCCCCTGTACTGCTTCCACTTGCACACACCTATGACTTAACTTTATTTTTACGAGCGAGTAATACTTATCTTTTAAAGTTTGAATCACTATTCCACCTTTTACTAATCACTATTAAAAGGTTATTAGTTGCTACAGTATAAAATAGATACTAGTACTCGTTTTAAAAGTGACTAGTGACTCATTTGAGTCACTTTTCTGTTCTTACTATTAACTATTTAATAAATACTAGTATTCACTCAAACTCACTCTCTCTCACTCTCGTACACATCCCATGGATGATCTGTCCTGTGACGTCACACTGCCAGCGTCTTAAAATCACATCATCAATCAACCTGACCTGCATATCCTCCCTAGGAATACAATCTGAGAGTTGTAGCACTCACTAGAGGGCAGTGCATGTTAGAGAGGACCTGTTTGAGAGAGGACCTGGGACACAGAGAGAGAGAGAGAGAGAGAGAGAGAGAGAGAGAGAGAGAGAGAGAGAGAGAGAGAGAGAGAGAGAGAGAGAGAGAGAGAGAGAGAGAGAGAGAGAGAGAGAGAGAGAGAGAGAGAGAGAGAGAGAGAGAGAGAGAGAGAGAGAGAGAGAGAGAGAGAGACGCACTGTTTAAGGCTAGGTTGACACAGGGGCTAGGTTGACACAGGGTTGCGGTAGTAGGGGGAAACCACACTCTCCATGGTTATAAATGAAGGAAGGGGAGGGACGGAGGAAGGAAATAATAAGATAAGATAAGATAAGATAAAAGATAATTTGCAGAGATGGAGAGAGAGAGGAAGAGATGGAGAGAGGGATATATGGGATAGAAAGATGGAGAGAGAGGGATACCTGGAGAGAGAGGTGGAGACTGGAGAGAGAGATGGAGAGATAGAGAAAGATAAATGGAGAGATATGGGGGAGAGAGGTGGTGAGAGAGATGGAGAGAGATAATGACAGAGATGGAGAGAGAGAGAGAGAGATAGAGAGAGAGGAAAGGGGAGAGATGGAGAGAGAGGTGGAGAGAGAGGGAGATATGGGGATATAAAGATGGAGAGAGAGGGAGACCTGGAGAGAGAGATGGAGAGAGAGATGGAAAGATAGAGAAAGAGAGAGAGATAGATAGATGGAGAGAGAAATATAAATGGGGAGATATGGGGGTGATAGGTGGTGAGAGAGAGATGGAGAGAGATAATGACAGAGAGAGAGAAAATACATTTGACAATACATTTTTAAAAGCACAACAACAACAACAACAAAAAAAACAACAAAAGAAAACACCACCAACAACAACAAAAAACAACCACAACAAAGAAAAAACTCAAATCAGCTCAATTGCCAACACCAACTCATCTTCCATTACAACACTCCTTTATGTGCCCATATATCAGTGAACTGATCTAGGTTGTTCAATGCTCTATAATAATTAAAATCTATGCTCAGTCTGGCTTTGATAATTTTTCTGAACAGACATACAGCATCATGATCCAAGATCTGTTCTATTTTATTCCTTCTACTGAGATACACAGCCATCTTTGCTCTCCCTAAAATGTACTTTCTACAGTATTTAAAACCTAAAATGTACCTCTCTTTCGAGAACACCTCTTCACCGGACTGGAAAAGTCTCTCTAGTAACCCTAGCAGAGGCAGCAGCCTGGAACAGTCCAGAAAACAGTGGAAGACTGTTTCCCTTTGCGCACAAAAAGGACAGTCATGTGAGACGTTAGGGTTCAATATGGAAATAAAATAATTGACAGCCACTATGCCATGTAAAACCCTCCACTGCAGATCACCAAAAGCACCAAAAGCAAAGAATAATGGTGGTTTGTACAGTGCTCGCCACTCTGGTTTCACCTCATCACTTAGACTAAGGTGCGCTCTCCAGGGAGTGTCACCTCTCCCGTTGAGCTTCTCCTTGTGGAGAACCTTGACTAACAGTCTGTACAAACATTTTCCATCAACCTCATCAAAAAACACACCAGAAACATCTCCCATTGCTAAAAGAGGCCCTGTGCAATTTTTTAAATCAGGCTGCAGCTTAAACGTAGGAAACATATCCTCATCACTAGGACAAAGAGACCCGTTTTTAAACTCTGTCAACATGCAACGTTCTATCTCACTGAGCCCTTGCTTCCATTTTCCCAGCATCATGCTGACCGTCCTGATGGATTTCACTCCCAAGCGTGAAGCAAGAGCAGCAGCATTGTCCATGTTCGCTCCTGTCAATTCCACAACATGGCCCAGTGTGGTGATCTTTGACCTGCAGAGCTGCCCGGAAAGTGTCAGACCTGGCCCACCAGCTACGTCCATGCGTGCTCCCAGCACAACTGGCTCCTTCAAAAGCCAGAACAGTGATTTTGAGTAATCCAGCGGTCCTTTATCGAACAAACTCCATGTTTTAAAAAGTACACGGTAAAAAACAGGTAGAACATTTAACCAAGCACCGCTAAAATCCATCAAAAACAGAGAATTCGACAGTCCCAGTCCCCCAAGCTGTTGCAGTATGGCACAAGCCACCGGCCTCCACACCAAGTCTTTTGGTCCATAAAAAAGTCTCTGAATGAACTGGAGTCGAAAAGTTGCACCCCTACTGCACAGATGCACAAGACCCTGCCCACCCTCCTCCTTGGGCAAATACAAAACACTCTGGGGCACCCAGTGCAGCTTGTCCCAGAAAAAATCTAAAAAACAAGCTTGAATTTTAGGGAGAAGGTCTATTGGGGGATCAACACACATCAGACGATGCCACAGTTTAGAAGACACTAGGTTATTGATTACCAGAACACGGCCCCTATACGACATGTTTGGTACAATCCACTTCCATTTCTTTAAACGGCCTTGAGCTATTTCCAGTACATTTTCCCAGTTTTTTCTTTTAAAAGTCTCATCCCCTAAAAAAACTCCCAGATATTTGAAACCTCCCCTTTTCCAATGCAGGCCCCCTGGTAAAGTGAGTCTGCTGCACAACGTACCCACCATGAGTGCTTCGCTCTTCCCCCAATTGACCTTAGCTGATGAAATCAAAGCAAAACGTCCCACATTTTCAACTAACACATTGATGTCCTCTTGTTTATTTATAAAAATAACCAAGTCATCTGCATATGCTGAAAGCTTAAAAGGTGCAATGCACCCAGGGACACTTACCCCCGAGATGCCTGCCCTGAGCCTGTGTAGCAGGGGTTCAAATGCCAGGGAATAGAGCATTCCCGACAAAGAACACCCCTGCCTAATACCCCTCTGGATTTTAAAAGGAGCACTCAAACCACCATTAATCTTAAGCACACTCTCAATGTTACTGTACAAAGCCTTGATCTTGGCTATGAGACCTGGGCTGAAACCAAAGGCCTCTAGAGTTTTCCACAAGTACTGGTGTTCAACCCTGTCAAAAGCCTTTTCCTGATCTATGGAAATAAGACCAGTTTCCAACCCAATGCACTAGAGATGTCCAAAAAATCCCGAATCAGAAAAACATTGTCACTGACCAACCTGTCAGGCACACAATAGGTCTGGTCACGATGGATCACCTGCCACATTACCTCTCTCAGCCTGGTAGCTAGCACCTTGGAGAGGAGCTTGTATTCTGTACACAAAAGTGAGACAGGCCTCCAGTTCCTTATCTCCATTAAGTCTCCCTTCTTTGGCAACAGTGTGAGTACTGCCCTTCTGCAGCTCAGCGGCAGCTGCCCTCCAATAAGACTGTCTCTGAGCACCATCAGGAGATCTTCCCCCAACACTGCCCACATGGTCTTATAGAACTCTACAGGTAATCCGTCTATACCCGGAGCTTTCCCATTTTCCATGCTCTGCAGGGCAGTATTGAGCTCATCAAGAGACACATCCGCCTCCAGCTCTGCACTGGACTCTTTCTCTACCTTTGGTAGGCCTTCATAGAAACCATGAGATTCCTCCTGCACCTCTCCAAGTTCAGACTGGAAGAGGCTACTATAAAAACCCACAGCATGCCTCCTGATGTCAGTGGACTCAGACAGTATCTGACCTGTGTCTGAGCGCATGCTGTGGATGAGCCTCTTCTGCCCATTCTTGCGCTCCAAACCGAAAAAGAAACGGGAAGATGCATCCATCTCTGAGATGTTTCTGAAACGTGACCTCACCAGAGCACCCTGTGCTGAAATACCTAACAGGTCAGCCAGAGCAGACTTTTTAACTTTGAGAGCTCCAATATGGCCTCGATCTCCTGTGGATTCTGCTAGCTCTTGAAGCTCCTCCACATCAATCTCCAGAGCCTTCATAGATCTGGCGATATCCCTAGTAACATTTAGAGTGTACTGTTGGCAGAACTGCTTAATTTTGCACTTCCCCACATCCCACCACTGCTGTAGTGAGATCAAACTGGCCTTTGTCTGCTTATGAACCTTCCATAAGAAGGTAAAAGCGTCCCTAAAATTTTGATCAGTTAAAAGTAGTGCTGTCAGGCGATTAAAAAAATTAATCTAATTAATTACAGGATTTGTAATTAATTAATCTAATTAATCACATTTTAATCGCATAACCATTTTATGCCTGATATTCTATATTCTATAATCATATTTCAACTTGCATGTGTCCAGATGGCAGAATTCAGTACTGTATCTACAAAACCTTCTGTTTAATCATCTTCCATCTATTAATTTGCTTAGATTTTTCAGGTCTGGTCAATTTGAGCATGGTGTTATTCACAGTCAAAGATAAAAAAAAAAGTATTGATATTCTCATTTGGTTCATTACAATTGACTCAAAATAAGATTTTCATTCAATCAATCACCGCGCAGATTGATTGATTAAATGAAAATGTTATTAACAGATTGTAGAATGGGTACAATACAGTACGGCTAAATACACACAATTGTTAAGGGCATGCAGACCAGAAAAATACTTTTGTCTTGTTTACATCAGGGTCCCCCATTTTCAATTCATAATGAATTGTAAGTAAGGGTGCAACTTGCACCGTGCAATCCATTCATTGTGGATCTAGCCCACAGTATTTCTGACACTGGGAATACATTCCCTGAGATTCATAGATGTCCCTAGAATCAGATACCAAGAACATGCAAATGGACCATATTAAAAAAAAGTCTGTAAATGTGTATTCTACATTCTCGTGGAATGAATGAGATACAAAAAAAATTATAAAAAAAAATTATAAAAAAAGATTTTTTTGTAATTAATTTTGAGTTAATTTTCATAACGCGATAATTTGCTGTGTAATTAATTAATCTAATTAACGCGATAAACTGACAGCCTTAGTTAAAAGAGACGTATTAAAATGCCAGTAAGCACTTTGTGGCTTTACACACTTGATAAAAACAGAACAGTACACAAGAGAATGGTCAGTAAAACCAACAGGGGTTATATAACAATTGTTAAAAACACTAAAATGGTGTTTAAAACAATAAAACCGATCAAGTCTGGCCAATGATAATAAGTTATCTCTAGCGTGAACCCATGTGTATTGCCTCTGCTTTTGATGCATTCGTCTCCACACATCACTCAGCTCATACGTCTCAATCACCCTAGAGAGACGACTACGAGATGTAGAGTGAGGCTCTTGATGGTTCCTATCTAAAACGGGGTTAACAGTACAGTTAAAATCCCCTCCCAGAAATAAAAACTCTTCATTATCACAACCCTTAATCTAAAAAACACATTCTTTCCAAACC
This sequence comes from Notolepis coatsorum, assembly GCF_963971535.1. NCBI lineage: Eukaryota > Metazoa > Chordata > Actinopteri > Aulopiformes > Paralepididae > Notolepis > Notolepis coatsorum. The sequence goes on from NC_140181.1 coordinate 57,098,417, forward strand.
AACATTTGGGGCATAAACAACAATAAATACCATTTTCACCTTCTCATATAACACTCTTACTTTTAAAAGACGTCCCTTTACAACCTCCTCAATCTCACAGGACTGTGGCAAAAATTGTCTAGAAAATAAAATCCCCACTCCACCACTAGTACTGGTGTTATGGCTTAAAACTATTTCTCCATGCCATTCTCTTTTCCAAGCCACTGTATTATCCTCAGTACTGTGCGTCTCTTGGACAAGCATCACATCAATATTTTTTAAATCCATTAGTTGATAAAGAGATGCCCTCTTTGCATCATCTCTTGCACCATTTAAATTTAGGGTACCTACTTTAAATTCTGCCATGAGAAAATATCCAAACTGCAGGACATAAAATAATAAAAGGAGACCAGATAACTTAAACATCATTGGAGATTTTTGATCTTGACCTTTGAACATGTTTCCTTAAACGATAAATCTCCTGATCAGAGAAACCTTCGTCAATCTTGTCATTGCGTTTCATTAGCCACTTAGCGGACTCAACAAATAGCTTTACGTCAGGAAAAAAAATGTCCACCTTAACTGCCCTTGAGCCTTTAGTATCCTGTAGAAAACTTTTTATTCTAGTTAAAGAATACCCATCCCTCCTGTCAGCCTGAGACTGAGTGGGAGGCAGAGACTCCGCCTCATCACTGAAGTCAGAGTCTCCACTGTCACTGTCTACCTGCTGCTCAGGTTGGCACTCTTTTTTTGCTTTAGAGTCAGATTGACTGACCTCAGTTTTCCTTTTTTGGGAAGTTTTGGTAATATCAGCATCAAGTTCCATTTCCTCCTCATTTATGCTACACTCTACTTCTCCAGCAGCTGATCCAGTGCATTTGCCCAATCTGATTCTTTCTTCACCTCCGACCCCTGTCTTCTGACCTCCCACTTCTTCACCCTCCTCGACCACAGTGATCTCCTCAACAGCCTTCGCTCTTCCCTTTTTCTCCACTTTTTCCGAATTAGAATTCACATTTAATCCTGCCTCCGCTACCAAACCTCTTTCTTCCTGCACCTGCTCACCCTGTTCTGCCCCTCTACCAGGTCTACCCCCTCCTCCTGCTCACCCTGTTCTGCCCCCTCTACCAGGTCCACCCCCCCTGCACCTTCTCACCTTGTCCTGTCTTCTCCACCAGGCCTCTCCTCTCCTCCTGCACCTGCTTACCCTGTTCTACTCCCTCCACCAGGCCTCTCCCCCCCCCCTGCACCTTCTCACCTTGTCCTGTCTTCTCCACCAGACCTTCTCCTGTTCCTTTCCTCCCAGAGGTTCTCTCTCAACCCTTGTTGGTGCTCGAGCCACTTGGACCTGCCCTGGGTGATGGCGGTGTTTGATCAGACGACCCAGGCCTCTTATTAGGACAGGACCTAATCATATGACCTTCCATCCCACATCCAAAGCATTTCATCGTGTCTGAAGTTATATAAATAGTATAATCAAAGTCATCCACTCTAAAATTCATGGATAAATTCAGATCACTTTTTTTATTTTTCAAAATCATGAAAACCTGTCTTCTGAAAGATAACACATGCTTTAACAGAGGGGATCTACAACCCAGAGAAATCATTTTCACTGGGGAAACTATATGTCCGTGTCTAGCCAGATCCCTTTCCAGGACCTCATTTCTGATGAAAGGAGGAACATTGGAAATGATTATTCTTTGTGCAGGACTTACTAGTGGAAACACGGGGGTAAAAGTGTCTTGGATTACCACTCCCTGCTCCACAACCAAATTCACTTTATCTACACAATCCAAAAAAATTACAACTGCATTATTCATCCGCGATGCAGATTTCACGCTATCATGACCCACAATATCCCCGACTGCAAGCCCGCACTCTTCTACGGTGCAATTCAGAGAGCGAGAGAGAGAGAGAGAGAGAGATAGAGAGAGAGAGAGAGAGAGAGAGAGAGAGAGAGAGAGAGAGAGAGAGATTGATTGATTGATTGATTGATTGATTGATTGATTGATTGATTGATTGATTGATTGATTGATTGATTGATTGATACATACAGTCAACATATTCTTAAATAATAGCGCTGCCCGAGGCTGGGCATGATACAGTCAACATATAGCAAGAGAGAGAGCGAGAGAGAGCTCCCGTTCTACAGTCAATATACAGTGTACAGAGAGAGAGAGAGAGAGAGAGAGAGAGAGAGAGAGAGAGAGAGAGAGAGAGAGAGAGAGAGAGAGAGAGAGAGAGAGAGAGAGAGAGAGAGAGACACATTGGAAAGAAATTGAAATACTATTTGGCCCTAAACAGAGAGTACACAGTGGCAGAATACCTGAGCACTGTGACTGAAGATCCTTGACTAGGTACAGACTCAGCGAGCACAGCCTAGCCATCGAGAAAGGCCGCCATAGGCAGACTGTGTGTGTTAGAAAGAGAGAGAGAGAGAGAGAGAGAGAGAGAGAGAGAGAGAGAGAGAGAGAGAGAGAGAGAGAGAGAGAGAGAGAGAGCATGTGTGTTTGTGTGTTAGAGAGAGAGCATGTCTGTGTGTCGTGTGTGTGTGTGTGTGAGAGAGAGCATGTATGAGAGAGATAAGCAAAGATGAGCCCCTAAAGGATATTCAACTTTTAATGGAAGAACAAAACAGAAGGAAAAGATAACTTCACAAAGGCAACATGAATATACATAGATCCAAAAGGACAAAGATCAACACTTAAATCCAAAGAGAAGAGGGTCTATACCAGAGAAAACAAAGTAGCAAGGAGCCAATGGCCGACATCAGCTAAATAGGCTAACTGCAAATTGAGTAGCCAGGTACTGACACCAGGCCACACACAGCTTTGGCCAACGGCCCAATGCTACCCAAGCTACACAAACGACCAAGACAATTCACACACAGCACATGTCGTATCTCCAAATGTTGTGAAGTAACATATGTTTTGCCTGGAAAAAAACATCGTTATTAACAAAACATTCGGGAGGGGAAGGAAGGAAGAGTGGGGTAATGTCCAATGGACATCTTACCTGCACCAAGGAACGCAGGGCGAAAGGCCGCAACACAGGTCTCCACGTTGACGAAAGGCCTCTCGCTGGCGGGACAAAAAGAAGCTATGGCCGGAGCCTTGTCATGGGGCAGGCCCGACTACATCTTCTGTCAAAGATGATGTTGTGGTCACAGAGTGCCAGGGCCCGCTATTCTCACGGCTAATGTCAATGGTCGTAGCACAAGCTAACAGCTAACTCTAGGCTAACTGATAGCATCAAGCTAACGTTCCCAGGCGAGCGAAAACGAGCAGCTAACGTCGTAGCTAAACAGCTAACTGGCTAACAGTTAGCTCAACCCGGCTATCGCTAACCACTAGCTAACGCAGAAGCAAGCTATGCGGCTACCACTGAAAAACTGTACAACGTGAGAAAAGCAATACAGGCCAACACTTCAGACAGCCGCTGTGTTTTCCTCTTCTCATACGAAGAGAGAAGGGAAAAAGAAGGCAATACACGTCCCACTACAGAGTGGTGTTTACCATAGCGGTGCCGGCAACAAGTCCCTCGCGGACTATAGCCGACTTGAGCATGGAGATATTCTCATAATGAAACACCAAGCTCACCTCCCTCGCACCAGGTGCTGACACCAGGCCACACACCGTTAGCTACTAGTACTACAACAGCTAGTCGGCCCGTTTGGCTCCAGAGAGAGAGAGAGAGATATCCACGGCGGGAATAGAATAGAGTGCATTAAAAACTCACCAAACGTCCAAGAGGATGGAGACAACCGCGTGGAGTTGACGAAGTTCATCTGCCAAACGACCGTCCTCTTCATCTTGGCATAACAATGCTGCACGCGCTGTCTCTAGGTTAGCTAATGCTAGTTAGCCTTTAGCTAAGCTAGCTACTAGCCGACATCATCATGGCTATATCCCGACTGAACCACACGTTAGCACTCAATATTATAACGTAGCTAAAGCTAACTAGCTGTCCCTGTCTTTAGCCGGGATGGCTAGCCTGACTGAACTGTCTAACATGCAACAACTTTCATCTTCAGTCCATCTGCCGAACGATGTCCTCTTCATCTTGGCTGGCATAACCTCCAATGCTGCACGCACGAAATAGTCAGACGCTAGTGATGGGTCGGTCATGAGCGACTTGTTCATAAGAGCCGATTCATTGCCGTGAGCGTGAGTCGAATCGCTCACGTCTGGCAATGAGTCGGTTCACCCCCCCCCCCCCCCCCCGGCACGCACACAGACACACACAATGAACTCAGCAGACGCTACCTTACCTGTAACCCCTCCCCTCATTGAAACCAATTCTGCTGCCTGCAGAGCCTCAGAGCTGCCTCCAATAGTGTCTGCAGAGCCTCAGAGCCAGGAACAAGTCAGACACATTCTACAAACGTGTCTAATGTGAAATATATGAGCATATAAGCAAAACTAGATTTTAGGTCTGTGATGAAAAAGGGCCTCGCGGGAAGGGGGGCCTCGAAAAATAATTAAAAAAAAATAATAATAATAATAAATAATTTTTATTTTTTATTTTTTTGCGAGGCCCCCCTTCCCGCGAGGTCCTGTGCGGCCGCACTGCTCGCACACCCCCTGAGGCGGCCCTGTACATACATACATACATACATACATACATACATACATACATACATACATACATACATACATGCATGCATGCATGCATACATACATACATACATACATACATACATACATACATACATACATACATACATACATACATACATACATACATACATACATACATACATACATACATACATACATACATATACATACATACATACATACATACATACATACATACATACCTACCTACCTACCTACCTACCTACCTGGGACAGTTATAGAGAGGAGGGAGAGAGAGACCCGGGACAGAGATTAGGAAAGGGAGTGATTGAAAGACAGGAAAGAAAGACAGAGAAAAGAGAGAAAGCGATGCAATGTTTGTATGTATCTGCAATGATACAATTCTCGCCTGGCAATTTAAGCCACCGCTCGACAGAGTTTCTATATCTATCCCACCGTGTCTGTCTAAAATCTTGTACACTTTCTTTCTGAACGGACGTGAGATGCATATAACATTGTTTAGAAACCTTTTTGCAAACTTTAGAATGTGTTTTTTGTCCATTTTCGTCCTGTTCTGATGTAACGTTAATCTGTGGATGTCATTTGTTGTCGCCTGACGGCCGTATCCTCGCGACAGAGAGAGCTGCTATTGGTCGAGCGCCAGATATGTGACCGAACTCGGACCAATTGCGTAAAATAAAACTCTGTGGTGACCAAGTATCCGTTCGCGAGGAAAGATCTAGTCCTGACTTTAAAATTATGATTGCGCAAAACGGGCTAGTTTGTCAATAGAGAACTTTTTGTTCCTAAATCTACACGAATATCTTTCACCCAGAGTGAAAATTGTGTAGTCCACCGAGGTGGGAACAAGAATCGTTTTCGAGCCACTTCTCAGCCTTCACCATACGGCCTATAATGGCTGTTAGCAATCAGCAATATGGTTCTTAGGGTTCCTTGAGTTTGCTCTGAACTAGGAAAAACTGCTATTTCCTTTGATGCTTCTAACACCTGGAATGCCCTCTGAAGCTGAAAGTTCTTCCTTCTTTCGCTGCATTTAAAAGTATGATCTCTGACCACTGTGTGTCAACTTGTAACTGTAAATCTTTATAGATTTATTTATTATGCCTATATTTATGCAATTGCTGATATGTTTTGTAAGCTTGTCTGTAAATGAGAGTAACCCCAGTGTCTTATGAGTTGAAATAAAGGCTGGCTGAGTGATACTGAATCGTGTGAAGGAATTAGATGTCATAGCCACGGTAGGCCTATTATGGTCTGATAAACCACGGCTATGAACCAATCAGATTGCTTGATTTTAGCAAGTCAGTTTTGAGACGCACCATTCTGACTCCTACTGTATCTACAGTAGCTCTCAAAATACAATTGACAGACGACACAATTTTGGTACAAACAACACCCAGTGGTAGAATTACGGGGTTTGGAACTTTAGACCACTGTATACTGTGTATATGCATGCACACTTACTCAAGCTCTCATACCATTTATGCATCTGAAAAGATAATTGTCGCTTTCACCTTTAAACACAAGGCATTGTCCAATAAGCCAAGGCCACCCTTGCATGCTTGAAAAACCATCTCAACTCAACAAATCAATATATAGGCTATTGTCCTGAAATGATATAGCCTGCATTGATCCAGAGTCACATGGGCATTCCAGAGCTAATTGCTGCTGGTGCATGTATGTGTGTGTATGTGTGTCTGTGTGAATATCTTCCCCATTGTGAATTCAACCCTTGGACACGTTCTTCATTTGATGAGAGGTTTGTGTTCGACCCGCTGTGACCGTGACCCTGAGGAGAAGGATATTTCCTTTTACCTTTTACCATTTACCCCCAGACCCCAGGCGCACGCACGCACGCACGCACGCACGCACGCACGCACGCACGCACGCACGCACGCACGCACGCACGCACGCACGCACGCACGCACGCACGCACGCACGCACGCACACACATCTCATAAGAAAGACACAAAGGACAGAGCTGACCCCTTCCACTCCACAGGTCATGGTTATTACCCCACGGAGGCTCCCATCCATCTCCATCGATAAGCCACAAGAGACAGTCCAATGGACAACATCTCCAATAGACAAAGACGTTTTCAGGCACAAGAGTTTATCCTCAGATAAGGGTCAGCGATTTGCTGCTCACATATGCCCCCCCCCCCCCCCCCACACACACACACACACTTCCCTCTTCTCACCCACTAGACAATGGCTGTATTCTGGTTTGTGTCGAGACATTTTCTTCACGCATCCACAAAAGCCGTTGTGACCTTCTTTCTTCCCTTCAATCACTGTGATGGTGGGGGCACTTTTTTGGTGTTGAACCACGAAACTAGAGACACAACCGTGACACATCGTCTGAGGTTTCCCTGAGACTTTGGTACCCTTGTTTTTCTTATCGACTCTGTAGAGACCCCCCGCAGCCTCTTCATTCTGTCACTCCCACTTTGTCCGGGTGACTGGGCACAGCTAGCAGGAACGTATCCGTTCCTCTCACGTCTCTGCCGTCGCCTCACAGCAGATCACATCAAACCTCGACGAACCTTCACCAGAATCTCAATCGACTCGGCAGATCTGAAACGAGGTCGGTGGGATGACCTGGAAGTGATACGGACGGGCCGCTGTGAGACACATGTAGGCACACGTCGATACGCCGACGACCTCTCTGTTTCTAGCAGAGGAACACATGTCAGTGTTTCGACTCTACATTCATTTGACAACTGTTCTGCATGGTGGGTTTTAATGGACCCGTCACACTAGCTTACAATACAGAGGACAACAATGCAGGCTACACTTTAAATTCCAGTAAAAACCTAAAAACAAAGTTTCACTCAACGGCACAGATAAGACAGTTATACTGGTTATTGCATGTACATAATAACAGCTTTTATTTTCTAAACAGAATCTATAGATACTGAAACCCATACTGGGAATGGGTCTGGGAGTAAAGCCTGGTTGCAGCACAGCAAGCAGCCCTCCCCAGACCTGGTCAAATAGGATTTGCACAAAGTTCTTTGCATCTGTTTTAAAGGGATAGCTATGATTTTACCTCTATTCCTTATTTATCAAAGATGTTGACCGTGATGCTGTTTCTCATACTAGCTCTGGATAGACTAATTAACCACCAATGTAAAGTCAATGGGGTCAAGCTCCTGTCTGTACAAGCTGACTGAGGCTCACTGACATTTACTCCACTGTGCACACACACTTCAGTGAGCTTCAGTCAGCTTGTAAATAATGTGACTAGTGTTTACTTAAAAAAATTAAGGTAACAAAGGGACACGTCATATAATTGAATAGATTTTAATCACATAAGTTTGATTAAAATTGATTGAATAAGTGAACAAAATTTAAACCAAAAACTTAAGTGCATGTTAATAATAATAACAGTTAAAATGTGTTGGATTTAGTAATAACATGCCAAATCATGAGTTAATATAGCCCAACCTTTTAAGTAAATTTAAATCAATTTCCCTTGTGAAATTGAGTTGTACTTGCAAAAAAAAATTCTCATTAAAATACTTTCTTCCCTTAAAAGCCGAACCAAGTGGACCACTTGCTCCTAGTGCTGTGCTAATGGGGTGGAAGTTGCACAATTGTTCTGCCAAGTCAGTTATGATGGCCTGGTCAACAATGCATTTGTTAGACTTCAATGTTGAATCAAGTATGTTTCTAACGACTGCAAGAGATGCGGAAGATGCAATGAACTGAAGGTCTTCAACCAAAGCATCAATGCACTTCACTGAGGCATTATAGATGCTTTCTAGCTTAAGCAGAAGTAAGCCAATTCTTTGAAAAAAAAACGATGCATGTCCAACTCCTCACCATCACTGGCCTCCAGGGCCTAAATCAGAATGGTCAACAGTCTGATTATGGTGACTCGCAAACACGTCTTGCTTAAAATCACTCAAAGAATAGCCTATATGGCTTCTGTTTTTGTGTTTGAGAAATGTATTGCATATATTTGTGCAAAAGTCACAACCTTTAAATACACAGTTTCGTGGCTCTTCAGATGCCTTCCAATATGCTGAAAGTAGTCCTTCACTGTAGGACAATGGCGACTGCAAACTAAACACTTAAAAGTAGTGATAATTCCTGGCCTTGAACTTTCTCCTGCTGCATGGTATCTGGATAAATGTGTGCGAAGGGCACCCTGTGTTTTGAATGTGCAAGGACAACCGTCATGTAGACATGGCTGGGGTTGCATGTGCACTACCGAATGCGTGTTGTAGTCTGTAATGCTTCAGTAGATTCCTCCTTGTAGTAGACAATGATTTGCAATTCTTACAGTTCCATCTCATAGTCCAAGCCTAAGATAAGGAAAAAAGTTATTAATTTACATACCCAAGTAAATGGAAGATTGTGCCACTTCTACAAGAAATATTTGCATGTTCACAAAAAAAATAGGGAAATTACACCGTGTTGTGGCTGATAACGTTACTGCTTAGCTAGCACGATAGCTAGTTATAGCAAGAACTGGCTGGCTAAGATCTATTTTTTGCCATTCTAATGCAACCTCACTCGACCAATTCCCGTGCCTCGGTTCTCGAGTTACATGACGCTATGTCAGGCGAGCGTCTTTTTACCCCCCCCCCCCCCCCCCCCGACACGGCGTGAAAAGAGGACATGTCGGGGCAAAAGAGGACGCTTGGTCACCCGCTAGCTAGCCAACCAAGATAGTGAAGGAGAGTCGGAATTACATGTACCACACAAATGTAATCTGCTAAAGCCCACGCAATAGTTCCGATTTAGACTTTATTGGACACATGAAATGGAAAAAAGCAGTCGACTCGGTTAAATGAGCGCCTCACTGCAATATTAAGTGAGTTTATAGTTTGCCTGACATCAAGATTCATGGTGAATTTTATTGTTCCACAAAGAAAGGGGTTTATTTCCAGTGTGGGGAAAAACATTCAAGGGAAATTACACCATGTTGTGGCTGATAACGTTACTGCTTAGCTAGCACGATAGCTAGTTAGCAAGAACTGGTTGGCTAGTATAGGCTAGCTAGCAAGCATGCAAGCCATGTAGACAGCAGGTGCCTGACTGTTGGCGCGTGGTAGCTTGGTTGCTAGCTATAGTGCATTAGCCAACCAAAGCTAGCAAGCATGCGAGCCGACAGCAGGTGCCTGACTGTTGGCGCGTGGTAGCTCGCTTGCTAGCTATAGTGCATTAGCCAACCAAAGCTAGCAAGCATACGAGCCGACAGCAGGTGCCTGACTGTTGGCGCGTGGCAGCTCGCTTGCTAGCTATAATGCATTAGCCAACCAAAGCTAGCAAGCATGCGAGCCATGTAGACAGCAGGTGCATGACTGTTGACGCATGGTAGCTCGCTTGCAAGCTATAGTGCTTTAGCCAACCAAGATAGTGAAGGGGGAGTCGGAATTACATGCACTCTCCTACAACAGTTGGAAAAACATTTTTCTCCTGAAATGTAAAATGTAATAGGTTACTTTTAGCAGCATGTTACATGAATAAAAACATAGTGGTACTGCATTAACTTGAGAACAGGCAACAGATTAAATGTACTCACCTGAGGTCCGTGTGCATGTACCTGGCCCCTATACCACACTCGCTGTCTTTGGATATATAATGGCATCGCATGATCCTTGCATGTGATTGGCCGCATCATCCACGTGGTGTCAAAATAAAGTCCCATTAGTTGGGCGAAAGTGCCAGGTGATTAAAACCAAAGACCTCCTAATGAGTATCTATCAATTTTCTGCATCTCTGACATTGCTGATAAAATATAATTAAATTCGACTCAATGTATCACAGCTCATTTTATTCAACAATTTTTTTTAAATGCAATTAATAAATGGTTCAAATTCGTTGCCCAATTTGATTGCATACGGCACATAGTCTTTTTTATTATGTATAAGTTACTGATAATTATTTAATAAATATTAATTAACCCCAATCCCAGTTTTTTGAGTGCAGAGAGGAGCTCGACTCTACTGATTTTGCATTAGTTTGTGGCTAACTAGTCGGAGCTAGTATGAGGAACAGCATGGATTGTGCTGAGAAAGGACTCTACCGATCAACATCATCATCATTGTTAAATCATCTCTTTCATGTCAGGGGGTTCTGTTGTAATGGGCCACTGCAGCCTCTTGAGACACGTAACTGTGATAATTGGTTCTACAAATAAACTTGACTTGACATGAACAGCAGAGTGACGACAGTGGGTGACGTGAGGGGGTGGGCGTGGTGGGGCTTGGCGGGTACAAAGCAGGCTGGGATATGGGGTCAGAATTGAAATCCAGATCAAGCGCTGGGTGTCGTGGGCTGACAGCTGCGCTGTCAGTGTGGTGGCGTCCATCGCTGATGATGAGGATGATGAGTATGATAAGGGTGATGATGAGTATGATGAGGGTGATGCTGATGATGAGGATGATGATGATGATGGTGGTTGAATAGCTGCTAGTCACATATGCACGCCTCACACTTCCTTCATAACTGCTTTTTTGTGTTTATAGTTGAATTGTTTGTGTGTGTGTTTTTTTTTTACCTTTATTTACCAGGGTAGGTTTGCTGAGCAAGGATACTCTTTTTAACCTTTATTTACCAGGGTAGGTTTGCTGAACAGGGATACTATTTTTAACCTTTATTTACCAGGGTAGGTTTGCTGAACAGGGGTACTCTTTTTAACCTTTATTTACCAGGTTAGGTTTGCTGAGCAGGGGTACTCTTTTTAACCTTTATTTACCAGGGTAGGTTTGCTGAACAGGGGTACTCTTTTTAACCTTTATTTACCAGGGTAGGTTTGCTGAGCAGGGGTACTCTTTTTAACCTTTATTTACCAGGGTAGGTTTGCTGAGCAGGGGTACTCTTTTTAACCTTTATTTACAAGGGATACTTTTTTCAGCAATGCCCTGCTTCACACTCACACAGTTCCACACATTCACTCCTGGGAGTCACCCAGTACAACCAGTCTGACAATGTTGACCACTAGGAGCTTCCCAGTATAACCCCAGTCTGGCACTGTTGACCACTAGGAGCTTCCCAGTATAACCCCAGTCTGGCACTGTTGACCACTAGGAGCTTCCCAGTATAACACCAGTCTGACACTGTTGACCAGTAGGAGCTGCCCAGTATAATCCCAATCTGGCACTGTTGACCACTAGGAGCTGCCCAGTATAACACCAGTCTGACACTGTTGACCACTAGGAGCTGCCCAGTATAACACCAGTCTGACACTGTTGACCACTAGGAGCTGCCCAGTATAACACCAGTCTGACACTGTTGACCACTAGGAGCTGCCCAGTATAACACCAGTCTGGCACTGTTGACCACTAGGAGCTGCCCAGTATAACACCAGTCTGACACTGTTGACCACTAGGAGCTGCCCAGTATAACACCAGTCTGACACTGTTGACCACTAGGAGCTGCCCAGTACAACCCCAGTCTGGCACTGTTGACCACTAGGAGCTGCCCAGTACAACCCCAGTCGGCTTCTCAGTTACAGTGGGTGACAATATTGTCACAAGGAAAGATGAAATTACCTACCTGGGTTCCATCCTAGAGGCTAATCTTTCCTGGCATCCAATGTAATAAAAAAAGTCAACCAACGAACTCGATTCTTGTACCGGATCTCCTCTCTGGTAAACAAGAATACCCTGAAGACTCTGGCAGGAGCACTCATTCAAGGGTACTATGACTATGCTTGCCCATCATGGTACCAAAGCACCTCAAAGGCACTAAAAACCAAATTACAAACATCTCAAAACAAACTAGTCAGACTACTGCTTGACCTGACTCCTAGAACCCACCTCACCCCTGCCCACTTTGACAACCTAGGATGGCTTAGAGTAGACGACAGAGTACAGCAACTTGCAATGGGCCTGGTCTACAAGATACACTACACGACCAAGGTACCCATGCAGGGCCGCCTGGGAGAAATGCGAGGCCCTGTGCGAGATTTAAACGCTAAAAGGTAAAAAAAAAATATATATATATATAATTTTATTTTTTATTTTTTTTTTTTTCATACAGTCAACATATTCTTAAATAATAGCGCTGCCCGAGGCTGGGCATGATACAGTCAACATATAGCAAGAGAGAGAGCGAGAGAGAGCTCCCGTTCTACAGTCAATATACAGTGTTATCGCTGCAATGCCCCTGACCCTCCACCAGAGCAAGGCCAGAGAGAGAGAGAGAGAGAGAGAGAGAGAGAGAGAGAGAGAGAGAGAGAGAGAGAGAGAGAGAGAGAGAGAGAGAGAGAGAGAGAGAGAGAGAGAGAGAGAGACACACACATTGGAAAGAAACAACCCAAAACCAGAGCAAATTGAAATGCTATTTGGCCCTAAACAGAGAGTACACAGTGGCAGAATACCTGAGCACTGTGACTGAAGATCCTTGACTAGGTACAGACTCAGCGAGCACAGCCTAGCCATCGAGAAAGGCCGCCATAGGCAGACCTGGCTCCCAAGCGAAGACAGACCCACTGCACACAAGATGAGGTGGAAACCGAGCTCCACTTCTTAACAACCTGCCCACTATACCAAGACATACTTCCCACAAATTGCAAACACTCAAAGAGACTTTGAAAACATCGACAATAACTCAAAACTCCCATACCTACTGAGAGAAATACAAGAATGTGAAATAAAGCCCATTTGAATTGAAGAGAGAGAGATAGATAGAGCATGTCTGTGTGTGTTAGAAAGAGAGAGATAGAGAGAGAGCATGTCTGTTTGTGTGTGTGTGTGTTAGAGAGAGAGCATGTATATGTGTGTTAGAAAGAGAGAGAAATATATAGAGAGAGAGCATGTCATTTTGTGTGTTAGAGAGAGATATAGAGCATGTCTGTGTGTTAGAAAGAGAGAGAGAGCATGTGTGTTTGTGTGTTAGAGAGAGAGAGCATGTCTGTGTGTGTGTGTGTGTGTTAGAGAGAGAGCATGTATGAGAGAGATAAGCAAAGATGAGCCCCTAAAGGATATTCAACTTTTAATGGAAGAACAAAACAGAAGGAAAAGATAACTTCACAAAGGCAACATGAATATACATAGATCCAAAAGGACAAAGATCAACACTTAAATCCAAAGAGAAGAGGGTCTATACCAGAGAAAACAAAGTAGCAAGGAGCCAATGGCCGACATCAGCTAAATAGGCTAACTGCAAATTGAGTAGCCAGGTACTAACACCAGGCCACACACAGCTTTGGCCAACGGCCCAACGCTACCCAAGCTACACAAACGACCAAGACAATTCACACACAGCACATGTCGTATCTCCAAATGTTGTGAAGTAACATATGTTTTGCCTGGAAAAAAACATCGTTATTAACAAAACATTCGGGAGGGGAAGGAAGGAAGAGTGGGGTAATGTCCAATGGACATCTTACCTGCACCAAGGAACGCAGGGCGAAAGGCCGCAACACAGGTCTCCACGTTGACGAAAGGCCTCTCGCTGGCGGGACAAAAAGAAGCTATGGCCGGAGCCTTGTCATGGGGCAGGCCCGACTACATCTTCTGTCAAAGATGATGTCGTGGTCACAGAGTGCCAGGGCCCGCTATTCTCACGGCTAATGTCAATGGTCGTAGCACAAGCTAACAGCTAACTCTAGGCTAACTGATAGCATCAAGCTAACGTTCCCAGGCGAGCGAAAACGAGCAGCTAACGTCGTAGCTAAACAGCTAACTGGCTAACAGTTAGCTCAACCCGGCTATCGCTAACCACTAGCTAACGCAGAAGCAAGCTATGCGGCTACCACTGAAAAACTGTACAACGTGAGAAAAGCAATACAGGCCAACACTTCAGACAGCCGCTGTGTTTTCTTCTTCTCATATGAAGAGAGAAGGGAAAAAGAAGGCAATACACGTCCCACTACAGAGTGGTGTTTACCATAGCGGTGCCGGCAACAAGTCCCTCGCGGACTATAGCCGACTTGAGCATGGAGATATTCTCATAATGAAACACCAAGCTCACCTCCCTCGCACCAGGTGCTGACACCAGGCCACACACCGTTAGCTACTAGTACTACAACAGCTAGTCGGCCCGTTTGGCTCCAGAGAGAGAGAGAGAGAGAGATATCCACGGCGGGAATAGAATAGAGTGCATTAAAAACTCACCAAACGTCCAAGAGGATGGAGACAACCGCGTGGAGTTGACGAAGTTCATCTGCCAAACGACCGTCCTCTTCATCTTGGCATAACAATGCTGCACGCGCTGTCTCTAGGTTAGCTAACGCTAGTTAGCCTTTAGCTAAGCTAGCTACTAGCCGACATCATCATGGCTATCCCGACTGAACCACACGTTAGCACTCAATATTATAACGTAGCTAAAGCTAACTAGCTGTCCCTGCCTTTAGCCGGGATGGCTAGCCTGACTGAACTGTCTAACATGCAACAACTTTCATCTTCAGTCCATCTGCCGAATGACCGTCCTCTTCGTTTTGGCTGGCATAACTAAGCATAACCTCCAAAGCTGCACACGCGAAATAGTCAAACACAGCTGACATGATGTAACCCCTCCCTTCGTTGAAACCAATAGTATGTCTGCTGCAGAGCCCCAGAGCTCCAATAGTGAGTATGTCTGCTGCAGAGCCGCAGAGCCAGGAACATTCTACAAACGTGTCTAATGTGAAATATATAAGCATATAAGCAAAACTAGATTGTAGGTCTGTGATGAAAAAGGGCCTCTTTGGAAGGGGGGCCTCGCAAAAAAAATAAAATAAAAAATAATAATAATAAATAATTTTTTTTTTTTTTTTTGTGCGATGCCCCCCTTCCCGCGAGGCCCTGTGCGACCGCACTGCTCGCACACCCCCTGAGGCGGCCCTGTACCCATGTACATGTCAAAATACTTCCCAAAGGTCAGTGAATACCACGATCACAACACCAGAGGGAGCTCCACAAATCATGTTAAACCCACATTCGGCTCAAACAAGGGACTAAACACGTTTCGCAATTATGCCACATCAATGTGGAACGCCCTACCCAAAGCTGTAAAGGAATGTGAATCACTACCCACTTTCAAAAACACTCTCAAAGAACACCTACGGGAGACTGCAATTCGAAACTGGCCCCCACAAATGTCCTAACCCAGTTGTACAGTAAATTACCAAGTATGGCTTTGTCAGTATTCCAATGTACAGTGTACAGTGTGTGTGTGTGTGTGTGTGTGTGTGTGTGTGTGTGTGTGTGTGTGTGTGTGTGTGTGTGTGTGTGTGTGTGTGTGTGTGTGTGTGTGTGTGTGTGTGTGTGTGTGTGTGTGTGTGTGTGTGTGTGTGTGTGTGTGTGTGTGTGTGTGTGATTTAGAGAGAAACCTAAAGAGAAAGTGAGAGAGATTAAGAAAGAGAGTGATTGAAAGACAGGAAAAAAAGAGAGAGAGAGAGAGAGAGAGAGAGAGAGAGAGAGAGAGAGAGAGAGAGAGAGAGAGAGAGAGAGAGAGAGAGAGAGAGAGACAACACGCATGTAAGTGATGGGGGAGGGGCAGCTTTCATTTTACAATGCTGCAATCCTGCTCAACTACACTCCAAGTCGGTTATGATATTATTTTCCTCTTTTTGCGCTCACGTAACTAGGACTCTTTCATCATTCTGAATCACTGTATAATGAGCGACATCATGAATAATTCATATCAAAGTTCACCAACAATCACAACGCTGCAAGTTGCCTTGAAGGCTCAAGCGTGAAGTTGGCACATGCACATGCACACACACACGCACACACACACGCACACGCACACACACAACCTTTGTGACACTTCTAGTTGCCTGAAGCAGCCAGTGCTTGTTAACACTTGTCTGCTAATTAGGGGGGAGCAAGGGAGCGTGGCAGGTATAGTGTTATAGTGACATCTACCCCCCATTCCCCTACCCCTGTCTGGGGCATTAACAAAGCCATGGTACCGACACCTGACCCGCAGCTGAACTCTGTGCTGTGTTATAACAAGAGGGAGCCCTGTCATTCTGCATGCCCAGATATGCAGAGGATATAGGTGTTAAAAGTAGATGATCAGGCTGCATTTCACACAAAGCCCCAAAGCACCATGGATTTTCAACTTGACATTCACTGTCAAAAGGAACCTAAATGGAACTAAATTAATAATCTCAGGTTAACACTAGACCAGCTAGCTCGTTAAAAGAAGATACGCCCTCCTTCCAGTGTTAGGAGTGTGTTAGGAGAGGTCCAGGAGGGAGGGCATTGTAACTTTTTCTTTTAGTTCCAAATTATTGAAATTCTAAATTTGACCCGCAGAGTCCCAATTAAATGCTGGTATATCTACACTATTTGACAAATAAACGGTGGCCTAAATTAGAAGCTGGGTCTAAATTAATAGTTTTTTGCGGTTACCACGGGTGCAGTTTTGTTTTTCTTTTTATCATCATTTGCAAGCATAAGTCAGCAGTGGAAACGCAGCAGTAACACACTTCTCAATTCTCTCTCTCTCCCAACACAATTCACAATATAAAATTAATCCATCTACTGTGCTCAGCAATCATCTATGATTTAACATTGTTCTTTGTCATCCCAATACAATGCTTGGTAGTGTATAATTAACTACTCAAACCTTCTGAGAACAGATTCCTCCTGACTCTTACTAGTGTGTGAGGTTGGCACAAGATCAAATGAATGATTCGCAGGTTGATATGTTATTCAATAGCTTAATTTTTATACAGGCAATACCTATACTGGTTTAACCTTTTAAGCCCTAGCCATATTTTCCAACAATTCACTTAAAAGTACATACAAGTAAATGTAAGATTGCTCAAATTCTACAAGGTCCATTTGCATGTTCTTGATATCTAGGAACATCTATGGACCTCAGCGAATGTATTCCCAGTGTAAGACATTTTGTGTCTGTTACTGTTGCTTGAGTAAATTGTAATGAACCAAAGGAGAATATAAATTATTATAATTTTAATATTTTTTTCATCTTTGCTGGTGAATAACACCATGCTAACATTGACCAAGTGTACAAAAAATCTAAGCAAATTAACAAAGGGCAGATGATTTACATGGTTTTGTAGATACAGTACTGAATTTTGCCATCCGGACACATAATTATGGCCTATTATTAAGTCATACATCTATGGATCGGCCCAAATCTCCTCTTTCAGAGTTAAATCTGGATTTAGTACCATCAGGCACCCGGTACAGGGCAGCAAAGACTGTGAATGAAATCTACTGTAAGTATAGTTACCTTTGTATAATGTCCATAGCTACGTCATTTTTTACCGGTTTGAGATGCGTTCTTTTCCTAGACATTCACAGAAAGGTAAAGAAACGTGAATACGACATTCATGTCAATATTTGTAAAAGAAAAATGGTTGGCCTTCATTTGTCTGTGGTTGGTGTGAGCTGGGTAGTGTATTTTATTTTTTTTTAAGATTATTTTTGTTGGCGTTTTATCGCTTTATTTCTACTGGGCAGTCCAGTAGATAGAGACAGAGGAGGAATGGGAGACAGAGTGGGGGGAAGACATTCTGCAAATAACGACGGGTTCGGGAATCGAACCCGGGTCGGCCGTGTCTGCTGTTTTGATAGGGTTAAGGGCCCTCATTTATCAATAATGTGTAGAAAGTGTTCTATTTTTGTTCCTAAGCACGGAATTTAGAATGTTTCTACGCACAGAAAAATCTGGATTTATCAACCGTGCGTACACGGGTCCTACGCACACTCCGTGTTGATAAATACCATTTGTTTATACCGTCTATGCTCGTGCATGATTATCCATATATGGTAAAGAAACACCCCCATGGGATGTGAAATAATGGACTAAGCCTAGCGAACTCTGAGAAACTTCACGAGCGAGATTGTTCACGGAGGTCTAACCAACTAATTTAACGCACTGTCGAACCAAGAAGACACAACGCGTGTTACGGGAGAAATACGCGACAGGCTGACGGACTTGTACACAGTGATGTTGGATATCAATGACTGCCTAAAGACCATTGCTGCTGGGGCAGCGCAAAATACTAATAAAGACCGTTAACCTGTTTGGCGTTGGTGTCTTAATAACAATGCTGGAATATGAATGCCTTTTTTCGTGTTGTTATTTTAAAGTTCGATTGGCTACCTGGTATAATATGATTTGTAGAGGCATACAATCTATTTTGATGTCGGTATTAGGTAGCCTATATAAATTATATATAATAGCATAGCCTACATTATGCAGCAGACATTATGGCACAGACACAGAGCCCTGCGAAGCCTGCATACAGTAAACTAACTTGATCGTTAATCTAACTGGTGTCCTTGTATCTTTACGCTTATGAAAACATTAAATAATATGTATAGGCTATAGGCCCTCGTTTGGCAATAATAATAGCCTATTCTCAAATGGCTATCTGCTGTGGGCTATCTCCTCGCTGACGGACCAGTATACCTCATATCATATTCCTATGTCTCCAAGGAATCGTGGGGCTCTGGGGAAGAAAGGTTGGGAACCCCTGCTATAGCCTATATCCTTTATAATGTTATAGGCTATTTTATTTACAGTAGTCTATTTATGATTTGTTTCCATAGCCGGTCTCAGACAGTTATGCATGTGGCTAAGACAGATCGGGATTAGAAGCTGCTAGGAAACTGCTTCTTGGCTACGAATTAAAGCCACGATTGAAATTAATATACTTCCTTTCTTGACAATAGCCTATACTATAACAATAATACGAGAGCATACAAGAACAATGAATCTCACTGCCATGTAGCCTACGCCATGTGTAGCCTGCGTATGTGATCAATAAAAACTCGAACTTGAATTCCATCACGTCTGTGCGGGAGCGCACAAATAGACTGTGTTGTCACAATGTAAAAAATAATTTGCACTGAAAAGTTACAGTATGTAGATGGTTGATTATTTGTATGACAGTCAGTAAACCCTTGCAAAAAGTCAGTTTTATTTAATTAATTGATATTTAAGTGATATTTTAATTACAGATACGAGATACCCCAGTAATAACATTACAATTTAATGCGTTCCTCCCGGCCACCGGCAATGACTTATCAGCCAAATGCAACGATAAATAAATAAGATGCATTCATTTGGAAAGACCTATTCCAAATGCTATTTATAGGGTTTGACAATAATTACACTAATGTCGCTATTTTACAATTAACTATAATGAATTACGGGTCATATGAACACGCCAGTGTTGAAACTAATGCACGAAAGCTTATTTCCGTGTTGCAGTCTTCATATTCTACCGCTGGGCGCCAGGTACGCACGGTCTGAGCTGTGCGTAGATATATGCACAATGTCAAGCACACGTTCAAATTGATAAGTCCCACACTTTGCTTAGAAATGATCGTATGCACGGTTTACGCACATATCTGTGCGTACGCACCATTGATAAATGAGGGCCAAGGTCTTTACTATTGGCTACATTTGAAAAATAAACACAACATCACTTAATATGGACTGTATTAGTCTATTTGTGAGGTGAAATTAATCTATTTTATAAAACGATCGAGCTTAACCTCTTAACACTTTCGATGCCGGCCGTGTGTTTCTTTTTTACCCCCGTGAATGCCGCCACCCACTTCAATGTTAGCGTTAAAAACGTTTTAATGTTTTAAATGTTTTAAATTATGGCTGTGTCTAATCTGCCGTCGCTTATCAATGACTTGTTTGCAGTCAACATTGTCGAAACGTATTGTTTTTTTTAATCGGTTCATATCCTTTTTATAGCATTTCGAAAAGCTAACGTTCTCTCGAAATGTTCGGAAATAGAAAGATTCCCCATAAACGGCATTTA
This sequence comes from Notolepis coatsorum, assembly GCF_963971535.1. Classification (NCBI taxonomy): domain Eukaryota; kingdom Metazoa; phylum Chordata; class Actinopteri; order Aulopiformes; family Paralepididae; genus Notolepis; species Notolepis coatsorum. The sequence continues at coordinate 57,118,703 of NC_140181.1, forward strand.
TTGGAATATTCTCGAATACACTAGACACGTTGTCATTTGTCGGCCTATTTATGAATCGTTTTCAAATAAACGCTAGATTATCTATAGTATATGTGTACTTATGCACGCTATAGAAGCGAGCTGAGAAATTGATTCTCTCATTTCCTCAACATCACAACACACACACACACACACACACACACACACACACACACACACACACACACACACACACACACACACACACACACACACACACACACACACACACACACACACACCACACACACACACACACACACACACACACACACACACACACACACACACACACATGGGACATGCTGTTATCTCAGTGAATACAGCTCTGATTATCCTAAAACTGGTAACATAGACTCCTTACCTTAGATCAGATGTTATCCAAAAAGATTATTCCAATTCCTGATCGCCCCCCACAGGGATCCACAGGGATAGACGATAGGGGGCGGTATTTTCCCATCTGAGCTCCTAGAGGGTCTGCTGTACCAACGGGAGACTCGGTTGATGAAATATGAATTCAGATTGCTAATAAAAAAATAAACGACAATTCGCGTCATCGGCACTCAATGGGGGGCATGATAAGATGACAATACACGTCGCTGGCACTCAAAGTGTTAAGCATCGGGCAAAAAATGGGGGCTAGTTTTTTTGTTTCTTTTGACGATTGCATACCAAAAGTAATTCGTGATTTGTGACCAGGCACAGATAATAGGGTCTTGTTTAAGCAAGCTTCAAAAGTGTTTACATTATATGAAGGTACAGCTTCTTACATTCAAAATAAGCCATCACTTGTACAAATCGGGTGGATACTTTTCAAGCTATGTCTTATTAACAAAGATGATAACACAATAGCCCGTTATGAGGTACATAGCTTTGGCTGTTCTCTTAAGATGTATGCAGAACTACAAATACCCACTGGCCTTTGCACCTAACCCCCTCCCCCATCTAACACCTATTCCAGGTGAGAGGCATTCACTGGTAGGGGGTAGGTGCACGAAAGTTACCATAGCGCAGTGTACATGTATGCTGTCTCTATGTGTTCGGGAGACTGTGAGTGAATTACGCAAAGGGGAGCATTATGGCAGGAGACTTATTTACGAAAAGCATGCGCCGAAAGCGAAGTGGCAATTTTCTAAGTAAAATACCCGGAAGACGAATGAAAATAAAAGACATTTCCTTTTTAAACAACTTTATTATTTCCCTGCGGCCCGGGGTACCAAATTATCCACGGCCAGATGGTTGGGGACCCTCTGCTATAGAGCATTCTCTCTATACTCCATTATGCGCAAGCTTACAGACTTGTGGAGCGCATATTGGAGTAGATTTGGATTCTTCAATGCGACTGCCAGCCAGCTTTTGTGCGACGGAGAAATACAATTTCAATTGTGACGGAAACGGTTCCAAAGATATTATTGTTTCTCAGCATATTTTCACACCGCCAACAAAGTACCATGGGGTGGAGATTGCGTTCGTCACCAACGGCTGGAGACGCTGGGTTCGCGTGTTCGATTCCAGCTCCCGGCGTTGTCACCAGATTGGCTGGCCGTTCACACTAATACAATTGGCAGTATTAGGAGGTGGGGAAAGCTGGCAGGTGGGTCCTGGGCGTTGTGGACAGCGACCCCTACAGTTCGGTCGGGGCGCGAGGGTAGGATCTGGAGAGAGGTAGTGCGGCCTCCCACACGTTACACTCTCCCAGTGAGAATCTGCGCGGCCAGGCTGGCTGCCAGCTGGCTGCACATGCGTCGGAGGAAAGCATGTGACAGTCTCCGGCCTCTCGGACCAACAGTAGGGGAAAGTGCGCAACAACCAGGAAGGGGGTTGGGAATTGGCATAACGACTAACAGTGGGATGGGAGAAAAAAATCGGAAAAAAGGAAGGGAAAAAAAAGATAAAAAAAAAAAAAAAAAAAAAAAAAAAAACGTTGTTTCGGAATGGATTTTGGTGAGTCTCCTCTCAGAAACACAAACAGCAAAGTACAACCGCTAAAGCAATGAACCCACAAAGAGACAAGGAAACACAGAACTTAAATACACATGGCTAGACACATTAAAGTACACCAGTGCACAAGGAGGTATGCACCAGTGAGGGTAATTGTCCAAGGGTATGTGAGGGGAATTGGCCAGCAGGTGAGGGAAGAGGGACCTGTCCATGAGTGAATGGAAGATGTGGATGAACAAGCGGAGCGGGGACAGGAGGGACATAACAATATTAGTATAGTAGGAAGAGTGCATGATAGTATAAGACAGTAAGAAGGTTAGTTTATTTTTATTATACATTTTTTGTATCCACTTTTTCTCCTCTTTTTCTATTTTTTCCTCCATCCCAATTACCCGCTGTGCCAATTCTCCCCTCCCCTGTCTTGAACGTTGCTTGCATATGCCCCCCACTGGCCGGTTGTAGGGAGGATAGAAGCCTTGCATCACGTGTCCCCTCGATACACGAGGAGGCAGCCTGTCACATCTTTTCACCTGCCAGCGCGGATCTCATTGGCGAGGTGTAACGTGTGGGAGGCTCACACTACCCCCCGCCATTTCCTGTCTCTGCTGTGCAGGCGTCCCCAACCGACCTGTAGAGTCGCTGTCCGCAACGTCCAGATTACCACCCATCGACTTCCACCCGCTAACTCTGCCAATTTGAGTTAGTATGACGATTGGCCCAAGCCGGAGGCAACGCCGACAGCCGGAGTCGAACCCGGTGTCTCTTGCGTTGGAGACAAGCGCAATGTCCGCTGTGCCACCCAGACGCATTTATTTTTATTATTGTAATTTTTTTATTGCAGATATTGATTGAAGAAGTGTGTTTTTAATCGACGGCGGGACATTGGTCGGTTTCGGCTGTCCTAACTGTGAAGTTCGTTCCACCATTGTGGAGCAAGAACCGAAGAATATGCGGCTTCTCTTTGATATAAATGTGTATATCATATAAAATGTGTTCTTTTATAAATTATGTGCTTCACACGAGCTTCAAACCAATCGCCGATCAACCAATACATTGTTTGGAACATTTAATTTGCCGCCTTTCAATCGTCACCACCTATTCCGCGTGATTCCATTCTCGAGTTACAAGACGAAACATCCGGCGAGCGTCATTTGACAAGCCGTTCGGACGAGTGACCACGTCCGGTTGTGAACGGTCCTGAACTGACCAGTCAGTCACCACTGATGGCAAAAATTATTGACACACCATTGTAGCCAAGGAGCATCTTCTCCGAAAGCGATCCCAGACGAGCGCTGGGATGAGCCAAGTCCAATGAAAAAGTATTCATTGTATCATCTATTTGAGTAATTGAAGACCATTGAAAACAGGTCCCACAGACCCAACACCACAGGGGTTAAGATGAGCAGTGTTGGTGGTGCGGCGCGAGGCCTCGACATCCACTAACAAAGATGTGGTTGTTGTTCTTTTAGTTCCACAGCGCCTCGCCTCGTCAAACATGCATGGGTCAAAACCATTCCATATGTCTATTATTCATGCAATGTTTTTATATTTTTTTTGGGGACGACTGTGGGCGTGGGAAGGAGGACACGTTGTTCCTGTGGACATGGGAAGCCTTTTCTCAAGAGACACAGAAGGGGGAAATGGCCGATGTGAATCTAGAAGCTATGCATCATTTTCACCAGGTTTCACAATTCCGAAGCAGAATTGTGTTTTTTTGACAGTGATGTACTTTGACTTCATTTAATAACACGTGCGTGATCTGTAATTCATTGTGACAGGTTTTTTTTGCCCGTATTCACAAATGAGTCGTGTTCAGGAGGCGTCAACACATGCACTACTATTGATTGAGAAGCGGGTTTAATCTTCTGTGACAACGGAGCATGTAGTTTTAGTTCAGGAACGAAGCACATTTGTTGTTGCATATGTCAGACCTTCACTTCATTAGCTATCCAATGTGCCATATTGTATGTATGTATGTATGTATGTATGTATGTTATGTATGTATGTATGATAAGATATTCCTTTATTGATCCCCTTGGGGAGAATTCAGGAAGAGTAAGTGTATGTATGTATGTATGTATGTATGTATGTATGTATGTATGTATGTATGTATGTATGTATGTATGTATGTATGTATGTATGATATGTATGTATGTATGTATGTATGTATGTATGTATGTATGTATGTATGCATGTATGCATGTATGCTGTATGCGTGTGTGCGTGTGTGCGTGTGTGCGTGTGTGCGTGTGTGCGTGTGTGTGTGTGTGCGTGTGTGTGTGTGTGTGTGTGTGTGTCACTTCCCTACATGACAGTTTTCATCTGACTGACTTCTGTCATCATAAGAGTTCACCCGTCACTCATTCTGTGAGCCGCTGTTCAAGGCGAGGCGTGGAGTGTCGTACTCTATGTGCGCTGTGCGCGACGCATACTATTCCCTGCTGTACTCGAGCATGGGCACATCAGGAGAGATGGAGAGGAGCTCATCTTCTCCATCCCTCTCTTTCATCTCTCCATCTCTCTCTCTCTCTCTCTCTCTCTCTCTCTCTCTCTCTCTCTCTCTCTCTCTCTCTCGCATGGCCAACCACCCAGCCTCCCATCCACACCCGGCCTCTCGCCAGTTCCGTCCTGATAAAACATGTGTGCCGAGACGCCTGCCAAATCACAGCACCTTGCCTCCTGCGCCCCTGTTTCTCTCCCTCTGTTTCTCTCCCTCTCTGTTTCTCTCCCTCTCCGTTTCTCTCCCTCTCTGTTTCTCTCCCTCTCTGTTTCTCTCCCTCTCATTTTCTCTCCCTCTCCTTTTCTCTCCTTCTCTGTTTCTCTCTCTCCCCATTGTCCTTTGTTTTCCTCTCTCTTTTCTTTATGCAATTGTGCCACG
>NC_140181.1:57807308-57970582 GCF_963971535.1 Notolepis coatsorum
CTCTTGCTCTGCTATCTCTCTCTCTCTCTCTCTCTCTCTCTCTCTCTCTCTCTCTCTCTCTCTCTCTCTCTCTCTCTCTTTCTCTCTCCTCATCCATGGCCATGTCTTTGCCTTACTCCATACTGTCATTTCAGCCATGTTTCTCTCTTTTTCTCTTTCTCTCTATTCTTTCTAATCGCCGTCTCTCTCTCTCTCTCTCTCTCTTCCACCCCTCCATCTCCAATAGACCTGTGAGGAAGACCCCCCCCCCCCCCACCCCTCTGTTTCAGACGGAGAGAAGCACACTCTCAGGCCCCGTCCACACGAACGCTGGTTTTAATATAACCATGATTGTATGTGCGCAGTTGCACTGTTCGGCCACACACAACCGGGGATTTGCTACACTGCAACCGCGGTCTTTGAAACCGGTGGCCAGGGTGAAGTTGTGCGGTTTTGCAGTTGCGTGTGGGCATAGCAACCGCGGTTATTCCCAGTGTTTACAGCAGAGCTGTCGCAATAATTTCCCATGTTCACGGCAGACCGCGGGGTAGAGAGATTATAGCAGAGCCAACTACACCAGTGTTTACAGCAGAGCTGTCCCAAGTAGCGTTATATGAAAATGATTGTAACAAACTTTTGTTCGAAAACGTATCGTCTGTGTTGAAGAGTGTTGTGATCGACTGATGTCTTGTCGCATTCCTGACCTGACGCTGAGAGTAAACATGTAGCTGCAGCTAAACTAAACTCATGTGTTGTCAAGTTATTGTTATAAGGAACCCAGTCCAGACTGCATCCCCTTAACAATTGTTTGTATTGAGCCGTATTGTATTGTACCCATTCTGCAATGTGTTAAATAACGTTTACATCCATTTCATATCGGTAACGTTACCACATTACGTTAGCATTTAAGCTATATACTATACATGGATATAGCCATTCACATTAGCATGTAGCTAACAACACCGGCGGTCTTTTGTGAGACTAAACTATCCGCTCTTGGTGGTAAATTGTGTTGCTGATGGTTTTGTTTCATCAACAAAATGAGAGGCAGAACACAGTGAATGTATCCGTTTGTTTATTGCAGTTTCTTTCTTTGCTGAAAATATATGTTCCGTTGGCAAAATGATCAATAGGGTCCAGCTGTGCTTCTAAACAGGAAGTTTACTTCTTCTTCTTCAGTGAATTAATGGCAGATCGCGACCCAACAGGAAGTTTAGTGAGCGTTCAGCCTTTTCTGATTGGTTGAAATGGCCTTCATGTCTGAACAACATCGCCGCCTACTGTTTTGGCATTGTACTAAATGTATCGGTTGCTGGGTTCCCAGCTCTGCCGTGAGTACGCAGTTATACACGGTTGTTCACCTGTGTTCACCGTGTGGACGGAGTTTTATTTTTTCAAACTTCGGTCATATTAAATCCAAACGCTCGTGTGGACAGGGCCTCAAAGAGCCATCCCCCTTCGTCTTGTGTATTCAGTGAATAGCAACCAGGGGCAAGGGGCAGGGGGCTGACTGTATCTCCTGCCTCTCACCTCATGTTCAAGATCCTTGGAATGCACTCTCTAACTGTTGGAACTCCAGGTGGCTGATAGGGGGCACTCCACCATAGTTTAGTTTATTTATTTAGCACATTATTTAAAAACAGTGAGGCAACGAAGCCCAAAGGGCTTGTACAAAGTTCCACTCCCGTCCCATCAATGTCCATAAACAAATATGAATGTAATACATGTAAACATGGTCAAGAAAAGAAACTCAAAACAAGATCAGAGACATAAGGCAAATACTAAAATGGAAAAATGGAAGATAGACATGGATAGATATCATGTTCAAAACATAGCAACAAAGCCAATAACAAGATACAAATAAAAAAAAGTACAAGAAGGCAAAGGAGACCATACCCCTCTCCATCTCTCTTTCTTTTTTGTTTCAACATGCTTTATTGGAGCAGTGGGTTTGAGAGTGGTACTGCCAAAACCTTCTATGGTTGCACCCAACTATAATTATTTTATCAATTAATCTGATGATAATTATTTTAGATTAGTCGATTCATCTAACGATTACTTTATTGATTATTCTAAACATTCTTTTTGTATTGCCTCCTTTCCTGCATGTAGTTTACTTTATCAAGGTGAAAATGGATTTTAGTAGCTAGAACCACAATGGTAGGTCTATTTCACCTTGATTTTCACCATCTAAATAACGGCCATTGCAGCTATACTGTATATCCAACAGTTAGCTTTGTTAGATAGTTTGATTTGATTTTATTTGAAATCTTTATTTCGAACATGTAAATAAATACAAACAAAATTGTTGACAGAATCCGGCTATAGGGCGACAATAATGTGGTCAAGAGGCATGGTTTCTATCTTTAGCCTTTAACTGGCGTGGTTTATTTATTCACATGGTATGAGCAGCAGTTCTAGAGTTCTCCTCTCACTGAGAGGCTGGGGGGAAAGAGGTAGAGTAGGAGGAGACATCTCTATTTATACTCGCCACCTGGTGGTGTTCTTGAGTGGCTCCGCCTAGAGCACCCTCTAGTGGAAACAGTTATATATGCAGTTAGACAGTTACTAACAATCCTACATAGAACCTCTGACTTCAACAAATAAATAACTAAACAAAAGCAAAACATAACTCAATTTACATGTTCGAAAAGGAGTAGGAAGTTCTGTACGACAAGTCATCAGGAAGGGTACAACTCTATCAGCTGAGTAACAATGTTCATCAAAGTGTTGCGTGTTACAGTGTAGGTTAGTTTATAGGACATGTGCATGTGTAAGGTTAGTTAGGATTAGAGTTTTTTTTTCTTTATTTTTTTTTATTATATTATTATTTCAGATAATGGTTGAAGAAGTGCGTCTTAAGTCGACGGCGGAAGATTGGACAGGTTTCGGCTGTCCTAACTGGGGTGGGTAGTTCATTCCACCCTTGTGGGGCAAGGACTGAGAATAGGCGGCATCTCTTTGATGACCCTCCCGGGGCTTGGATAGGAGTAGGTCTGAGGCGGCCAGAAGATGCAGAGCGTAGGGGTCTTGAGGGTGTGTAGTTAGAGACCATTGACCGGAGGTGGGCGGGAGCGGTTCCCTTTGCCGCACGGTATGCTAGGTCGAGGGCCTTGAAGCAGATACGTGCAGCAATGGGGAGCCAGTGCAGGTTCCTAAGACATGGGGTGACATGGGCCGACTTCGGTAGGTTTGAGATCAGGCGGGCCGCTGCGTTCTGAATGAGTTGAAGAGGCTTGGTGGCAGTGGCCGGGAGGCCAGCGAGCAGTGCGTTGCAGTAGTCGAGGCGGGAGATGCCTGTTGATTGGACGAGGAGTTGGGTGGCTTCTTTTGTCAGGAAGGGGCGGATCCTTCTGACGTTGCTCAGGAGGAATCTGTAGGTTCTGGTTGTCGCTGCGATGTGAGCAGAGAAGTTCAACTGGTCATCCAGGACAACGCCAAGGTTCTTGGCGGTCGGGGTCACAGCTGCATTCTCGACTGTGATGGAAAGGTTGGTCAGGGGGGAGGATTTGGCCGGCAGGTGGAACAATTCTGTTTTGCTTAGGTTCAGTTTGAGGTGGTTGGTCGTCATCCAGGCGGAGATGTCGGACAGACAGGCCGAGATCCGCTCAGCGATGTGGATATCTGAGGGAGGGAAGGAGAGGAAGAGTTGAGTATCATCGGCATAACAATGATACGAGAAGCCATGATACGTGATAATGTTACCCAGTGATTTAGTGTAGAGGGAGAAGAGAAGGGGTCCTAGGGGCGAGCCCTGGGGGACACCCGTCCGCAGGGGGGCGGGTTGCCGACAGGGTCCCTCTCCATGACACTTGGTAGGAGCGGTCATTGAGGTATGATGTCAGCCATGTCAGCGCAGAGCCAGCCACTCCCATTCCTGCGAGGGCCGCGAGGAGGATCTGATGGTTGACTGTGTCAAAGGCTGCAGATAGATCTAGGAAAGTCAGGACAGAGGAGAGGCCTTTCGCTTTTGCTAAGTGAAGTGCCTCTGTGACCTCAATGAGGGCCGTTTCTGTGGAGTGGCCAGTCCGGAAGCCAGACTGATTAGGGTCTAGGAGGTCATTCTGTAAGAGATAAGCAGTAAGTTGGTTGGATACAGCACGTTCAAGTGTTTTAGAAAGGAAGGAGAGAAGAAAGACAGGACGATAGTTGCCTATGACGGTGGGGTTCAGGGTTGGTTTTTTTATGAGGGGCGTGACTCTGGCTTGTTTTAGGGAGGTGGGGACCACCCCCAAGTTGAGTGAGGAGTTGATGGTTGCAGTTAGGAATGGGAGGATGTCCGGTGCTATGGTCTGGAGGAGTGGGGAGGGTAGCTGGTCCAGCTGCCATGTAGTCGGACGGTTCGACGTTATCAGTGTCAGGGTCTCGGCTTCTGTAATGGGAGAGAAGGTTGACAGAGTGAAGGATGAGGTTCTCGATTCAGTATTTGGAATGGGTGGGGGTTGGGAGAAGGCGCTGCGGATGTTCTCCACTTTTTCCTCAAAGAAGATTGCGAAGTCTTCGGCAGAGAAAGATGAGGGAGGAGGGGGTGGGGGGGGGAGTGAGGAGGGAGGGCATGGTAGCATGCAGTTTGCGAAGATTCTTGGCAGAGGCCTCGATCCTATGGTGAAAGAAAGAAGCTTTGGGATTAGTAATGGTTTTGGAGAATGTTAACAAGAGGTTGTGATATGTGTCGATGTCAGTAGTGAGGCGTGACTTTCTATACTTCCTCTCAGCCGCACTCAGGACCTGTCTATGTTCTCTCACTGCATCCGTCAGCCATGGACTGGGTGGGGAACGGCGGGCAGGTTTCCCAACGAGGGGACAGAGCTTGTCGAAGGAGGTTGCAAGGACTGAGAGGATGTCATTGTTTTGCAAGTCTCAAGTCAGTCTCAAGTCTTGGTACTCAAGTCCCAAGTCAAGTCCCAAGTCAAGACAGGCAAGTCCTGAGTCAAGTCCCAAGTCAAGACTGACAAGTCCCAAGTCGAGTCCCAAGTCCTAACCTTTGAGTTTCGAGTCTTAAACAAGTCATAATACGCGCTTCACCAAATAATTTCATTATCAACTTGTTGGCAAAACATAATCAAATTTCTATAAATGTAATACTATTCAGAATCAGGGTTAGTCTTACAACTAGATACATTTGGGCAAGAGCTGCTTGAGAAAACCAGTTCAGGAGTATATTGAGAAAAAAGGCATCTCTGCATTTCGTATATTAGGTTGTTTATTAGGTATTATAATTAGGTAGGGCCTAATTCGTGTGTGAGTTCTCTTTCTCTCTCTCTCTTGGATCAATGACGAAAGTATTTTTCTGCTCTGCATCCCCTTAACAATTGTTTGTATTGAGCCGTACTGTATTGTACCCATTCTGCAATCTGTTAATACAAATTCCAATCAATACATTTTTTTAAGGAGCAGCAGTACTGTTAGGCTACTGCTGGCCATTCATCAACCGAGACATTGCTGATTATTTATTTATTTTATAAGACAAGACTATGACTACCAACTGCCTAGCCAGCCGTGTATAAATCTTGGATGTAATGATAACGTTACCACACTGACTGTGTTGATGGCTCATTGATTTAACTACTGTAGCTACTAGCTAGCAAGCCAAGTTACTTACCGTTATTTGTGCAGCTTCAAATGTCGAACAAAGTTGGAAGTTGTTGCTTCTCCATCTGTGATTTTTGACCTGCACGTTTTGCATAATGCAATTCGTTTTTGTTGACCACCACATAGTTTTTATAAGCAAATGAAGCCATCTTTGGTATCATTTTCCACTGGATCCGTTGTTATTAAAGTTTGTAACGTTACTTCTTCTCTCGTGCAAATTGATTGGATGCTGTCGGATTGTTTCAAACAAAGTGGGCAGTATAGGTTCTTTGAGCCAAGACACAATTTACATTTAACTAAAACTTTCTTTTCTTTGTGCTCAACAAAAGAGAAATAGTGAAAATATCAAATATCATGTGTAAAAACTCGACTACTGGGCGCCGCCATGACAGTCTAACAAGTAAACAAAACACACCCACAGGAGCCAGGACTGCGCAAATGAAGTGTCTATTTGCTGGAAATTTATTAATTCACAGCATATTTAATAACATAATTTTTTATCGTTGGGCATGGGGGAAGGTATCAAGTCTTCTCAAGTCAAAAAGCGAATAGCATCACGCTGGATTCAACCTGATAAAATGTGCCGGAGGGTATGGATTCTTACCTATCTTGATGTGATTTACCTGGAGATATCTACCGCACGAATTCTAGGTATTAATGAAGCCAGCATAGAAATCTGGTTAGGGGTGGTGGAGAGGATACAACATTATATGAACTATTAATCCTTGGTATCAAATGGAATAATGGATGTATTCAAGGGGAGTCCGGTGGGGGGGGGGGGGAGAACGAGTAAGAGCATGTATGTGTTTTATAGTGGATTTCTACTGTAAAGGTTTGTATGTCATGTCAAAAAAAAATAAAAAAACATTTGTTCAAAAAAAAAGTCTTCTCAAGTCAAAAGGCTCAAGTCAAAATGAAGTCACAAGTCATTGGTGTTAAAGTCAAAGTCGAGTTGCAAGTCTTTTTTTATTTGGTCAAGTCAAGTCTAAAGTCATCAAATTCGTGACTCGAGTCTGATTCGAGTCCAAGTCATGTGACTCGAGTCCACACCTCTGTTAGGATGTAGTATTAACTATATTGAGTGATACTCCTTTCTTTTTAGTGGTCAGGACTGAGTTAGACCCTGGGTCAACATTGACCCGCTAACAACGGTCAGTGGTGCCAATTCCTAACACAACATGAGGGTTAAAACATTTAAAAAAAAATATATATATATATGCAAAAAAAAGATATATATATATATATTTGTAAAACATGAAAGAAATTAAATTAAAATGTAAAAAAATATATATAAATATCAAGTCCCTTCCTCATCCCTGTACCTCGTGAACATAATTTCCTTATGAATCAGTTTGAATTGTCTCATATTTGGACATTGTTTTAGCACCACATTCAGACTGTTCCACAGTTTCACTCCACATATTGAGATGCAGTGTCTTCTCATGGTAGTGCGTACACTAAGCACTTTTAAATTGAGTTCTCCCCTCAGATTATAACCCCCCTCTCTATCAAAGAACAGTTCTTGAATGTTTCCTGGAAGTACATTACCTTTTGCTTTATACATTAATTGTGCCGTTTTAAATTCCACAAGATCATTTAACTTGAATGTTTTTGACTTTAAAAATAATATGTTTGTGTGATCTCAATAACCTGCAATGTGAAATATCCTTATGGCCCTTTTTTGGAGTATAAAAAGTGGTTGTAGTTGTTATGGAAATGTTATCTATGTCTATACATCTGTGTTAAAATACATATTTTATGTCTATACATCTGTGTTAAAATACATATTCTATGTCTTCCAGCTTGACTAGTTTAATATGACCAACTAGTAAACTGAGCTCAGACATGGCAGACACTACTGTCCCTTTAAGAGCTCCAAGGTGTGGGAGCTGTAGAGCCGTGCCAAGGCTGTTTCTCTCCCCAGTTAAGACATAACAAAGGCCAGTCTTGTTATTTATTCCCTAACATTTACATTTAGTCATTTAGCTGACGCTTTTATCCAAAGCGACTTACAAGTTCTGTACGACAAGTCATCAGGAAGGGCACAACGCTATCAGCTGAGTAACAATGTTCATCAAGGTGCTGAGTGCTACAGTGTAGGTTAGTTTATTAGGACAAGTGCATGACGGTAAGGTTAGTTGGGGTTAGATTTTCTTTATTTATTTTTTTATTATTTCAGATAATGGTTGAAGAAGTGCGTCTTTAGTCGACGGCTAAATATTGGACGGGTTTCGGCTGTCCTAACTGGGGTGGGTAGTTCATTCCACCATTGTGGGGCAAGGACTGAGAAAAGGCAGGTTCTCCTTGATCGGAGCTCGGATAGGAGTGGGTCTGAGACGGCCAGAAGATGCAGAGCGTAGGGGTCTTGAGGGTGTGTAGTTAGAGACCATTGAACGGAGGTAGGCGGGAACGGTTCCCTTTGCCGCACGGTATGCCAGGTCGAGGGCCTTGAAGCCGATTCGTGCAGCAATGGGGAGCCAGTGCAGGTCCCTGACAAGTGGGGTGACATGGGCTGACTTCGGTAGGTTTGAGATCGGGCGGGCCGCTGCGTTCTGAATGAGTTGGAGAGACTTGGTGGCAGTGGCCGGGAGGCCAGCAAGCAGTGCGTTGCAGTAGTCGAGGCGGGAGATGACTGTTGATTGGACGAGGAGTTGGGTGGCTTCTTTTGTCAGGAAGGGGCGGATCCTTCTGACGTTTTTCAGGAGGAATCAGCAGGTTCTGGTTGTCGCTGCGATGTGAGAAGAGAAGTTCAACTGGTGGTCGAGGACAACGCCAAGGTTCTTGGCGGTCGGGGACGCGGGCACAGCTGCATTCTCGACTGTGATGGAAAGGTCGGTCAGGGGGGAGGATTTGGCCGGCTGGGGCACATTTTGTTCATCCTTTCTGTCATATCTGGACGTCATTTCAATTGTGTAATAATGTACGTTCTGACCAGAGCTCTTTGTCACTTTCTGGTCAGACGCTCGTGTGTAAACGTAAGTGTGTGTTTTTCTATAAACTGATCACTTTCACTGTGGCCACAGATGAATAAAACTATGTTATTTTTTAATAACAGACTCAGAATGATTTCACAGCGGTTCATCTTTTGTTCTTAGTAATTTCCACGACATAGTGTAGAATTATTAGTATTAGTATAGTTAGCTAACAAGCTAATGTTGTTACTAAAGAGACGCAGTTCAGCTGAGTGACAGAGGAGTAAGAGGGGGAGAGAGATTGTCGCCAATCCTTCAACCAGTTCTGCTCATAGTTATTGCTATATACTCAATATCTCATCTAGATGAATCCATTCAGGGCACAGTTCTCTTCTTCTCAATCACACGCAGCCATGCTGTTGGTAAAGCACTGCAATAATAATAGCCATGTTTAGTGCGAACATTGTCACAGCTGACGCACATTACGCAAACCCACGTATTTCCCTAATCAATGACGTTGAGTAAGCAGGACGGCCCTACAGCCTTCAATATGACAGATCCACCCCACGCCCCCAAAACTATGATTAGTCTGTCGTAGCTTGTCTCTCCATCAATCACTTACCTCTTCCTCCCACCTCCAGTTTGCTGCTCCATACAGAAGGAGGTCATGGACGAGGCGGTTCGTTTACCTGGTTGCTTCTCCATACAGACGGAGGTCATGGACGAGGCGGTTAGTTTCCCTGGTTGCTTCCCCCATACAGAAGGAGGTCTTGGACGAGGGGGTTCGTTTCCCTGGTTGCTTCGCCATACAGACGGAGGTCATGGACGAGGCGGTTAGTTTCCCTGGTTGCTTCTCCATACAGACGGAGGTCTTGGACGAGGGGGTTCGTTTCCCTGGTTGCTTCTCCATACAGACGGAGGTTATGGACGAGGCGGTTAGTTTCCCTGGTTGCTTCCCCCATACAGAAGGAGGTCATGGACGAGGCGGTTCGTTTACCTGGTTGCTTCTCCATACAGAAGGAGGTCATGGACGAGGCGGTTAGTTTCCCTGGTTGCTTCCCCCATACAGAAGGAGGTCTTGGACGAGGGGGTTCGTTTCCCTGGTTGCTTCCCCCATACAGAAGGAGGTCTTGGACGAGGGAGTTCGTTTTCCGTCAGAAGCCGACTCCGCCGGGCACTTATTTATTTATCATTCGTGAACCCCCCCATGAATAGGCAAGGTTCAGACCGTCAGTCCTCCCTGCAGCGCTCTCCTCTCTTAAAAGCCTCTCCAGCCGAGACAATGTTTCATGAAAAGACAGTCCTTCTGTTTGGGGGCATAGGGAGGTGGGTGTGTGTGTGTGTGTGTGTGTGTGTGTGTGTGTGTGTGTGTGTGTGTGTGTGTGTGTGTGTGGCGTATTGAAAGCATCGACATTTTGTGTGTGTGTGTGTGTGTGTGTGTGGGCGGTAGCCCCAGAGAATGTCGCGGGAGAGGCAAATTAATGGCATCAGACAGCCTTGTGACAGGAAGGCCCATTATGTGAGGGCCATACAATGCCCGCCGAGACTGGGTTTTTCAAAAGCAAGAAAAATAAAATGGCAAAAAAAAGAAATAAAGAAAATCCCACCCCCGCATGCTTCCCAATCTCTATCCTCCTCTTCTCCACCGAGTGGTCTTGGTGTAACCCACGTAATCCCTGATTCTAAATTCAAATGCACCGTTTTCTGGCAATTTCCTCTCGGAATTGCAGTGGCGTGACATCTCCATATCGTTTAGTTTTCTTTTTTTTGGGGTGAATTCTCTGTTGAACGGGGGAAGGAGTGACACGTCCTCAGTGGCATTCTGATGAAAGCAGGGTGATTGAGATTAAGTGGCATCATTGTTCCTGGAGGTAACGGCCTTAAAAAAAAGAGAGAAAAAAAAGTGCAGTGCGGAACAATATACCACTAATACCTTTTGTATGAATAATGGGTGACCTTTGGTGGGGGGGGGGGCGGGAGAGAGAGAGAGAGAGAGAGAGAGAGAGAGAGAGAGAGAGAGAGAGAGAGAGAGAGAGAGAGAGAGAGGAGAGGGAGAGGGAGAGAGAGAGGAGAGAGAGAGAGAGACAAGAGAGAGAGAGAGCGAGAGAGAGAGCCTTTGTGTGCCCACCCTTCAACCTTCAGAGATCCCTGTACAGCACACACACACCTCACTGCCCCCCATCGCCCTCCCGACACTTCCTCTCCAGAGTCTAGTCTTTCACAGCATCTCCGTCAAGTTCAAGTTACAGCAAATACAGAAATAAAAACTCAGAGGAAGAACCAGATAAGTAATAAAAGCTGGTCAGTTTGCAGCATGCATCACAGCCCCGTTCGTTTAGTTTAGTTTGCTTTCGAATGGCGGCGCACCGCATTATATAACCGACTTGGATCCGTTGCATTCTCGTTTCTCGCGAAAGGGAGAAATGGTTCTGCCTGCGCAGTTGTTATCGCACACAGTCGTGAAATCTACTCAAATAAACGCTTCATGGTCGACAGTCCAAATATTAACCAGGGTTTTTGGCACCTATGTCGGATGATGGCTCAGTGTGTGTGTGTGTGTGTGTGTGTGTGTGTGTGTGTGTGTGTGTGTGTGTGTGTGGTGTGTGTGTGTGTGTGTGTGTGTGTGTGTGTGTTTAGGTTTAGTTTTCCTTTTAATCTGGTAGTCATTAGGCTCACACTGCCAAAGGTTTGCTTCCCCTGAGTACAAGCTGTGTTTTAGGGGAGACATCGACCCCTGGAATTCTATTGCGTAATTGTCCGTAGAAGTTTTGGAATGAAGCTGGATTCAGATTCACTTTGACGAATCTGACAAGAGTCAACGAATCCTTCCTGGCTTTATTTTCCAGATATGAAATAAGAGGTGGAGGGGCCATGTCTTGTATAGAGCAAAGCCGTCCTGTTGCTCAAAGGGACAATTGTTCTGTGCACTGAATGGGACTTTAAAAGTTGGCACACAGGCCTGTAAAGTTCTCCTGTGAGCCACACGAGACACACTAGACTCGACGAGAGAATAGATTCCCCAACGACCACTCAGCAAAGCATCCCATACCGCGGGTCTCCCTGCAGCGAAAGCACACATTCCTAATGAGAGCGAAAAATCGGAACATGGGCTGACATCACTGTTGGCGATCCATATAGCGAGCCCACGCCTTTACTCAAACTGGCCAGAGAATCTAGTGCCTCTCAGAGCCAAACTCTGTGTGCTGAATGCTGGCTCCGGTCCTTCCCCTCTATATTCTCCTCCTCCTCACGCAGTACAAGCACTTCTCTGGAAAAAAGTTAAGAAAAACGGGGATGACAGGCCCTGCTAGATGGGCCCCGGTCCAGACATCATTTATTTGCGCAGAAAAGGACAGTTTGGTCTTGGTGCGTTTCTGGAAAGTTTAAAGATGTCATTTATTTTGAGCTTGTTACATTTTTTTTTAAATAAATACATGGGTAACAAAAACAAAAGGGAAGAACTGCCCTCCTCCTGACGGGCACAGCGGGAAACGTGTGAAATGCATTATGGGGGGAGAGAGAGGGAGAGCTGAGCGACCTGCCCTATAGCGCAACACCACTGTCGACCTCTACAAATAACACGGTACACAGGCGGTGTTGAACCTCGTCCGTTTTTTCCGACTTCAAACGAGTCGCCGTTAAGGAAATTCAAAAGACGACGTCTCGCTCTTCAGAGATAAATTCTAGCTCTTTCGAGACGTTTCGATCTTGGCATAACAAAGAGCAATGCGATCCGATAGTGAGAAGACCTATTCCCGTGGGGGGGGAACAGGA
Source organism: Notolepis coatsorum (assembly GCF_963971535.1). Taxonomy (NCBI): domain Eukaryota; kingdom Metazoa; phylum Chordata; class Actinopteri; order Aulopiformes; family Paralepididae; genus Notolepis; species Notolepis coatsorum. Next base: position 57,819,566 of record NC_140181.1, read on the forward strand.
AAAGGGTGTTCCCTTTCATTCCCCCGTGTGGATTAAGAGACAGTTTACTGATAAAATTGGCAAAGGCGTCGTTGTCGCGGTAATCCTGTCTCGTGGCTATCCCGCGGTCGCCATTCCGTACGCGTGGATGTATAGAAAGCGCTTGTAGATAACGAGACCCTAATGCCCCGGAAGCCAGATCACCATATAGGGCATTCGCTTTTTAATCACGCTTGTATTGATTAGTCCCCCAAAACATGAAACGTATACAGCGGATACCAGTGCTCTCCTCAGCTGTGCTCCTAAGATCCTCCGTGAAAGATGGAAGTTCAATTAAAAGATGAGAGAGCAGTGCTGGGGCTGCTTTTAATGAGTCGGTTTGTTTGATGGGACCTGACTGGGCTGGTGACTGACAGACGGGACTTGAAAGTAACTAAGAACTTTGACTCGCATGCCGTACTTGAGCAATTGCAAGCTATTTGTACTCGTCTTTATGCTTTTCCTCGACTACTGTATATCTCAAAGCAAGTATCCTCCTTTTTTCTCTGCTATATTTATCTAAAACATGATGGTTAACTCCTCTTTGGGGCATGACTTTTGACCAGGGGTGTAAAGTACTTGAGTAATTAAGTACTTTTTTTGGGGATTTGTACTTTACTCAAGTATTATTAGGATTGTATACTTGTACTTTTACTAAATTACATTTCAGAGAAAAAAAAACATACTTTTGACTCCTTACATTTAAAATGCAGACCTACAAAGTACAAAGTACAAATCTCGCAGGTCCAAACATTTTATTTAGTATATTTGTTTCTCTGGCCTAACTAACGTTAACGTTATTAACTCAATGGACACCATACCCGAATAAAGTCGGGTTAACTTGAGTGCCAAACCCGAGAAAAGTCGGGTTTTCATCGTTATGTCTTTTATTCGAGATTTCCATTCATTATCCATCCAGGGAGCGTGAATACTTTGGGCAACCAACATGTCCTTCCGCGTTTCTCTGATTGGCCAGCGATCGGCCAGCCCTCTACACTCGTTTTCCCCCTACGCCGGTAACGCGCACATGCACATTTTCTTTTTGACGGCACTCAAACGCCAAGCGAGGCTAATCGCGGAAATGTAATGTTATGTTCGAATCCGTAGAATACATATTTATCAAAACAACATATTTATCAAAATAACTACCAGATTCACTCATAACGTTATTTCGCCAACACAGCCCAGCTGTCAGAAACTGTACATTGTAATGTTATATAATATTATATAATGTTATTTCGTGTTTTATTCATAACGTTACTTCGCGTGACAACACAGCCCAGCTGTCAGAAACTGTACATTGAGGGGGTTTGAATCACTGTACATTGAGGGGGTTTGAATCACTGTTTACACTCCCCACTTACTGTACCATGTTCTACAAATAGAACCTCATCTCATGCACCGGTTTGAATCAAAGCCCTATCGAACGTACTCAAGCTCTACTGTCTTTAACTATAAATGTTTACACTCCCCACTTACTGTACCACGTTCTACATATAGAACCTCATCTCATGCACCGGTTTGAATCAAAGCCCTATCGAAAGTACTCAAGCTCTACTGTCTTTAACTATAAATGTTTACACTCCCCACTTACTGTAGAACATGGTACATGAGATAGTATATAGGGATGTTGCACTTGAGCACCACAGGTTTCACAACGCAATTATTATTATTATTATTTACAAGACTGGGCATTTATTTAAAAAACATACATCAGAGAAACGCGGAAGGACATGTTGGTTGCCCAAAGTATTCACGCATCCAGGGAGCCTGGTGTTATCATAGGGAATGAGTCTGAGATCGCAAAAGTGCAATACCGACCGCATCCTACCAGGCGGCGGTATCGAGCACCCTTTGAAACCTTGTGTATTGGGCTGTGCATCGATTATATGGGTCCGGGTCGGCTATTTTTCTCCGGGCAAGGGAAGCGGTTATAATCCTTGGATTGAGAAGAATCAACTACTCCCGATCCATGTTCTGTGGTGGATATGTTGGCGACACGATGGACATCAATACTTGGAATGGCGATCAGATAATTGGAATATTCTTTTTGGGGTACATCCTAGTCAAGGTAAGGGCTATATGATATCAATCTTGCGTTGATCCAAGAATGTCTTCATTGCGATCCGAGCGTATGTGTGTAACGTTAGTCCACAACGTAAAACGACCCCCCCCCCACCCTTGATGGAACATAATACCTATCATATGCATTTGATTTTTTTATTGTAGAGTGTGTAGGGATGAAATGCCAATGCATTTAGTATAATACACGTTGTGGGCTATTACCAGCCTCCCAGGAATTACCCTAGACCGCTCTAAAACCATACTTATATTCACCACGGTATAAAACGGGAATGTATGGATGAACAAATTATTTCTTTTTCACATATTGAACTTTAGACTCTCTGTCAAATGGGCCATAGTATTGTATCCATAGCTATAATATAGAATATAGTTATAGCCCTGCAAACACCGCCATGCATTCCTATACTTTAGAACGCTGGCCTTTTAACCACACATCACCCATATCGCTCCGGCACTGATTGAGTTAATCCTGCGGCCGCGCTTTATTTAAAAAACAGATTTGATAAACAACTTTATCAAATCCCCATCAATGGAGAATTAACCCACCCTACCCATGCTGATTGGTCCTTGTGCAAGACTAGAAAGCGGGGATCTTTGACTAAACACCTGCTATCAGAAGAATAGACAGTCAGAACAAAAGTTTTTACTTTTACTTTTTAGTACTTAAGTACATTTAAAAGTAGAAACTCTTTTACTTTTACTCAAGTGTGTTTTTAGCCAGATACTCTGACTTTTACTTGAGTACGATTTTGAGAGAGACGGTACCTATACTTTCACTTAAGTATAATTTCTGGGTACTTTTTACACCCCTGCTTTTGACTATACAGATTGTTATTTGTGCAGAACTTGTCAGCAGAGTGTCTTTTCCATATTCTTCCCCCGGAGAGACAGAGCTTCTCCTTACTTCCCTGAAATCCGAGTTGCATGTGTGATGTCACTAATAGGTTGAACCTAAATGGTAAATAGTAAATGGTGCTTTTATATAGCGCTTGTATCCTCACATTCACCCATTCACACCATACAAGGTGCCAACTGGCTCATCGGGAGCAATTAGGGGTTAAGTGTCTTGCTCAAGGACACTTCAACATGCTGCCGGGGAGGAGCGGGAATCTAACTGGGAACCTTCTGATTACCAGACGACCGCTTTACCTCCTGAGCCACTACGCCCCAATCCATATGTGGTAACTTGGCACCTTTAACCTCAGCATAAGCACAGAGTAGGATTTGACATGTCTTGAAAGAACGCTGCAGATTTTGTATTCCTGGTAAATATTAATGGGGGAAAAAAACATATTTATACAAATTGTTATTCAATATAGAAAATGTTTTAAGGATTTCAAATAGCGTTAAGAAACCAGGACACACAGTACAAGAATCCTGCTGGAATATTGTCTACATACTGTAGCCTGCCTCCCTGGCCAGCTCGATGTATCTTCCCCTCTCAGACTACCCCCTCTCTCTCTCTCTCTCTCTCTCTCTCTCGCTCTTCTCTCTCTCTCTTGTCTCTCTCTCTTGTCTCTCTCGCTCTTCTCTCTTTCTCTTGTCTCTCTCTCTTGTCTCTCTCTTCTCTCTCGCTCTTCTCTCTCGCTCTTCTCTCTCGCTCTTCTCTCTTGCTCTTCTCTCTCTCTCTCTCTCTCTCTCTCTCTCTCTCTCTCTCTCTCTCTCTCTCTCTCTCTCTCTCTCTCTCTCTCTCTCTCGTCTCTCTCGCTCTCACCGCAGGCTGAGCATGGGGTCCTGTTTGACCGGCAACCCAAAGAAAACCACCATGGAGGGTGGGGGGGGGGGGGGGCGTGAGACCAGGTACGGTTTCCTTCAAGGAATAATATCTATCTGCTCTCTCTCACCAACATTCCTGGGTACCCCCCCCCCCTCCACCCCCGAGAGCGAAGTAGTCCCACATCCAACGAAAACTAAGTAAAATCACACACACACACACACACACACACACACACAAGTCAAGAGGCAGAAAGAGACGTTGTAATCGCATACCGTGGATATACAGCTCCCCTCGCAGCCAGAAAAAAACCCAAGGGGAGGGGGGTGGGGGGGGCATTTCAACAGAGCACACTGGAATAACACGGAGCAGCGTCCAACAACAATTCCGTCGCCCTCTCTCCTTTCCGTCTCATCCAGGGGAGTATACGAGATCGGGCCATATATACTGTATACATGTATGGATGGAGCAGTGGGGGTGGGGGGGTGGGGGACTGTATGGAATTACTCCAGGTCCTGGTGTGCAGCAGGGCAGAAACGCCATTGGCCTGTCAGTATGGTGTAAACGTGCTGTATACTCTGTCCTCCACAGTGGTCATGTATGTCAATTCCCACCAGACTTTGCCCCAGTCCAGCCCAGAATCCCCCAACCCCCCCGCCCTCCTTGCCCACAATGCACTGGGAGCATTGCGGCTGGGACGGGTGGTGGTGTGTGTGTGTGTGTGTGGGGGGGGGGGGGGGGGGGGGGCACACAGCTGCTCTGTAATTTAGCGGCCCTGCTCTTGGAACCAGAGACGCTGGATGGATGGAGGGCTTTTCTTTTTCTTCTCCCTCTCCCTCTCGCTGCTGTGGGAATGATATTTCCAGCCCCGGCCTAATGACACATAATCTGAGATCGCGGGGATCAAACGCGGCGTGAAACTTGAGATTCTCCCCATTACTGCATGTTTTGACGATGCGCATCGCCCACACGCTCACGTTTTGTTTGTGCGTGCGTGTGTGTGTACAGTACGTGCGTGTGTGTGTACAGTACATGTGTGTGTACAGTACATGTGTGTGTACAGTAAGTGTGTGTATGTGTACAGTACGTGTGTGTGTATGTGTGTGCACAGTATGTGTGTGTGTACAGTATGTGTGTGTGTGTGTACAGTACGTGTGTGTGCACAGTATGTGTGTGTACAGTACGTGTGTACAATGCATGTGTATCTGTGTGTGTACAGTACGTTTGTGTGTGTACAGTATGTGTGTGTACAGTACGTGTGTGTACAGTATGTGTGTGTATGTGTGTGTGTGTGTGTGTACAGTATGTGTGTGTGTACAGTATGTGTGTGTCCAGTATGTGTGTGTGTGTGTGTACAATATGCGTGTGTGTGTGTGTGTACAGTACGTGTTCCGACGCGTCAGACCGCTGTGGCGTCATCAACACCACGCCTCGCCAGACAGGGGCGAGGTGGCGTCTGTTCACAATCAACAACTTTGAGACAAAACAAACAGATGTAAATCACGCTGAAGTCTGTCAACTCCCAGGAACGGCGGCTATACCTCACATCGTTAGGTCACGCAGAGATTCATAAGCATCATATTAAATGTCCAGGCTGAGTGGGGACAGACCGCAGAGGACGGCTGAAGGGGCCAGAAGACGCACTCTGCAGGCACTCTGTGGCAGCCAGTCGCATAGCAAGAGCTCGACACAACTTGATGCACTGAGGAAACAAACGTTTCAAACGGTGTCGACGCTCTGCGACGACAACAACGATATATACAGTAAGAATGAAATGTAGATGAAAAAATAGCAATCCCCGTTGAGATCCTTATCTCTGTTCTCTGATACATCATTTCTTTGAGCTGTGATTAACACGAGGATCCAGCTGATGACATCATGGGAGGAGATATTCAAACTCATGAACTCTCAATAATGGTCAAACTAAACTAATGAGTGTAAAACAGTTTGCCAACTAAGTGGCCCTTTAACGCGTGAGATTAAAAGACAACTTTACATTATCTGTTACATAAGTAATAGACCCAAATGAAGATATACAACGTGATCCCTGTGCACTGTTTCATACTCTCCCATGTAACACACAAATACATACACGCAAGCGCGCACACACACACACACACACACACACACACACACACACACACACACACACACACACACACACACACACACACACACACACATTCTCTCACTCTTTCCTTCGGCTTATATTCTGAGCCAAGGGAAAGTGATCTTTCGGACGTCAGAGGGGGGACAGGTGTGGCCGCCGTGTACCCAGGAAGAGGGGCTTAGGTTCGGGGAAGCCACTCTGCCACAGATACCTCCTGCCCCTCACTGCAGCTTATGTGGCCTAATTCCTGCCGCCTCTCATATAGTGATTCTACTGTGTGCTGAGAGTCCTCAGTGGCGGGTGGGATCGCACGCCGCAGGCAGACCCCGGGTACCATATAGATAGTGGTGTTGGCCGTGGCGAGGGACAGCTGAGGAGGATGTCCACCATGTCTGTAAGAGTATAAGTCTGTGTGTGTGTATTATTTATGCACAAGTTGGACCGTGATGTCATGGGAGATACGATTGCATGTGGGGTAACGCATTGTGCCGTTACACGGAGCCGTACATCACATGGATTTGTCAGCTGTTGTCAGTTCTCTCTATGTCAATCTCTCTCTTCCCCTCTCTCTCTCTCTCTCTCTCTCTCTCTCTCTCTCACTCTATATCTGTCTGTCTATCTGTCCCCCTCCAGTGTGCAGGCTTTGCACATGTGTGTAAATGGAACAATACAGTCAGTACTACCAACAGTCACAATTCATAGCAATTATCTACTTGATGCACCTTTTACTGAAGCGACCTACGCCCACAATAATAAATGCAGCGGACAAGGGGAGTAGCTCTTTCAGTGGTGGCTGGCCACTAGGGGCGCTCGGGCGCCGCCCCCCCCCCTGGTTAACCCTGGTTAAAAGAGAAGAGTAAGAAATAATTTTTTTTGTTTTTTGTTTTATAGCCCTATAAATAATATAAACATGTTTAAAATGAATAATATTTACTCATTTTAAGTATGTTTGTGTTTCCAATGCACAATATAATGTTAATATATCAAATATAAATAATTGTTTCCATGAACAGGAAGTGACTGTCTTATAGAGAATACGTTCCGTCGCCGCATTTCTCTCGGCCGCATTTCTCTCGGCCGCATTTCTCTCGGGCTAGACGCAATAGCGTTTTGAGTGCGCGTGCACGCCGTGCACTGGTTTCATCGCTGTATCCGTTGCAGCCAATCAGTGCGTAACGCGCTGTACGTTGAAATATGATGTATTATGATGGAAGTCGGGCGCTTTTCCAAGCGATCTATTATCATTTAAGCAAGCAGCGCCAGTATTTTCCGTAGCCGCATTTCTCTGAGACGCTTTCTGATTGGCCGACGCGGCGACGACAGTACTTTTCCGTAGCCGCATTTCTCGGTTTTGCTTAGAACTGGACGGTAGAACGCCAGGTAGTTTGCAGGATGTTCGATGCTGTGTGTTCATGTGTTGTGATGCAGTCTCGAGTCTGGACAGTGGGCAGTGAGTGGATATACATCGACAACAGTCTGGGGGACAGTCAGTGGACATACACTTTATCAAGCCCTCCAGCTGAACCACGTTTCAATTAAACAAAGTGAGTTAATTCTCTCTCTCTCTCTCTCTCTTAGCCACTCAGCTAACGTTAGCCGCTGTTAGCCACTCAGCTAATGCTAAACTAACTAACGTGATTCTCTCTCTCTCTCTCTCTCTCTCTCTCTCTCTCTCTCTCTCTCTCTCTCTCTAACTAACTAACTAACTAACGTGATTCCGTGATTCTCTCTCTCTCTCTCTCTCTCTCTCTCTCTCTCTCTCTAACTAACTAACGTGATTCCGTGATTCTCTCTCGCTCTCTCTCTCTCTCTCTCTCTGAATGAAAACTTTATTTAACAGATTGCAGAATGGGTACAATACAGTACGGCTCAATACACACAATTGTTAAGGGGATGCAGACCAGAGAAAGACGTTTGTCTTGTTTACATCAGGGTCCCCCATTTTCTATTCATATCGATAGTTTAATAGCTAGCCTTGGCTCGTTTAACAATATGCAAAATATGTGTACAGCCCTGTACTCATACTGAAGTTATTCTTGGTATATACTACTACACATACTAGGTCTGATTGTGTAACGAATCGATTCCACGTCGCACTGTGTGTGAGAGAGAGAAAGAGAGAGAAGGAGAGATAGAGGGGGATACTAATTAATTCCGCCGCCCCCCCCCCGTGAAGAATTCACGAGCCGCCACTGAGCACTTTTGCATATACCTGACAATGGACAACGGAGATGCATAAACAAGAATGTATTACGAAAATCAAACAATAAATAAAGACCACCAGGTCTGAAGACTATAGTTCCCCAGAGGAAGAGGACAGCGGGCCAAATATATAAATAGAATAGCAATTCAACTTTTAAATGAATAGAGACGATGTTAAAGACGAGATAAACAACCACACTCCCTACAATAGATAGTACGAATTTACAGATGCCGATACATCAACAACTCAAGCATGTACACATCACAGGTTCAACAACTCAAGCATGTACACATCACAGGTTCAACAACTCAAGCATGTACACATCACAGGTTCAACAACTCAAGCATGTACACTTCACAGGTTCAACAACTCAAGCATGTACACATCACAGGTTCAACAACTCAAGCATGTACACATCACAGGTTCAACAACTCAAGCATGTACACATCACAGGTTCAACAACTCAAGCATGTACACATCACAGGTTCAACAACTTGAGTAAATACAACAGGTTCAATAACTTGAGTAAATATATATCCGGTTCAACAACTTCAGTCAATATAACCGGTTCAACAACTTCAGTAAATACTTCAGTAAATATAACAGATTCAACAACTTCAGTAAATATAACCGGTTCAACAACTTCAGTAAATACTTCAGTAAATATAACAGGTTCAACAACTTGAGTAAATATAACCGGTTCAACAACTTGAGTAAATATAACCGGTTCAACAACTTGAGTAATATAACAGGTTCAACAACTTCAGTAAACAGGTTCAACCAGTGGCGGTTGGAATGCCCCACGGGCCCTGAGGCGAGATTGACAGCTCTTGACAGCTCGGGCCAGCTCGGGCCCCCCCCCCCCCCCCCCCCCCCCCCCGACCAACACCACCAGACCCGGCACCGGGACATCCCTCCCTCCTCCCACGTGTGCGCCTTTTATAGATAATTCATTTGTATCGCAACGGAGTCACGGATCTAGTCGTGCCACGTAGCATTATGTAGACAAAATTCATATAGAATAAACAAGTCTAAAACAAAGACTTTTAAACGAAGTTTAGCCTATTAAATCATTTTATAAGCATTCGTTTATTTGCGGTCTGTGTGAGAACTGAAGCAACCACCATCTGCCTGACAGCGTGGGGACAGAGAGAGGAGAGGAGAGGAGAGGAGAGGAGAGGAGAGGAGAGGAGAGGAGAGGAGAGGAGAAGAGAGGAGAGGAGAGGAGAGGAGAGGGGAGGGCTGGGCTGGGCTGGTGTTCTGCAGATTGTTGCTTCAGTGTTATCACGCAGACCACAAATAAACGAACGCTTATAAAATGATTTAATAGGCTAAACTTCGTTTAAAAGTCTTTGTTTTAGACTTGTTTATTCTATTTGAATTTATTCGACATAATGCTACGTGGCACGACTAGATCCATGACTCCGTTGCGATACAAATAAATTATCTATAAAAGTGCCCTATCTTTTAAATCCATCCACTGCTGTGGCGAGCCTGGGGCGAGCCTTTATCGCTACCGGGAAAACATAGGGGGAACATAGGGGGCCCGGAGAACATAGAACCCTTTTGGAACATGGGAAACATAGGGGGCCCGGGGAACATAGGACCCGGGCCCCGGGGCATGGCGCAATGCAGTCTGTCATCCAGTCCCACGAACGAACGGCAACTCCATTCAGTCCCGGGCCGGGCCCGGGCCCTAGACCCCCCGCGGGCCATAAGGCGGCTGCCTCAGTCGCCTCGCCTATATATCCGCGGCTGGGTTCAACAACTTCAGTAAATATAACAGGTTTAACAACTTCAGTAAATATAACAGGTTCCACAACTTCAGTAAATATAACCGGTTCAACAACTTCAGTAAATATAACCGGTTTAACAACTTCAGTAAATATAACAGGTTCAACAACTTCAGTAAATATAACCGGTTCAACAACTTCAGTAAATATAACAGGTTCAACAACTTCAGTAAATACTTCAGTAAATATAACAGGTTCAACAACTTCAGTAAATACTTCAGTAAATATAACAGCTTCAACAACTTCAGTAAATACTTCAGTAAATATAACAGGTTCAACAACTTGAGTAAATATAACTGGTTCAACAACTTCAGTAAATATAACAGGTTCAACAACTTCAGTTAATATAACCGGTTCAACAACTTGAGTAAATAATCGGTTCAACAACTTCAGTAAATATAACCGGTTCAACAACTTCAGTAAACAGGTTCAACAACTTCAGTAAACAGGTTCAACAACTTCAGTAAATACTTCAGTAAATATAACAGGTTCAACAACTTCAGTAAATATAACAGGTTCAACAACTTCAGTAAATATAACAGGTTCAACAACTTCAGTAAATATAATAGGTTCAACAACTTCAGTAAATATAACAGGTTCAACAACTTCAGTAAATATAACAGGTTAAACAACTTCAGTAAATATAACAGGTTCAACAACTTCAGTAAATATAACAGGTTCAACAACTTCAGTAAATATAACAGGTTCAACAACTTCAGTAAATATAACAGGTTCAACAACTTCAGTAAATATAACAGGTTCAACAACTTCAGTAAATATAACATGTCTCTTCATCTAGTTAGATAGTAAATTATATTGACCAAATTGACCTAATTGTTTACACTGCCTGTGTTGTTTTTTTACTACCTGTACCCCCCCCCCCCCCCCTTCCCCCCATGCTGCTATGATGCCTGAATTTCCCCAAGGGGATTAATAAAGGAATATCTTATCTTATCTTAACTTCAGTAATTATAACAGTTTCAACAACTTCAGTAAATATAACAACAACCCACACACACAGAACACAGAGTTCTGCTAAACAGCCCACTGGTCCGTCTTCCACGCTTCAACCCAGTCCCGATGAGTCAAGTGAGCACCGGTGAGCAGCTCAATCTTCAACTCTGATGGTAGGGAAGGTTGGAACCTGGGAAGAGACACAACTAAATATACAATACACAAACTACGGCCGTAACAATGTGGCTGACTCATGTTAACTGCTAAAAACATTATTATAAGAATATATGTGACTGGTGCGGCCGGGTAGCGCAGCGGACTAAGCGTCTGTCTACCACCGCAGAGACACTGGTATCGAATCCGGCTTTCAGCGGTGCCTACGGCTTGGCCGGTCATCATACTGACACAATTGGCAGTGTCAGAGGTAGGGAAGCCGGTGGGTGGTATCCTGGTTGTTGTAAACAGTGACTCCTACAGGTCGGTCAGGGCGCTTGCACAGCAAGGGAAGGAACTGGTGAATGTAGTGTGATCTTCCAACACGTTACACTTCACCAATGAATCTGTATACATCTGTTGTGCTCCAATGTTTACAGACATTACCATCGTGAACACATACAGCCACAAAATACAGTGAATACTATTATTTACCTGTTGTCTAGTGTTTGTCCTTGTGTCCAGAGAATGAAAATCAACTAGAGAATGAAAACATGTCTCCATTTTTCTTTCTTCGTTTTGGTGGTGGGGCCACCTGCTTGTTTACGTTTGGATCTCTGATTGGGCCTTTAACTCTTGGATCTACAGGTCGTGGGGGGAAAGCCACCTCACTTCCAACTGGGCGATATGGTCAAAATAGGATATCTTATACTTATACAACATTTAATAATCATAAGTAATAATAAATTATTATTTATTTATTTATAAATTGTTTACTGTATTTGGTTTTTCCAGTGCAAATGACAGTGATTGGCTCTTTCATGCAAAATGGGTACACAATCTTTATAGTACTGCTGCAAGGAACACTTTTTAGATTCACTTAAAAATACACCTTTTGTATCGTGAGGCCGGACGAGGCGGCGATAACGAGGTTGTTTCTGGGGGAATGCATTTCCATGAACACCGTGTCGTGATTGGTCCGTTCGGAGGCAGCTACCAGGGGGAGGTACATTCTACCAGCCAGCATGTGTGGTTGTCTCAACGTTCATAAAAAAACACATCAGCTGATTAACCACTCAATACAGTATACTGTACTGTTCAGACAAATTAATTCAATGAAGTAAACCACAGCCGTATATAATGTAGTATTTTTTATTTTCCATTTAAAATGTATTATGACAGAACGATAGTTCCCTCTCTCCACCGTGTAACTCGTCACATTTCCCCCAACCAGAGCCCCCCATCCACCAGTCTGCGAATCAGAGGCAGAGTAGGGGCGGGTCTCGGGCCAGCAAGCTAGGTTGTCTCAACGTAATAATAATAATAATACTGTACATCTCAGCATCTCAGTACATCTCAGCTGATTAACCATAATAAACGCACGTTAATAAAAAATACCACACAATTACTGTACCAATAACAGTTAAATGATCAACAGAAAAGCATTACATTGCAAAATAATATGTCGATGTCTGTAGTGTCGCACACACACACACATAGAACGATAGTTCCCTCTCTCCACCGTGTAACTCGACTCCCCCTACTGGTTGAACCAGGCAGTGCTGCGTCACCTCCCGTCAACTCGCCTCACATAAGACTGAACCAGCGTCAACAAGCTTGGTGCCGGCGGGAGAGGTTTTATTTTCCAGTGCTCCATCTGTATGATGTTACGATATAAGAAAAATCCATACCTTTGCATAGATCCATGATGGTATACCTTTATATTCGGTACCTTCCAGCACTAGTCTGCACAATGCAAAAAGTCACTGCAAGGTTGAATCCCTATCCGGTCTGACCTAGCCAGCCAGCCCTATCGACCACCAACAATCCAATGCTCCATCAACTGGAACTAGCTCACATTAGAGCTACCTCGATGGTCAATTACTTTGGGGTTGATTGACCCAGACATACACACACACACACACACACACACACACACACACACACACACACACACACACACACACACACACACACACACACACACAACACAACCCTTAACCCTTTCGCTACCACACTCAAGATTCAAGAGGTTTATTTGTCACATACATACCAGGGCATACAGTGAAATGCGGGTGGTTATTCCCACATCGATTGTGCAATAATACTAATAATAAAATAGACATAAAAAACAGGTAATAAGAAGACATAAGATGTGTGTCGTGTATGTTGTCTAATTACACAACTACATAATATAAGAATCACAGAGATGAAGATAGCGATGAACCCATGGCTTTAATGACGTACCCCCAACCTGGCACTACATTCATATGACCTGTGCGTAACGCAAGCACTCAGGACAAGAGGCTTGTATGTAGACTAACGTTAAGTAGTCCCTGTACTAACTCCATACATTACAATGTGCATGATAAAAATAGACATGCTAAATTCCTGAGAAGGCACTGGGTCCTATCTACACTACTATACAATATACAGTTTTAACTCTGTCATTATGCTATACTTACTATATCTAAACTATACTATACAAGAACCACATCAGTTCTTTCCTTAAAGTGACCTTTAATTTCCTCATTCCTTTAAAGTGACCTTTCCATTTTGTCTAAAGTGACATTTTGTTTAAAGCGATTGTAGCGATTGCAGCATGTGTGTTGTGTGTGTGTATGTGTGTGCTCATGTGTACTTGTGTGTGAAGAGTTCAGTGTTCAGTGTTCTGATGGCCTGGGGGAAGAAGCTGAGCCGAAGTCTCTCTGTTCTTGTTGCGTGTGTACGTAGGCGCTTGCCTGACCGCAGCAGCTTGAACAGGCTGTCATTATTCTGCAGGTTCTGGATTTGCACCTCCTGTTATATAAGTCCTGCAGGGGTGGTAGTGCAATACCCGTAGTACGCTCTGCTGAGTGCACCACTCTCTGGAGGGCCTTCCTGTCCTGTGCCATGCTGTTTCCAAACAAGGCAGTGATGTTTCCAGTCAGAATGCTCTCTACAGCCCCGGAATAGAAGGAGTGGAGTATCTTCCCAGAACTTCCTTAACTGTCTCAGGTGATAGAGGCGCTGTTTCGCTTTTTTTACCACATAATTTATGTGTGTTGACCATGTCAGGCCCTCTGTCATGTGGACTCCCAGCTACTTGAAACTGCTCACCCTGCCCACGATAGCCCTATTTATCCACAGTGGCGTGTGTGTACCCTGCTGTATTCTCCTAAAATCCACGATCAGCTCCTTGATTTGACCAATGTTCAGGAGTAAGCTGTTATCCCGGCACCAGCGTGCCAGTTCATCAACCTCCTCCCGGTAGGCATTTTCGTCGTTGTTAGAGATCAGCCCCACCACCACCGTGTTGTCAGCAAACTTCACTATGGAGTTGGAGCTGAACCTGTGTACTGTACAGTGAATACAGCAGGGGTTAACCGCCTGTAGTGTGGCAGTGAAAGTTCTGTATTGTCACAGTGAAAGGGTTAACCATTTGGTCAAGTGTGGTAGTAAAAGGGTTAAGCCCAGTGATGGGAATAACGGCGCTATAAGTAACGACGTTACTAACGGCATTCGTTTTTTCAGTAACGAGGATTACTCTTCCAATCTCAATAACGCCGTTACCGTTACTGAAAATAAATCTGGCGCGTTACTATGAATGAACCTGTTTCTTTCATCAGACAGATATCTGCGCTGAGAGGCAATATTATGTTCTTCCTTGTTTAGTGGGCAGTGCGCGAGTCAAGCAGATACATGCTGACGAGTGACGATTGGCTGAGGCTGAGTAAAATGTCATGGTAAGCCAATCAAAGGTAGAGGTGGGCGGGTCTAACGCATCCAGAGTCTGAAGGCCTCTGCATGCTACAGCAACTTCAAAGCAACTGCACCACAACATCGACAAAGCAACAGTGTTTTAGACACTCTGCCTTTATGCTTCTGCAACATCGACGAGTTAGTTTAGGTTCGTGTTAACGTTAGATAGAGTACAAAATAAACGTATTTCCGGTGCTTTTAGACGTCACTCTTTTATTTTGAAATCCCCCAACCGGAAGTATTTGTGATGTATTCTGCTTGTGTAACTTTAGGTTAGTTTTAACGTTAGCTGGCAGCTACAGGCACTCGAGGTCGAGGAAGAGCTGCTGAATTTAATCGGCAGGAGGAGAGAGAGCTCGTCAAAGCTGGATATATCCCTGTGGCTGTGGTTGTAGGCACGAAAATGCAGCTCGAACTACCTGTTATTATATTAAATTAATATACAACTTGTCCGTGTCCAGTCCTTTCGAACTGCCCCACCGTCCGTTCATTGTAAACAATGATGCATGTAATTATATTAACGTTACTGTGTGTTGTTGTAGCTATGTTAATAAATTCTGAATGGCATTAACGTTAGTTGGGTATGATAGAGCATTGAATAGCATCAAGTTCAACGCTAGCTGGCTGGCTACAACAATGGAGGATGGTATTCTCTGCGGGACCAATATTATTATATGACAGCCCCGCCCCCATTCGCTAACCAACCAATCACTGCTACGCAATATCAACGCAACGGTTGTTTAGGTTAGATTTGGGTGAAAGGTACGCAACATCCTCACAACACAGTCTACAAGACCCTCTAAAACAACTGCGCTGAAATCGCGCTGTTGTTGTGTTGAAGTTGCTTTGAAGTTGCTGTAGCATGTAGAGGCCTTGAGCCACTCAAGCCACAACACAAGCGATTCAGTCAGCGGAGACTGCAGGTCCGTGTAGTGTACGGTTTGAGCCAAAATAATCTAAAGCGAATCCAACGGAACAACATAATAAGCGAGCAGTCAGCGTGAGACCGCGGTTCACTCTTGTGTTGCAGCGCAGGGCACAGGGCAGTAGTGGCTCTACTGCTGACAGGCTCAACCATACAGTATATATCTATGGGCTCAACATAGTGCTGCACTTCCTGGTTTAATAGCACAGTCTGGTGCGCAGAAATATCTGTATGTCATGCATGTCTTAAATGTCATGATTAGATTGGTTTAGAATGATTCGATTAGATTCTTATATCTGTATGTTGTGTATGTCATGAATTGAAAATGGGGGACCCTGATGTAAACAAGACGAAAGTCTTTCTCTGATCTGCATCCCCTTAACAATTGTGTGTATTGAGCCGTAGTGCTGTACCCATTCTGCAATCTGTTAATTAAAATGTTCAATCAATCAGTATATATTTGTTATTTATTTTTGGTATAGTGCTTAACAAGCATAATTTAATGTTGCCCAGTTGTGGCCTGTTGAGGGGCAATACCTATCAAAAGTTCCAAAACATCTATTGTATTTGTATGATCCACTAATATATAAACATAGTAATTATAATATCTACATACATGGCATTTGATTGGAGGCTAGTCTCACTTTGTCCCACAGCAACATTAAAATAGTTTAGATTTGTGTATGTTGTTTATGTAAAAAATATATATATATTGAAAGTAACGCAATAGTTACTTTCTGAAGTAACTAGTTACTTTTATAATTTGTAACTGAGTAAGTAATTTAGTTACTTTTTGGAAGAAGTAACTAGTAACTGTAACTAGTTACTTTTTAAAAGTAACTTGCCCAACACTGGTTAAGCCTAATAGATACTTGCATTGCCGATAGATACTGGAACATGGAGTGCAGAGAGTGCATCTGCAGCACCTCCTGAAAAGAGGTAACCACACGCCAAGCACCGCAGACGCCACAGAGGCAACGTTGAAATCACACAACCTGTTTTCATCAACAAAACCGAGATGAATCTGTTTCGTTGGAGGCTGGCAATTCGAAATAGATCGTTGTGCATCTTTATGCATGAAACTTCTCAGCTAGCTCATTATCTTTATGCAATAAAGGTATTTGTAAAGAAATAAAACAAGGGGTGTTTTTCTTCTAAAAGTACAGACTTCAAACGCTTGTGGTTGTTTTAAAACAAGGTGGTTGTCTGCGTTACTGGTGGGCATGTGCACAGTGGTACACAGGATGGACACACGCACAGGCACAAGAGCACTTGAGTTGGCATTACTGTACACATAGTAGTTTCCCTTAATAACATATCGATTAAATAATCCTTGACATAATTGATTAAATCATATTTTATTAATTTAGTAGCCTATCTCAGACGAAGAACTATAAAAGTCAGTTTGACGTTTTCAGAAGAACAATGTTTTCAAACTTTATCATCTAAAGATGGAAAGTTAGTTAGTGTTGTGTTCATTCATAGTTATAAAGTATGATTTTAAGAATCAATGTAACCCGTTCTGCTCAGAGTTTGCTCTGAACTTCTGCATTTTCCAATGATGCCTCTCGCTCATGGAATGACCTCCAGCATGCTTGTAGCTGAGGGGTACAATTCCCTGACTGTATTGTTAGATATGATATTTAATACCACTACCTCATGTACTTTAACTTCTGGCCACCCAGTACAAGATATAAGTATGATGAACACTTTCCCACCTGATGAAACGAACCAACACAAATGTACCAAATCGAATATTTAATACAGCAAAAGGTGTATACAACATTCACTTAATTACATTTATGATTTGAAATATTGAATATGCTCTTTTATGGCAAATGAGTATTCGTAGGTAAATCAACATTGAATGTCCAATCTCTGGTTGCGCAGGGAGTAAGTATACAACCTGGAATATTTAGGAAACGATAGCGATGGTACTTAAATGATTATAGCTGGATACACTAAGGGGGGGGGGGGGGGGGGGTCCCGCTGGTTGTAAGACAGTAGGAGGGGGGGGTTAGAGAAGCCGCTGGCGGTATCCCATCTGGCCGACGGTGTCTTGGGAGAATCCAAAGTCTTAGACACAGTGCCCACAGAACCTCGGGCCGCAGACGAATACAGCTGGACCCTCTGTGGAACGGTATCTGCCGGTCCACAACGGAGAGACGTGGTGCGACCTCACGTGTAGAGCGCCGCCTCACCTGGAGTCCTCTCCGGGGGGTAATTCCAACACTCAACAGTGTTGGCCTTTATCCATGGAATAATCAAAGCACACAAAGCATAATCCAAGAGCCGTGGAAGGCTCGCCGTCGTCGGGTAGAGTAATCCAATATACAGGTCCAGTCGCTCTTGACCCGGAGCTCCTCGGATGCAATCACCACTAGGGGTCTGACCAGCCTGGATAAGCGTCCAGATAACGTCAGGAACGATGGGGGTACTGATAACTGTAGAACTCGAACCGAACGATGCACCATACATAAATAGACTATTATTAGCTTAATAGCATACGTCCAACTCGACGGTATGGTGCCAAACTATGACCATTCAACTATTAATCTACACGATATCTCAATGCCTATTCTGGGCCAAGTAGGCCCTACTACACCGCACGTGCTTCGTGGGGAGGCTTTTGCGTCTGTCACTCTGTTGGAGGGTAAAGAACTGGACTAAAAGAAAGTTCTACTTTACGAGCGCCATATATATATGCGCTATGAACAAATAGTACCATTCGTATTTCGCCCGGCATATTACTGCGCGGAACCGGGGGTTTGCCTCGACATGTTAGGCGGCACGATTGAACTTGGACCTAGGGGTATGGCAACCTGGCGCCAGGTTCTCGTCCAATGGTAGAATGAAACTATTATGGGCTGTTTAGTAGAAACGGGGATATTCAATGCATATTGTACAAGGAATATACAGGGGATATCAAACGATATACAAATACAATTAAATATATATATATAAATAAATATACATATTCGGTTTAATCTGATCCTTCACAACAGCCGCCCCCTAATTAGTCCCACCTAATTAGCTAAGCAGAGACAGATTAACCGCACTGTCCACCACTCAAGGTCCGCTGTAAGGTCAGTCAACTCACAAAGTCATAGGGTCATGGTCATCATCGATAGTATCTGGGAGTCGGGGCAGTTCTATGAGCCTCGCCACGGGACGTGTGTAGGTGCGCCCTTGGACGAGTACTTCAGCTGCTCGGACCTTGCCATCGGCACCGGTGATCACTTTGCTTACGCGGCCAGCCGGCCACATAGCTCTGGGGAGTGACTGGTCAACTATCATGACGACTGTTCCTTCTGTCAAATTGTCTCTCTCTTTTACCCACTTCTGGCGGGTCTGTAGAGACGGTAGGTAGTGAAGTAGGAAGCTGCTCCAAAACTTGTCAGCTAGTACTTGGCTGTACCTCCACAGTCTTCGGCCATTCGCTTCTTCGGGCCTGTACATTGTCTGGGGTAGCGCGGGGTCCAGCCGCCCCATTAGGAGTGTGTTGGGGGTGACTGGGTCGACATCTGCTACATCACTGGAGACGTAACCGAGGGGCTTTGAGTTCAATACTCCCTCGATCTCCGTGAGGACTGTCATTAGGACTTCCTCTGCCACAGTCTGGGCTCCGAGTACGGCATACAGGGCTGTCTTTATAGAACGTACTTCTCGTTCCCAGGTTCCACCGAAGTGGGGTGCGTTCGGGGGATTAAACTGGAAGTCAATCTGGGCTGGAGCGAGGTGGGTCTTAAGTTCTGGGCCCATAGCTTGGAAGCTCTCTCTCAGCTCTCTTTCTCCGCCTTTGAAGTTGGTCCCGTGATCAGACAACAATGTAGACGGTTGTCCTTTCCGTGATATGAATCTCCGGAAGGCCATAAGGAATGAGTCTGTGCTCATGGTCGGAAGGAGCTCGATATGTATCGCTCTGGTGGTCATGCATTTGAATACAATACCCCACCGCTTCTCGGTGCCTCTTCCTCTCTTTATATACAACGGGCCAAAACAGTCCATGCCTGTGGAGTGGAATGGCTTGTCGCCGATTCGGAGGCGACAGGGGGGTAGGTCAGCCATCCGTGGTATGCTGGGCTGCGCGCGCCACTTACGGCAGTCTAGACAGGTTCGCTGGAAGCGCCGTACTGCTTCTCTGCCTTGCAATATCCAATAACGACGTCTGATCTCCACGAAGACTCTCTCTGCTCCGGCGTGGTGCACATCCTCGTCGTATTTCTTTATGATCAGCTCTGTGACCTTGTGTCGGCTGTTCAAGACGATCGGGTGCTTAATGTCATCTGGTAGATCGGGGGCTCTCCGCAGGCGACCACCCACTCTGATGAGATTATGTGCGTCACTCTCTGGTGCCAGGTGAATCAGTCTGCTGTCTGATGGGACGGGGTTTCCTCCCTGTAGACAGTCTAGCTCATCGGGGAACGAGTCTCTCTGGGCTTGTTGTAGTAGAAGAAGTTCTGCTTCTTCGTAGTCAGCTGCTGACATGTCAGTGGTGGACTGAATCTCTGGGTGGTGCCGCAGGAATGTTCTTTGTTGCGCACTCTCTAGGGTAATGCAGTCATCTATGTTCGGGTCTGTGGAGGCGACAGTGCTCAGTCCACAGAACATAGGCTTCTTGTTCTCAGCCTCCTCGCTACTTGCTTCCCTCGGGGTGGGCGTAGGCCAATCTCCTTCCGGGAGCTGGAGGAATGCTGGTCCGTCACTGTAGATGTTGCGACGGGTTAGGTCATCCAGGGACATTCCCCGGGTGATGACGTCAGCTGGGTTGTGTTTGGTATCCACATACCTCCAGCTTGCTTCTTCCGTTAATTCTTGAATCTCGGTGACTCTGACTCCCACGAAGACTTTGTATCTGCATGAATCAGACTTAATCCATGTGAGTACTGTCGTGGAATCTGACCACAAGATTGTTCTATGCACCGGAATGGTGAGTTCACGTTGGATTAACGTGGCTAGATGCGCTCCTGCGAGGGCTGCGCAGAGCTCTAGACGTGGGATAGATTGTTGCTTACGTGGGGCTATCCTTGAGCGGGCCAGTATGAAAGCAGTGTGTATCTCTCCTCCCATCTCTTGGGCACGCAAATAAGCAACCGATCCGTAGGCTACTTCGGAGGCATCGCTGAAGACGTGTAGCTCAATCTCGCATGTCTCTGGCCTCACTGTGGATGGGAAGTAGCTGCGGCGTATATTGACACCTGGGAGTGAGCGGAGTTCCGTCTCCCACTCTCTCCATGTTGAGGCAAGGTGTGCGGGTATTGGGTCGTCCCAGCCCTGGTCCTTGTCCCATAGTGCTCGTACAATCATCTTTGCCCTGGTGGTGTAGGGTAGAATACATCCCAGCGGGTCATATTGTCTGGCGAGTGTTCTGTACACACTCCGTCTGGTGGTCGGTATCGCCGCCGACCTTCCTTGCTCTGGAGCCAAGGGTTTGTGTCTATAGTGGAGCGAGTCTGTTTTGAAGCGCCAGACTAATCCTAGTGTCATTTCTTGGGCTTCTCCTGGGATTGTCGCCATCCAGGTCTCGCTGCTGGCAGCCTTGTCTGCGGAGGAGAGGCTGCGCAATACGTGCGGGTCACTGCTGGCCCACTGCCTGAGATCAAAGCCTCCTTTGATTAGGGAGGCGCGTAACTTGATTAGGAGAGCCTCGGCTTCTTCTTGAGTCGAGACGCTTTGTAGACAGTTGTCTACGTAGAAACTGTTCTTCACACTGTGTTGGACCTCTTCATCTGCTGCTGGGTCCTCTGTGACGTGTTTCTGTAGTGCAAATGTAGCACAGCACGGGCTGCATGTGGTTCCGAAGGGGAGTACTTCCCACTGGTAGATGGATGGGTTCTCATCTCCGATCTTCTCTCTCCATAGGAACCGTAGCAGAGGCTTGTCCTCCTCTACTAGTCTCACTTGCAAGAACATCCCTTTGATATCCCCGCTTATAGCCACCTTGTCCTGGCGGAAGCGCAGTAGCACGCCTAGTAGGGAGGGGCCGAGTGTGGGGCCGGGCAAGAGCTCTTTATTCAGATTTTGGGATCCGATCTGGTAGCTGCAGTTAAACACAATGCGATCCTTGCCGTTGTGATGGACCTTGTGATGCGGCACGTACCATGATTCGGTCGTCTGATCGGCCTCTTTAATGTCAATCTTTGTTACGTGTCCCGCTGTGATTAGCTTCTCAATCTCAGCTCGGTACACACTCTGTTGAGCGGGGTCTTTGGCTAGGCGCCGCTCTGTGTTCAGTAGATAGCGCTCCGTGGCGTCTTTCTTTGCGTGAAAGGGGGGCATTCCCTCTCGCCTCAGGAGTGGAGTTGCGTATCTCATCACTCCGCCGACTGTGACTCTCTTTGTCCCCTGCTCGAGTAGGTGGATGGCGTAAATGTCTTCTTTAGAGCGAATGTCTTTCTTTTCGTTCTTAAAGGGCATTGTCTCTAGGGTCCATAGCCTCTCGACATGCTGCAGGAGAGTGGTGTCTTCTTCTGTCGTTCTGGAGTGGAAGCAGCTAGTGGCTGCGGTTCGGTTGAGAGATTTAGCGAGGGGGCCTTGTAATGTCCATCCTAGGCGGGTCTCGACTGCTGCAGGACAGCCTCGGGGACCTGTATGGACCCGGTCAATCGAGACTATGAGTTCTGCATGGTCGGAGCCTATCAACAGGGTCGGGGTAGCGCCGTCTATGAGCGGGATAGGTAATTGGCGCAGGTACACATATTTATCCATCAACTTGGTGACAGGGTAGGTGTACTGCGAGAGTCCTATTTCTTGGCTGGTGAAAGCATTTGTGATCTCGTACCGTCGCTCTGGCTGCCCGTTGGCTGCGATAGTGAAGGAGACATTCTCGCCCTTTATCGTCTTTAAATCTCTTCTTATTGTCCGAATCGTCATTTCGTTCTTGCTCCCCCGCAGTCCCAGTTGAGTCGCAGCGGAGGCGAGCAGAAGGGTCTTCTCTGACCCGTCATCAAGGACGGCGTAAGTGTCCATGACTTTATCCTGGTAGCTCAATGTCACACGGACTACCTTTAAGAGCACTTGAGCTCCGTTGCTGCTGGCGGGGTCAATGTACATGACACTTGCCTTGGTGCCGCTCCGTGGTGCAGGTATAGGCCGTCTTCCGTTACTATCGTGTAGTATATCTAGATGGGCTCCATCGCACCGGCTGCACCTTTTCTTTAGGCGGCATTCGGCTGCCATGTGGGGCCGCGCACATCTATAACAGCGCCGGTTGGACTTTATCCATTGGCTCACTTCTTCTGCATTCATCTTTGTGAATGAGTCACATTGTGACAGCCAGTGTTCTTTCTCACAGTAGGGACACGCTATCTTCCACTTCTCCTTTCTCGAGGGGGTGCTGTGACTCTTACTGCTCGGTACTGACTCTGATTGGTGCATGACAGTCACCGATCTTCTTCCATCACTTATTCTCCTGGGTCCCTCTCTGGAGCTTGGCGTGCTCCGCCCGAAGGTGTCCAGTCGTAAGCTGCTGACCTCTCTCGCCAGGAAGTCGGCCAGATCAAGGAGGGATGGCTCGGGGCCGTCGGGATCTCGGTAGTCCCTCTGCCGCCGAAAGCGCTCCTGTCTTGCGGGTGGCAGCTTCTCCAAAATCCTCTCAACGTTAGAGTTGGCGTACAGCTCATGCCTGCCCTTCTCCCGTTGAGCTCCCAGCATCCCCACCAGGGACTGCACTTTGATTGACAGGTCGTCTAGTGAGCGATTGTCTGTGGCTGGGGGTAGGCGGTCAATATGCCTTATCTCCTGGATTACGTAATCCCATATACGTCCATATCTTTGATCCAGCGCTGCAAGGGCCGCTGTGTATGGGGTCGAGGAGGTAGCATAGGCTAGCGCTATATTGTGCGCTCGCGGTACTTTCAGGTGCTTCAATAATATCGCATACTTGTGGCGTTCATCAGCGACATCCACCATCATTGTCTCTAAGCACATCCGGAGCTCCGTGTACTGTGCTCGACTCTCATAGGCGAAGTCTGGGAATGACGGCGTGGCGTTGTATGACGCCGTGGATGGCTGATACATTGGCGAGCGTTGGGGGAGAGACCTCCTGGGCGAGTCCCCTCTTGCGCCTCGCTGTGGGCTGGTACTGGCAGGGTACCATGGCCCGCTGGTCCAGGTACTGTTCCTCGGGGCTGGTCGTGCGTCGTGCTCACCCGTAAATAGAGTCGGGGGTCTGTAGCGCAGCGCCGCGGGGGTATAGCCTGGACTGTATGGGACCTCCTGGTCCGGTGGAGTACTGTGCTGTCGTCGGGCTTGGTTCTCCTCTTCTCCCTCTTCTTCTTCTATCAAATCTTCCAGATCTTGTAATCGTTTATTTAGCTTCTCCGCAGTGTAGGCCGCTCCTTCCTTGTAGCTGGGTCTCGCTTGGACCGGTATGGGAAGGGGGTCTGCGGGGGGTCTAGACTCGGTCTGTTGGTCAAGTTCAGGGTCGCTTGCTCGTTGCGGTGACGCTGCTCTTGACTGCTGTCTCGACGAGTTCCTTGAGCCCCTGGCGGAGGGAGAGGGAGTTGTCCTTTTGATCAGCTGCTCTATTAGTTGCGCTTGTAGTCTGTCGCGCTCTGCGTCTCTTTGGGCACCGGCAGCGGCGCGCTGGGCGTCGGCCCGGTCTCTTGCCATATTCTCTTCCATCTGGAAGCGTCTCATCTCCAGACTTGTGCGCTGTTCTTCGCTCCGTTGCTGTGCTTGGAGGTGTTCGCGCTCGCTGGTCGCCTGGGCTTGGAGACGTTCGCGCTCGCTAAGCGTCTGTGCTTGGAGCCGATCGCGTTCGGTAGAGGCTGTCAGGCTGACGAGGAACGCCTGTTGTAGTATCCTCTCCGCTTCGCTGGGGGAAGGCGGTAGTGGAGGTGAGCCGCTCCTGCGTGAACCGCTCCTGGGGGTACTCGTTGGGGAGTCCTGGAGCTCTAGTTCCTCGGCGCTCTCCTCTTCTTCTTCCGTGCAGAGTTCTTTCTCTGTAGGGTTGTCTTCCTCCCGGGGCGTGTCGGGGACTACTTCTTTAGTAGTGGCGGGGGGTAAAGGCATGTCAATTCCCTCCTGGTCCCCACCGTGGGCTTGGTCAGTTACATTAGGACCTACTAGGGCCTCTGTGGTCGGGGAAACCTGGTCGTTAAGGTCAGACATAATTTTTACTTTCTACTTTTACCACGTTTACCGTTTGTCGAAGGCTAGGTAGTTGACTGACAGTGTAAGCCTCTAAGTACTGAGGTGTCTGTCGTCTGCGCCGCGGGCGTTCTAGGTTAGGAGGATCGTTTCGTGGAGTGTTCATCATAGGCCATTTCGATATTAATAACACTATATTAATATTACACTAGTTACCATCCGGCTCGAAGGACCAATTGTAGCTGAGGGGTACAATTCCCTGACTGTATTGTTAGATATGATATTTAATACCACTACCTCATGTACTTTAACTTCTGGCCACCCAGTACAAGATATAAGTATGATGAACACTTTCCCACCTGATGAAACGAACCAACACAAATGTACCAAATCGAATATTTAATACAGCAAAAGGTGTATACAACATTCACTTAATTACATTTATGATTTGAAATATTGAATATGCTCTTTTATGGCAAATGAGTATTCGTAGGTAAATCAACATTGAATGTCCAATCTCTGGTTGCGCAGGGAGTAAGTATACAACCTGGAATATTTAGGAAACGATAGCGATGGTACTTAAATGATTATAGCTGGATACACTAAGGGGGGGGGGGGGGGTCCCGCTGGTTGTAAGACAGTAGGAGGGGGGGGTTAGAGAAGCCGCTGGCGGTATCCCATCTGGCCGACGGTGTCTTGGGAGAATCCAAAGTCTTAGACACAGTGCCCACAGAACCTCGGGCCGCAGACGAATACAGCTGGACCCTCTGTGGAACGGTATCTGCCGGTCCACAACGGAGAGACGTGGTGCGACCTCACGTGTAGAGCGCCGCCTCACCTGGAGTCCTCTCCGGGGGGTAATTCCAACACTCGACAGTGTTGGCCTTTATCCATGGAATAATCAAAGCACACAAAGCATAATCCAAGAGCCGTGGAAGGCTCGCCGTCGTCGGGTAGAGTAATCCAATATACAGGTCCAGTCGCTCTTGACCCGGAGCTCCTCGGATGCAATCACCACTAGGGGTCTGACCAGCCTGGATAAGCGTCCAGATAACGTCAGGAACGATGGGGGTACTGATAACTGTAGAACTCGAACCGAACGATGCACCATACATAAATAGACTATTATTAGCTTAATAGCATACGTCCAACTCGACGGTATGGTGCCAAACTATGACCATTCAACTATTAATCTACACGATATCTCAATGCCTATTCTGGGCCAAGTAGGCCCTACTACACCGCACGTGCTTCGTGGGGAGGCTTTTGCGTCTGTCACTCTGTTGGAGGGTAAAGAACTGGACTAAAAGAAAGTTCTACTTTACGAGCGCCATATATATATGCGCTATGAACAAATAGTACCATTCGTATTTCGCCCGGCATATTACTGCGCGGAACCGGGGGTTTGCCTCGACATGTTAGGCGGCACGATTGAACTTGGACCTAGGGGTATGGCAACCTGGCGCCAGGTTCTCGTCCAATGGTAGAATGAAACTATTATGGGCTGTTTAGTAGAAACGGGGATATTCAATGCATATTGTACAAGGAATATACAGGGGATATCAAACGATATACAAATACAATTAAATATATATATATAAATAAATATACATATTCGGTTTAATCTGATCCTTCACAACAATGCTCTAAAAAATATTGAGATTATTTCCTCTGTTGCAGAGTTTAGGACCATGATCTCTAACCTTGTCTATCAAGTTGTACTCGCTTTAGTTGATTTCTTAGTTTGTCCTTGTTCCTCCATGTTGTTTTGATCTGAAATCTGGCTGTTTTCTTTCTGTATGTAATCGTCGCTGTAAATGAGGGAAACCGCAGTGCCTCACGAGTATACGTAAATAAAGGTTTGGAATGAAAATGCAAGATTAGATAACCTGTTAAAACATGGATTTTATTTGATGCAGCGTACGTTTGCATGTCAAGGGAAAATTACCGTTTTAAGAGTTTCCTGCGCTGCTTTTTACCTCACTTTGTCCAAAAACACCGGCATACCTGAAAGCTGCGGAGCCAGTTAGCCGTCGTTTGAGACTCTGAAATGACTTTGTGACTTTAAATAGCCAACGCTCAAGGCCATAATTTTAGGAGCTGGTAGTACAGAATTATGGCTATGTTAACCATCTCCTGCAGATGTAGTGAATTTAAGTGAAGACTTACTCAACTTCGCTCCAAAGTTATGTGTTTTTTTTATTTATTTATATACAGTATACCGTTTCACTACTGGGCCATGTCATGTGCAGCTCATTAGTGTAGAAGCAGGTTTTTAGCCATTGAGCCTAAATCGCAGCCGTAAATTTGCATCTTAGCGGGAATTCCCCCCTGCGTGTGTCTCGAATGTGGCGGGCGAAGGACTGCCTCTATTTCAATGCCTGCCTCCGTTTTCAGAGCAGCCCGCGAATGCGAAGGTGTTTTCGCCGTAATGAAAGTGGATTGGACACAATTAGATTTAAAGGTTTAATAACGCAGCACCGATACACGCAAATAACTAACACATGTGCACCTCGGTGCTTATAAAACCAAAGAATGTTTGGTGATTACGGCTTAGTGTTCCCACATGACCGACAAGCCCCGAGGTGAGTTCCTCCTGTACGCCCCTGTTGGGACTACCTGTTTAAAAAGCTTCCATTGTTCCTTCCTGTTTTTATTCATTTTTACTGTGTTTGAAACTCAAGACAATTCCCTCGGTGAAATACAGGTGTTCCAATGAAATCACTGTTTCCCTCCACGTTTTAATAGTTCAGGTACAAAATACACGTTCACTTCTCAAAGCACACACAAATATACAATTGTGTTTTTATTTTATTTTATTGTATTTCATTGTTTTCGGGGAGTTTCATGTTTCCTAATATCCACATGAGGAACATATGACACTGCCAGTTGAGTAATGTTTCCTTGAGTAATGATGGAGGAGCTAAAGAAATAATATAGACAGAGAGCTTTTCACAACAACTGAACAAAGAGCTTAAAGGAACATGCCAACATTATGGGAAATGTGCTTATTGTCTTCTCCAGAGTCAGACAAGAAGATGGATACCAATTACCTCTCTGTGCGTTCAGTAGGACAAATAAATGGAAGTGGATAAAGCCTAACTAGCCAACAACTAGGCTAGCTGATCCGTATCTGCTTACATTCATTTGTGTTAAGCTAGGCTTGCAGCCGGATAACTTTCTACTGAACGCACAGAGAGGAAATTGGTATCCATCTTCTTGTCTGACTCTCGATCCATTGACCTCTAAAGGTGATATGTGGTTCAGTTCTGTTGCTCTGATTACGTCCTCTTGAAGTTGGCAGGCTTAGAATTTGAAATTCTATTGATATTTTATGTTCAGATAAATGTAGTGGAGTAAAAAAGTACAATATTTCCTTGGATTGTACTGGATCTATCTCTTAGCATGCAATGGCCCACATGTGGGCCCTCTTGAGGACGATTTGCCCACCGGCACTTTGCCGACCTCTAGAAATATAGATAGAATTAAAGCCCTATTTGTTTCCTGTCAATAGCAATTACAGGCAACAAAATCCGTTCAGCGGTTCCCGAGTTACATAACGATATGTGAGGCGTGCGCCGAAGTAGACGGCAGACTTTTTTTCCCTCAAATACCACTCCCGACCCTTGAGCCTCTACATCCGTCAATCATTTGGCAATCTCGAAAATTATTGGACCGGGTTGTAACTAGGGATGACCGATATTATTGGCCGATATTGGCATTAAAATGTAATATAGGAAATTATCGGTATCTGTTTACAAAAAAATTATTATAATAATTCTTTTTTTTTTACATTTATATTTACCCAGGCAAGCAAGTAAGAACACATTCTTATTTTATTTATTGTCAAAAGTATGCATAATGTTGTGTTAATTCCACAAGAGATATGTAAGGGATAATGTATAGCCTATACTCGGTCATTGTCGCAAAATAATTGACCGACACGGAGTTTAGAATACCGAGGCGCCTCGCCGAGGTGTTCTAAACGTAGTGAAGGTAAATTATTTTGCGACAATGACCGAGTATAGGCTATACATTATCCCGCTTATTACATGGCTAATTTACTAACAATATACCTAATTCATTTTACACCATCGACAAGACGAGATCAAATGCAGACGCAGTTGTTGTGTGGCTCCGCTGTCATTATTATTATCGCCGGCAGCCGGCAGGTGTGTCTGATTGCACTGATGCAGTGTGTGTCAGTGGGCTTGATTGCTGCAGCTGCAAACAGCGGTCATTATTGCTCGGCAGAGGTCCATTATCGAGTAATAACGGACCTCTGCCGAGCGCTATTGACCAATCACAATCAAGCATTTCGGCGAATGTTAAAACGCCATGTAATAAGTAATGTTAATTACCTGAAATGATTCAGTTTTTTTGGGGGGGGGGGGGGGGGGAAACCCCGCATATATCGGTATCGGTTGATATCGGTATCGGAAATTAAAAGTTGGACAATATCGGTATATTGGATATCGGTAAAAATGCCAATATCGAACATCCCTAGTTGTAACCAATGAGTAGGGTTTTCCAATGGTACCCCACGTGGGAATGAGCACATCAGGGATCTAGGTGAAAAGTCAGTAAGAGAATTCTCCGTCGAATGCATTAAAGTCTATGATAAAATAATTTTCTGAGCTCTCTCACTTTTTACCAAAATTGCTTCTAATTATTCATTTCTGAACGGATTTTTATTAAATTTGGACCTGTACTACAAGACTCCTGGCTTCAGCCATACCAATTTTCTTGGAAATACTACGTCTGGACTACCAACTACTACAGAAAAATGTGAGTAACAAGTTTTTCTACAACTCAAGTTCAGACCTATGTTACTCTATTTCATTAGCACTAAAAGTGAATTATCTTTATTGTATCAGAAACTTCAGAATGTCATCTTTCAAAGAGACCATGGCTCATGCATGTGCTATAAGTATAAAGGATAGTATTCTGGTTTGCAAGAAATGTATGCAGTCCTAAAAAACTAAAACTAAAAAGGCCACTTTTCTGCCCGCTTGTTAAGAGGTTTTAAAAGAAAACTCCAACATTTTGGGAAATTAGCTTATTTGCCATCTACCCTGGAGTTAGACAAGAAGATACATACTTTTTTCTTCTCTGTGCATGCAGTAGGAGTAGGAAGATGTTGGGAACTAGGCTAATGGAGGAACCTACTTCCAGTGACTGACGCTAAGCTAGGCTAACGGTGCACGTCTTCCTACTCCTACTGCATGCACAGAGAAGAAAAACGTATGTATCTTAACACTCCAACATTTTGGGAACCCTGGAGTTAGACAAGAAGATGCATACCTTTTTCTTCTCTGTGCATGCAGTAGGAGTAGGAAGACGTTTGGAGCTAGGCTAATGGAGGAACCTACTTCCAGTGACTGACGCTAAGCTAGGCTAACGGTGCGTGTCTTCCTACGCCTACTGCATGCACAGAGAAGAAAAAGGGTATGTATCTGTTACGTCTGGTACTCTAGCGAGTGCCAGCACTTTAACTAGTGTTCTAACTATTGCGACAGTGTCGTGTTATTCTGTTGAGTTTCACGTTACGGCATATGGCCGAACGTGACGTTGACGTTGATGTTCTGGTGTACGTTACAATGCATGTGTCTTCAGTTCAGTAAACACTGACATGCTGAAACTACGTGTTGTCTGATTCTTCCAACATAACATTGGCGACGAGAGATGGCTGAATTTTCTATCCCACCCCCTCCACCCTTCCTACCGCTGCCCGGTGAGCCGCCCGTCCCGTGGGCGCGTTGGATTTCCTCGTTCGAGACGTATATCCTGGCTACCGGTTTGGAATTGTCTGCGGTGAGGAAACGTGCATTACTACAGCACTGTTTAGACGTGGAAGGACAGCGTGTGTGTGAAACACTCGGCACATTAGACAGTGACACATATACGTCAGTGGTGGCGCTCCTAAAGGGACATTTTGCCACTCCACAGACTGCACTCCTCCGTCGAGTTGTGTTTCCGATGGAAGCATCAACGTACTGGCGAATCAATAACGCAGTAGGTCGCGGACCTACGGAGCTTGGCTAGCTCATGCAAATTCGGGGCATTACAGGATGAAATGGTGAGAGACCAACTCATATTGAACACTGACAGTGATCAAATCAGGGAAAGACTACTGTTGGAAAATGACGAGCTGACATTAGCAGTAGCTATTAGACTAGCAGTGCAGGTGGAATCTGCTATGAACTGTGCAGCTAGTTTGTCTACCTCCCCCAGCCCCAACACACACGTGCCAGTAGAGGCTGCGAGCACGCTCAGCTCAAGGGTGTCCCTCCTCAATGTGAGTGCAGACGACGGCAGGGACAATATACTGTCAGCCTCCCAGTCACGTGACCGCTCACGCCAGCCGTGCGGGAATTGTGGCTCCCTTTCACACAACTCCAGAGCCCAGACCTGCCCTGCCCGTGGCAAAGCCTGCTCCAACTGCGGGAGGCTAAACCACTTCCACAAGGTCTGCAGGTCAGCCCCAGCTAGCGCTTCCAAGCCACCGACCACTATCATCCATAATGTCAGCTCAGGACAAGTGCCATTCAAAACATGCTCATTGGTGGTTGGTGACATCACACTGCCCCTCCTCCTCGACACTGGAGCCACAGTGTCTCTATTTAATTGGGCGACATACTCTCAATTCTTCTCCCACAAACCACTGGGCCCGCCCACCACCATCCTGCGAGGCTACGCCGACTCCAAGATTGACATCGTTGGCTCCCTCCAGCTGCCGGTGAGGTACGGAGAAAAGACACTGCCTGCCTTCAATTTCAACATTGCACGCCGAGGGACCAACCTCCTCGGCCTCGACCTCTTCAGTGGCCTCGGTTTCTCTCTGCTGGACACCACAGGCTCAGAGATCCACACCGTCACCGCTGTCTCCTGGCAGCAACAGTGGCCGGCACTGTTCAACGGCGTGGGCTGCCTCCAGGTCTTCGGTCACCAGCCCCTGCTAGACCAAAAAGTGACTCCGGTCATCCAGCCCCTTCGCCGCTCCCCCCTGGCTCTCCGTGAGGGCATCGCCACCGAGTTACAGAAAATGCTGGACGACGACATCATCGAACAGGTAAACGCGTCACCCTGGATCTCCAACTTGGTGGTAGCAAAGAAGAAGTCAGGGGAGCTGCGACTCTGCGTGGACATGAGAGCAGTAAACAAGGCCATCGTCCCTGATAAATACCCCCTGCCAACCACAGAGGAGCTCACCGCCCAGTTCCACGGGTCCAAGGTGTTCTCTAAGCTGGACCTTTGTCAGGGGTACCTCCAGGTGCCACTACACCCAGAGAGCCGCAACCTCACCGCGTTCATCACCCACAGGGGGGTCTTCCGTTACAAACGCATGGCTTTTGGCTTAAGCTCCGCCCCCAGCTGCTTCCAAAAGATCATGGCCTCCGTCTTCGCTGGGATCCCCGGGGTGGCCATCTACCTCGATGACATCGTGGTGCACGGGGCCAACGCCGAGAGTCACGACGCAAGCCTCCACAGTGTCTTAAGTGCGATGGCGAAGCACCACCTCACACTCAACGGCGAGAAGTGTGTCTTTGCCACCACGACCATTGACTTTGTTGGGTTCCACCTCTCGGCTGACGGCATGTACCCGCTCCAGTCAAACACAGAGGCCATACACAGTGTCCCAGAGCCCACCTCAGCGGCCCAGGTGGCCTCTTTCCTGGGCATGATGGTGTACTACCTCCGCTTCTTGCCACACTACTCCGACACAACTGCACCGCTGCGGAAGCTGTTGAAGCAGGACGAGCCCTGGCTCTGGACGCCTGCCTGCTCGAATGCTGTGCGCCTCCTCAAGTCCCAGCTCACCTCATCACCAGTCCTGCCGTTTTTCGACCTAGACAGCACCACCCTCGTCACGTGTGATGCCTCCGCCGCAGCCGTTGGCGCGGTACTGTCACAGCTGCACGGTCGTGTGGAGAGGCCGGTCGCTTTCGCTTCACGGGCCCTTAGCCCCACAGAACAGAGGTACTCAGTGGGGGAGCGAGAGGCCCTGGCCTGCATCTGGGCATGTGAGCGCTGGCATATGTACCTCTACGACCGCTCATTCACGCTTAGGACGGACCACCAGGCTCTCACTACCCTCCTCGCCACGTCAAGGCACTGGCCACAAACCGCTCTGCCTCCACCGCTGGGCTGACCGCCTGCAGCAGTACAACTTCGGTTTGCAGTTCACGCCGGGCCGGGACAACGTAGTAGCTGACCTACTGTCACGCGCCATCCCCAGTCCCCCCACGGCCCCGCCCTCGACTCCTGATCGGGATCAGGCTGAGCATGACCTGGTCCAGCTCCTCCACACTCCCCTCCAAGAGACAGTGTCGCTGCAGGAGCTCCAGGATGCCTTGTCTGCTGACCCTGTCCTCTCTGCGCTCTCAACCTACATCAGGCAGGGTTGGCCGGCGAGGACACCTGACGAGCTGCTTCCCTATAGCAGACTCCGGGACGAGTTGTCATGCTGGAACGACTCCTGCGTCGCTCCTCGCTCGTGGGCTCTGTACTGTGGTCCTTCGGGCGTGTGTCCTTGCTATGGCGCACGAGGGCCACTTGGGCATAGTCAGGCTCAAACAGCGGTGTCGTGACTTGGTGTGGTGGCCAGGCATCGACAGGGAAATCGAGACCCTGGTCAAGGACTGTACTGCCTGTCTTCTGAGCGGGAAGACCAGGGCCCCAGCCCCGCCCCAGCCCCGCCCCCACCCATGCAGCCATTGGACTGGCCGTCCCAACCCTGGGAGCACCTGCAGCTCGACGTCTGTGGTGAACTGCACGGGGTACTGCATCACCAGCGTTTCCTCGTTGTGGTCTACGACCTCCACTCCAAGTGGCCTAAGGTGGCGCCCGTGGGCTCGGTCACAGCTGGGGTGCTGATTGAGATTCTCGAGTCCCTGTTCACACGCTGGGGCCTGCTCAAGAGGATCACGACAGACAATGGCCCCCAAATGATCTCCCACGAACTGGCCTCCTACCTGGGGGGTAAGGGGATACGTCATATCCGCACGTCGTTCTACAACCCGGCTGCGAACGGGGGGTGGAACGGCTGAACCAATCCCTGAAGAATGGCATCAGGGCCCACCTGGCACAACTGCACAAGGGTGCACATTCATCAACGGTATCCAACAGACACTCCTGCACTACAGGGCTACTCAACATGCCACCACAGGCGTCTCCCCAGCCTCCCTCATGCTAGGGCGCGAGTTTCAGCTGCCCCTGGACAGGCTGCGCCCTACTCCGGCTCAGGCTCCGGCCCAGCCGCTTCAAGCCACAGTCGACACACGCCAGCGCCGGATGAAGGACCGTTTCGACAGGACCCGACATGCGAGACCACCTACCATCGCCGTCTCAGAGTGGGTCAGGATTCGGCGACCCCACCGGGACAACAAGCTCTGGTCATTCTGGTCAGACCCGGTCCAGGTCAGACAGCAGCTTGGCCTGGCCTCATTCAGGCTGGCTGATGGCACGCGTTGGCATGCTGGCCGACTGCGCAGGGTGCAGGCTCCCGCTGCCCCGGGACAGGGTGTGCCCGCGGCTATAGCTCTGCAGGACAGACGATTCAATGATGTTGCAGCCCCAGCACCCGCGGTTATAGCTCTGCAGGACAGACAATTTGATGATGTTGCAGCCCCAGCACCCGCGGCTCAGCCTGAGGCTGCGGGACCTCCGCCGTTGGCTGTTGCAGTGCCCGGGCCCCGCCCACTCCGAGCGAGCAACAGGCCTGCACACCTGAATGACTTTGAGACTGAGTATCACTCCTAGGGTGAGTAAAGGGGGGGGAAATGTTATGTCTGGTACTCTAGCGAGTGCCAGCACTTTAACTAGTGTTCTAACTATTGCGACAGTGTCGTGTTATTCTGTTGAGTTTCACGTTACGGCATATGGCCGAACGTGACGTTGACGTTGATGTTCTGGTGTACGTTACAATGCATGTGTCTTCAGTTCAGTAAACACTGACATGCTGAAACTACGTGTTGTCTGATTCTTCCAACATAACAGTATCTTCTTGTCTAACTCCAGGGTAGATGCCAAATAAGCTAATTTCCCAAAATGTTGGAGTTTTCCTTTAAGTAGACTACAGTGCAAAAATACTTACTTTCCACCACTTGACTGGACAAAGAGTTTAACAAATAAAAAATATACAATCAATAAATAAATAGGTTACTGTTTAAAGGTAGAATCTTTAAAGCTGTGAAACAATACCCTTTAGGCAAAAGAACCTTGCTTCGAACTTTGTTTAAATTTTTTAGTTTTTGGTCTAATGCGTGGGTTGGAGCAGTGGCGGCCACCACTGGGGGGCGCTAGGGCGCAGCCCCCCCTCAGGCCCTGCCCTGGTTATATGAGAGAATAACAAGAAAAATATTTTTTTAGTTTTTTGTTTTATAGCCCTATAAATAATATAAACATGTTTAAAATGAATAATATTTACTCATTTTAAGTATGTTTGTGTTTCCAATGCACAATATAACGTTAATAAATAAAATAATAAATACTCGTTTTCTTGAACAGGAAGTGACTCACTTTTTTTTTTTTTTTTTTTTTGGCCCGGGCTAGACGCGATAGCGCTCTGAGTGTGCATCACTGTGTGATCGCTGTATCCGTAGCAGCCAATCAGTGCGTAACGCGTTGTGCATTGAAATATGACTATTATGTTGGAATCCGGGCGCGATTTGAAGCGGTCTAGGCAGCAGCTTCAAGAATTTCTGTAGCCGCATTTCGCGGAGACGCTCTCTGATTGGCCGACGCCAGTATTTTTTTCCGTAGCAGCATTCCGCGGAGACAATCTCTGATTGGCCGAATCCACTTTCTAATGTTCCAATTCTAGCTTATTCTAGCTTGGTAGAGATAGTTGTGTTTGTTGTGAGATGTAGCTGTTTGTCTTAGAGCGTGACTGCAAGTTCTTTAGACGGTTAAGCTTAGGCACTCTTTCAAAGTTGGTTAAGGTTAGAGTTTGTCTTAGAGCATGGCGATAGAACGCCAGGTAGTTTGCAGTCTGTTCGACGCAGAAATGGACAAAGAAATCAAACTACTTGTTGTGTGGTGCTAACTGCTAACAGCTGATAAGCTATATGGCAGTCTGGACAGTGGACTGGATACATCATCAACAGCGGATTATACACTTTATCAAGAACAGTCTGGGGAGTCGGGACAACAGTGAGTGGACCACGTAAACAGTGAGTTAATTCGGTCTCTCTCTCGCTCTCTCTCCCCCTCTCTCGCTCTCTCTCTCTCTCTCTCCCCCTCTCCCCCTCTCCCCCTCTCTCTCTCTCTCTCTCTCTCTCTCTCTCTAATTTCGCCGCGGGTAGAGCATAACCACTCAGACAATTAATGGTAACTTGTTTAAAATGACAATATATACAGATGTGTTTCTTATTGAATCGATCTGAGAGAGAGAGAGAGAGAGAGAGAGAGAGAGAGAGAGAGAGAGAGAGAGAGAGAGAGAGAGAGAGAGAGAGAGAGAGAGAGAGAGAGAGAGGGAGAGGGAGAGAGGGAGAGAGAGCGAGAGAGAGAGAGAGAGAGCTGTGCGTGTTTGTGTTGGGCTATTGGAAACGTGGTTGCATTTGACTGACTGTGATCATATATTGATCGATGGCAATGGTGATAATATTCGCCAATGCGTGCCTTGTACATGTTTGCAAAATGTTTGGTATAGCGCCCCTAGTGGCGAAGCATCCACGAGCCGCCACTGGGTTGGAGTTTAGTAACTTATACTGTGATTTCTTCCAGACATCTCTTGGCAGAGCCTGAGGTATGGCCGGCAGTAGCAGTCACCTACAACATTACAGATTCTACCTTTGAACTAGCTTGCAGCCAGATAGCTTTCTACTGAATGCACAAAGAGGAAATTGGTACAGTATCTACAGTATCTTCTTGTCTGATTCTGGAGAAGATGGTAAGCACATTTCCCATAATGTGTGTGTGTTCCTTTAAACTCGTAGTTCATATGTTTAGATTTGAATCCACTACAAAACTTTACTGGACATCACTTGGTCTTGTTTTCTTCCGTCTTAAGATAAGATAAGATAATCCTTTATTGATCCCCTTGGGGAAATTCGGGTGTCAAAGCAGCATGGGGGGGATACAGGGTGGGGGATGCATAGCTTCACAGTCCTATACAGTCCAGTATCTATATACACTTAAAATATAGATACAAATACAATATAATATAAAAAGTACAAACACAAGATAGTCCAGTGATGAGAGTCCAGTGATATGAGTCTCTAGTGCAAAATTCAAGCTAGTCAGTACGGTGATGTGAGTCTCTAGTTCTCAAGTCCCGAGTTCTGACAGTGATAGTTATGGCAGCAGATCCGGCCGCCCAAGGTTTGTGGTGTGTCGGGGGGGATGAGTCTGAACGTGCTCTTCATTCTGGGTAGCTCCCCGTAGAGAGGGTGAGAGGGGTTCTCCAGGATGGCTTCTAGCTTTTTCCTCATCCTCCTCTCAGCCACCACCTCTAGGTTTGCTGGAGTCCCTCGAGTTTATGTTGCCCCCCAGCACACCACAGCAAAAAAGAGGACGCTGGCTACAACCGACTGGTAGAAAGATAGCAGCAGTCGGTTGCACACGTCGAGCGACCTGAGTCTCCTCAGGAAAAACAGCCTACTCTGTCCCTTCCTGTAGAGGGCCTCAGTGTTGTCCAACCAGTCCAGTTTTTTGTTCAGGTAAACTCCAAGGAACTTGTAGGACTCCACCATCTCTACCTCCTCCCCTCCGACGATTATGGGAGAAGGGGGACCCTTCCTGCCTCTCTGATAGTCCACCACCAGCTTGTCCATTCATTGTTTGCTCTGTGACTTGGTGGGGAGCACTTAACTCCTCTTGGAGACTTTGACTATATCAATTGTTATTTGTGCAGAACTTGTCACCAGGGCACTTTTTTCACATTCTTCCCCTGGAGAGGGAGAGCTTATCTGTACTTCCCTGACATCTGAGTTGCATGTATGATGTCACTAATAGGTTGAACCTATCATTGTCCAATATGTGGTAACTTGACACCTTTAGCTTCAGCATACACAGTACGCTGAGTATTCGTTTAGTTTGGTGATACCTCCCCTATATAAATATCAATAGGCATACGAAAGAACAAGGCCGGACAGCGTGTCGAAGGGTCCTTGAGCAAGACACTAACTAACACTTACTGCTCCCGATGAGCAGGTTGGCACCTTGCATGGTTGCCTCTGCCGTCCATGTGTGAATGTGTGAGTGAATGGGTAAAATGTGAGGAACAAATTGTAAAGCGCTTTGGATAAAAGTGCTATATAAATGCAGCCATTTACCATGAGAGGAGCAGATGAGTTGCATCTTTTTGCAAAGCTAAGCATTCTTAAAAAATCCTTGGATTATTGACATGTCTTGAATATAAACTGCCAATTTGGAAATCCAGGTAAATATCAATGGGTGCTGGTTGTCAATTTGCATATTCATAGATCCTTGCATTCTCAATCAGGGTAGAGATGCTGCTAAGGTAAGTATATTGGAACAACTTGGTGGAAAACAATCAACAATCAATATTGCATATTTGTTCAGCATTTCAAATACTGGAGGGGATATTTAAAATAATACCAGGCAGACTTAGGAGACTCATTCTAATATTGTGTTGCACCAAGTGCACCTTGCATAAACTTGGCTCCTGTCCCCACCTTGTGTCCCTCAAGTTGGAAATTATGTAAGTTGCCATGTTGGTCCTTAGTACTATGTATTTATGGATAATGGGGGTTTCACATAGGACACAATCTGAGCTGCGCTCGCCACTGGGTTTCAGTGTAGATATCACAGAGGAGTGAGCAAAACTAGCCGGGTTTTCAGGAGAAGAATAGAACGATAGACAATCAAATCTACATTGCATTGTTTAAACTGGCATCATGCATTTGGTTTGAAATGTGTTTGTATAAATCAGGAAATAGTGCCAGTATCAACCTCTTCTGCCTGGCTGCCTGCCTTTTGTTTCTATTGGAGGTGTGGGGCTTCGTCACATCATGCACCGCCCGAAATTAAACCTATAGTCAAACTATGAACGCAGAGGAATAGGAAAAGCCGTTGTTTTGCGGCACGAGACAATGGAAATACGTAAGAGTTTCAGAGCAGCAGCGGTGCCATTGCCATGTTCTTTGTGAACATACAGTAGGCCAGGGGTGGCCAACCCGCGGCTCGTCACTCATTCCATAAGGACGTAGAATAAACATTTACAATTTGTTTTTTAAATGGTCCATTTGCATGTTCTTGGTATCTGAATCTAGGGACATATATGGATCAGTGTCAGAAATAGTGTGTCTGTTACTAGGCTTGAGTAAATTGTAATGAACCAAAGGAGAATATCAATTCTATTTAAACAAATTTTGTATCTTTGACTGTGCTAAAATTGACCAGACCTGAAAAATCTAAGCAAATGAATAAAGGGAAGATGATTAATCAGAAGGTTTTGTAGATACAGTACTGAATTCTGCCATCTTTTTTATAATGTAAATTTCTCCACCATTTTTCATCGTATTGCAACACCGTTTTTTGCAAGACGTTCACAGAAAGGTAGAGAAACTAACTGCATTCTGTTTTATGGCAATAACGTTCAGGTTTGTGGGAGATAATCCCAAAAAATAAGAGAAATACAAAAGTAAATCCAGAAGTCAGATGATGGACATGGGCTGGTGTGAGCTGGGTAAGGTAGTTTTTCGAAATTCGAAAGCCCTGAGTCTCTTCCTTCAAAAGACTACACTCACTTTTGGCTGTGCCACTTCCTTCTGTCAATATGCGCCGGTTTCCGACTCAATGCCCTGAGATTTCTATAATCTTATATTTCACTAATAACAGTTAAAATCATTGGTAAACAAACGTAATGCTGAAAATATACACTTTTACTGTATATCTCGGGCTTAAGAGGTTAACCCTGTGAGGCCCAAATTAAAAAGACATTAGCAACTTCAGAGGCCAGAGGGTGAGACATTTACTATCAAATAGCATTGTGAGGCTGAACAACAGGACCAATTGACTATACATTTACATACATAAATTTTTTTTTTATCACCAGTAATACATCTAAGAGCATAGTGGTATATACTGTATAAGAAGCTATCTTTGAAGCGGGTGGTTTTGGTAAGGATGGACTTAAAGCGCCTACCTGAGGGCAGGGGCTGAAACAGGGGGTGTGCTGGGTGTGAGGGGTCCTTAGCTATTTTTCTGGCGCGGGTGGTTGTGCAGGAGGTGAAGATGGAGTCCAGGGAGGGAAGATCACATCCTGTGATTTTGGAGGCCTTGTTGATGATGCGCTGAAGTTTTTGAATGGATAGTTTTTGTGCGGAACCGTACCAGACTGTTATTGAAGAGGTGAGTATGCTTTGTATGATGGCAGTGTAGAATTGGACCAGCAGGTGGCGTCTGACCCTGTACTTCCTCAGTTGCCTGAGGAAGTACAGGCGCTGCTGGGCCTTTTTTGTAATGTAGGTGATGTTGGTGTCCCATTTTAGGTTATTGTTGATGTGGGTGCCGAGGAATTTGAGTGAGTCCGTCAGAGTTATGGATTGGTCAGTGATTGATAGTGGGAGTTTGTGTGTTTTGTTGGCAGATCTGAAATCGATGGCTATTTCTGTGGTTTTGGAGGTGTTGAGCAGGAGGTTGTTGATGGAGCACCATCTCGCTGCTCTGTCCACCTCTCGCCGGTATGAGGTCTCGTCATTGTCTGCGATCAGGCCGAGGATGGTGGTGTCGTCTGCGTATTTAAAGATTTTTACTGAACTGTCCAGGGAGATGAGTTGGTTGGTGTAGATGGAGAAGAGCCAGCGTTGATCACCAAACCCCCCCAAAAAGCATAAAAAGGGGGCCCCCCCGCCCGAAAAGGGCCCTTAAAAATCGGGCTAGGTTAAAACACACACAGGTATAGTGCCTGTTACGACCCTGGCTCAAAGGCACGCAACCTATGCAAACCAACACCAAAAACCTGTGCTCAAACTCAAAATGCTACTCTA
This sequence comes from Notolepis coatsorum, assembly GCF_963971535.1. Lineage (NCBI taxonomy): Eukaryota > Metazoa > Chordata > Actinopteri > Aulopiformes > Paralepididae > Notolepis > Notolepis coatsorum. Next base: position 57,860,311 of record NC_140181.1, read on the forward strand.
ACAAGGAATTACTGGTGTAAACTAAAGTACAAGGATTGGAAGAACGTGACAGCTCTTCCTCTAACCACAGACAGACCTGCATGTGTGTTTGAAGGCCTGGTTTTAACCATGCCAGCAGGTAACCAATCAGCAGCAATTAGCTAATTAGTAGCCCTCACCTGCATGCCCAGTGACACAGCAGTGATCAGGCAGTGACACAGGAGTGATCAGGCTCATGGTACATAACACCTCCCCCACCAAACTGGTTGCCCAAGAGGCAACCACAACACATAAACCCATAAACAAAACAAAAAAACCGTGACCTATTAGTTGTCAGGGCCACTACCACAACAGCGATAACGGGCCAGCCCCTGTCGAACACGACCACCAACCGTGTTGTATGCTCCCCAGCGTGGAACATTTTCCAATGCTGTGTAAAACAAAAAACAACCCTGTCCCGACTCTCGGGCAAGCTAGACCTCACAAAAGGTTCCGCCACTGCGGTACATGGCTGCAGTGGGGCAGGCGCCTCCTCCGCTGAGGCGTAAGACTTAGGACCCCGTCGACCAATCAAGACCGTATCATATATGAGCTCCCTTTCAACAGGCCCCTCCACCGATACCGACCTGTCAAAAATAGACAGCAAACCAAAATCAATTTGAGAACTAATCTCACTGCGCTCAACAGGACAGAACACAGAAAAACAAAAACCATAGATCTCTGATACCACCACCACGCCCATATCATCCCACCTGGCACTGGCAGTTCAGGATACCGCAAACCGTGAACATCCAGAGTAGCATGTACCGCCTCAGATACAGCCCCACCAGCCCTGGAACATGGCAATACGTCAGTCACAAAAGCGTCTGGAACACCATCCAAAATGGCGTCACACAAAATAACATTGTCCTGATCAAAATGGCTGCCACTCAACAGACCAGGTCGCGAAGGCGGCTCCTGCTCCACAGGACACAGGTAACTAGGTTGACCATCACACCTAGTGCATGGCAGAGAATCAGTGTGGACACGTGGATCAATGTCAGAATCATCAACTGACATACTGGGACCATCCCTGCCCACAAGTGAAACATTAGGGACAATAGAGCTACTGCGGGAAGGCTGGCAGCCTAAGTCAGGCCTAGTAGCCCCTTCAACTAGAATGGTGTCACATGAATCAACAGCACCTCTCATCGTATCCTTCCCACACTCATCCTCCAATTCGTTCATGGCCTCAGCCACCGTACAGGCTGGGAAGACCTTGAGACACTGCGCTGCCAGATCATCTCCTACCACATGCCTCTCCGGCACGCATGTCAACCCTGGTTTCACCACCGGGCCTAACACAAAGGCACAATCAAGAGAATCATTATGCAGAGGTACATCCACAGTGTGTTTTCCAAAATTCTCAACAGGTACACTTTTCAATTCAACAAAGAATGTGTCACCAAGTGTAATGTCCCAAGTCGAAGTATCAACAACATCACTTTTGTCCTTTGACATTGCCCGTGTCACAGCACACACAGGGAACACTCCTGGATGTTTCTGTGCCAGCTCAGTAGGGACCTCAGAAACCACAGGAATGGGAGTTACAACTGGAGTAGCCAACACTTTGTCACCAGCCAAATCATTCCCTAGAATGAAAGACACCCCTCTTATGGGAATGTGAGAACATACCCCCACAACAACATTGCCTGATACTAAGGGAGAATTGAGCGTGACCTCATGCAAACTTGCATCCACAAATCCACCCCAAAGCCCCGAACAACGACACTGGAATGCAAAGAAGAGTTTTCTGAAAACTGCAAAACCCCCTCCAGGATGAGGGACTGAAAAGCACCGGTATCTCTCCAAATTGTTATAGCCTGTTTGGACTCTAGTGCATTAGTCAGGGAAACAAATCCATCCATCATAAATCTTGAGGAACCCTCAAGCCCTTTGTCCACACGTTTGATACTTCCCCCATCACCATCTAACGTTGGCAAAGGTGTTCTGCATATGGTTTCTACCAGAGCCACCGTTCTGACATTTTTCTGCTCAAGCACCGGGCACCCAGCAACGATATGACCAGGTTCTTTACAGTAGAAACAGATAATCCCTTCTGGGAATGCACGAGCAGAACCACCCCGCCTAGGAGGTGAAGTTAACTGACCAGCAGACACAGGTTTTGGGAAACGGCCCCCCTGAACAGGACGCCTATCCCTGGACTCAACACGGTAGTCCTCCAAAAAAACGGACTTGTGTGTCAACACAAACTCATCAGCGAAGACAGCGGCGTCGCCTATCTTCGATACCCTATGCTCGTTTAGATGAGTGGAAACGGTATCAGGAACACATCTTTTAAATTCCTCTAGGAGAATCAACTGTCTAAGCTGTTCTCTTGACTCTGCTTTCTGCGAAGTGCACCACCTGTCAAACAGGTTCTCCTTCTCTCTTCCAAATTCAACATAAGAATGTCCTTCCGACCTGCGATAGGCTCTAAAACGCTGACGATAGGCCTCGGGGACCAACTCATAAGCCCTCAATATGGAAGCTTTAACAAGCTCATAGTCAGCGCTTTGTTCAAGGGACAGAGCAGTATAGGCCTCTTGTGCCCTACCAACAAGAACACATTGCAGCAGCAGTGTCCAGGCTGTATCAGGCCACTTCAATGTGGTTGCCACCCGTTCAAAAAGGGGAAAATATCTTTCCACCTCTTTCTCAAAAAATGGAGGCACCATCCTAATATTCCTGCCTACATCAAAACCGGAACGTGACTCTGAATGCAGAGCACCCGCCTGCAAGGCAGCATGCTTATACTCAAGCTCCTTCTGCGCACGCTCGTGCTCCAGCAACATTTGTTTCTCCTTAAGCTCCCGCTCCTCTTTCCTCTCTTTATGCTCATGCTCACGCTCCTCTCTCCTCTCCTTAAGCTCATGCTCCTTAAGCTCACGCTCACGCTCATGCTCACGCTCCTCTCTCCTCTCCTCACGCTCCTGTAGTAGCTGTCTTTCCTTAAACTCCAACTCTCTAATCCTCCACTCACCCTCTGCACCAGATAATAGCGGAGACACGTCAGACAAAGGAGGCTCCTCCACCCTCGCCACAAGCACCTGCTCTCTAATGAGTAACACCCTCAAAGCACTCAAGGCAGTTGGCTTCAAACGTTTCTCACTTGCAGTAAGCTCTACCCTGTAGTGTACAGCAAGTTCTAGAAGTTGTTCCTTGGAAAACCTCTCCAACATGTCATGAGACGGGTGATCAACAAAGTCCTTGATGGAAGCCATCTTTACTGCACCAGCGCCACACCCTGCCCACCTTAGAGTCACCAAAAAAAACAGCCAAAAGCACCCTAGCACACACACAATCTACCTAAAGAACCACCAAAGAGCCACTAAAGAAACACTGAAGAACCACGAAGAACCACGAAAGAACCACTGAAGACACACTACAGAACCACTGAAGAACCACTGAAGAACCATAAAGAATGCTAATGCCAATACGAATAACCATAAAGGGACGCGGTGGAAATGTGTGCTCTACTGAGCGCACCTTTCTAATATGCAAAAAATAAAATAACAAAACCACCCTGAAATAAATAGACGTGTCATACACGCAGGAGGTCAGGTGCTAACAGGTATGCTAACCAAACACTCAAAACAAACCAAAATAAATACAACAAACAAATTCAAACAGGTGCGCCTTCTAACCTGATATGACTACTTACGCTTCTACATCTAAACTGCAGTCAAAACCGGCCCACCACATGTCTACCCTAAGAAACACTAAATCAGGCCCTACCACACTACCTGTGTTTTCTGGCCCCCTAATCTACCTACCCTTAAGCTAATGCCCTGTAGACCTAACCATCTTCAACCACACCTGCTACCAGCCAAAGATCATATTTGACCATCCACCCGTCCAGTACATGGTATGGTACCAGACAAGTAGATGGTGCTAATCACTTCCCTGACTGCCCCAGGAGTATGTGGTGCACAGGAAGCTAACCAACAACCAGAAAATAATGTCCCTATCTACATGTGGTGCCCACTAAACTATATATTTTAACAGCAGTATTTTAAGTAGTCACATCAAATTACAAACAAATAAGGCATACTCACCTGTTTGATGAAACGGCTCAAGCCCCCACGTTACACAATATGTAACGAACACCACCCAAACCATAGCACCATGACACACCATGCAACACAAAAAAAAAACACCAAACAATTTCTAGGGGTAAATATCCCGGACGAGCGCCCAACTGTTACGACCCTGGCTCAAAGGCACGCAACCTATGCAAACCAACACCAAAAACCTGTGCTCAAACTCAAAATGCTACTCTAACAAGGAATTACTGGTGTAAACTAAAGTACAAGGATTGGAAGAACGTGACAGCTCTTCCTCTAACCACAGACAGACCTGCATGTGTGTCCGAAGGCCTGGTTTTAACCATGCCAGCAGGTAACCAATCAGCAGCAATTAGCTAATTAGTAGCCCTCACCTGCATGCCCAGTGACACAGGAGTGATCAGGCTCATGGTACATAACAGTGCCCTTGTCAGCCTTTGAGCACCTGCCCCTCTAAAGTCCTGTGCATGTCCCTGCACTGGTGAACCGCATGCAATGCCAGTCTTCCCACAACAAAGACACCAGATGTTGTCAGTGGCAACATGGCAGTGCCATGGCAAAGTTAAATACAATATTTAAATAATAAATACGATTGAACTGAAACAGTGGATTGCATCAAGCGACCGGACCTTAAAGACATGCAGTGTAGTGTATGTAGGACAAAGGAAATACATAGGCTGAATATGATTTATTATCATCATTTTAGGTATATTATTTTACATTTTAAAGCATCAGTTTAATGTATTTTTAATTGTTTTTAACACACACACACACACACACACACACACACACACACACACACACACACACACACACAGTATTAAAATAAGAAAGGTGTTTCAATATTGTTATTGTTTATAGGTTGTTTTGTTGTTACCTGTTGTCTAATATAGGGAATATCTGTATAAGTGCTATTTGTATTTCTAAGCAGTTTCAATTAGCATTTGATGCCCTGTTAAAAAACAAAAATTTGAACTGCAATAAAATGATGATGGATCAATATTTTTCTCATTCTTTTCCTCCTTTTTTTTAGAACGGGTTATTGTTTAATTTACATAATGTTTTAATTAATCACAATTGAAAATCAACCCTTAGATACCAGTTTTGATCATATACCAGTAACTGCTTTTTTAAATACACTATAATTCAATATTCCAGAAACACATTTGACTTTGTTGGATTGAACAAAATGGTAAATTGGGACTTTTAACCTACAAGACCATAGACTTCCATTACAACCACTTTTGACCCTACTGTAAGAGCCATGGTGCCTTGGCAGCCCGGGCGGGGACTGACTCCAATTCTGAGGTGCCAAACATCCATAATTGATAATAACATCATGCATGTTGTTTTAGAAGTATATTATCTTTGTCCTTACAATAATGAAAAGGTACTGTACACAGTCGGTCTCCCCCTCTGTGCCATTATCAGCACAAAATATGTCAAATGATAAAATCCACCATCCCCATGGCTGCAGATCCCGGGGGGGGGGGGGGGGGGGTGGGGCATGTCCCCCCCAAAATAGGAAATATATGAATTGTCCCCTCCAATAATAATTATGTGGTATCAAGAGTAGTGTATCTACTCCCACTCTGTAATTCTAGTTTCGAAATACTCCTAAAAGCTTAATTTGCATCTGCAGCCCTGACCATCCCCCTGTTTTTTTTTTCACAACTCGAGTTGGGTATCACCAGTAATACATCTAAGAGCAGAGTGATATATGTACTGTAGGCAGGGCCGCCTCAGGGGGTGTGCGAGCAGTGCGGTCGCACAGGGCCTCGCGGGAAGGGGGGCCTCGCAAAAAAAAAAAAAAAAAAAAAAAAAAAAAAAATTTGCGAGGCCCCCCTTCCCGCGAGGCCCTTTTTCATCACAGACCTAAAATCTAGTTTTGCTTATATGCTTATATATTTCACATTAGACACGTTTGTAGAATGTGTCTGACTTCCTGCCTCTGCGGCTCTGCAGACTGCAGTTTTCCGGTTTCTGCGGATTTGCTGCTCTACAGATTTTAGGATAGTGTTTCCGGCCCGTCCGCCGACCGCCGTAATACCAAATAGAAGAAGAAGACACACGAGGTAGATAATTCAGCGCTATTCAGAGGAGCGAGGCGAGTGGATGTCTTTTCAAAAGAAGGAGAAGAGAACTTGTGAGCAGATAAATCTGTTAGGCAGCAATACGCCGAAAGGTGTCCAGTCTGCCGGAAAGTACTCGAAGAAGAAGAAGAAGAAATTACACCGTGGGCCAAGAAAGTCTCCTTCCAACTTTACCATTGGCGCCGCGTTGATACTGCGTTATGGTGAGTCAACCTATGATTATATTCCCGCCGTGGACCTGACCTATCTCTCTTTCTCTCTCTCTGGAGCCAAACTGGTCGACTAGCTAATATAGTACTACTAGTAGCTAACGGTGTGTGCCTGGTGAGAGCACCTGGCTGTATGTAGCCGCATAGCTTGCAGAACGCAGAAGCAAGCTATGCGGCTACATACAGCCAGGTGCCTGATTGAGCTAACTGTTAGCCAGTTAGCTGTTTAGCGTCAGCTGGGAACGTTCGTTTGATGCTATCAGTTAGCCTTGAGAATAGCAGGCCCTGGCACTCTGACTACGACATCATCTTTGACAGAAGATGTAGTCGGGCCTGCACCATGACAAGGCTCTGGCCATAGCTTATTTGTCCCGACAGCGAGAGGCCTTTCGTCAACGTGGAGACCTGTGTTGCGGCCTTTCGCCCTGCGTTCCTCATGCAGGTAAGATGTCATGACATTACCCCACTCTTCCTTCCTTCCCCTCCCGAATGTTTTGTTAATAACGATGTTTTTTTCCAGGCAAAACATATGCTACTTCACAACATTTGGAGATACGACATGTGCTGTGTGTGAATGTCTTGGTCGTTTGTGTAGCTTGGGTAGCGTTGGGCCGTTGGCCAAAGCTGTGTGTGGCCTGGTGTCACAGTACCTGGCTAGCCTATTTAGCTGATGTCGGCCATTGGCTCCTTGCTGCTTTGGTTTCTCTGGTATAGACCCTCTTCTTGTTGGATTTAAGTGTTGATCTTTGTCTTTTTGGATCTCTCATACATGCTCTAGTCTCTCTCTAACACACACACACATGACAAACACACATGTTCTCTCTCTCTCTCTCTCTTTCTAACACACACAGTCTGCCTATGGCGGCCTTTCTCGATGGCTAGGCTGTGCTCAAGGATCTTCAGTCACAGTGCTCAGGTATTCTGCCACTGTGTACTCTCTGTTTAGGGCCAAATAGCATTTCAATTTCTTTCCAATGTCTCTCTCTCTCTCTCTCTCTCTCTCTCTCTCTCTCTCTCTTGGATTTAAGTGTTGATCTTTGTCCTTTTGAATCTCTCATACATGCTCTAGTCTCTCTCTAACACACACACACATGACAAACACACATGTTCTCTCTCTCTCTCTCTCTCTTTCTAACACACACAGTCTGCCTATGGCGGCCTTTCTCGATGGCTAGGCTGTGCTCAAGGATCTTCAGTCACAGTGCTCAGGTATTCTGCCACTGTGTACTCTCTGTTTAGGGCCAAATAGCATTTCAATTTCTTTCCAATGTGTCTCTCTCTCTCTCTCTCTGTACACTGTATATTGACTGTAGAACGGGAGCTCTCTCTCGCTCTCTCTTTTGCTATATGTTGACTGTATCATGCCCCGCCTCGGGCAGCGCTATTATTTAAGAATATGTTGACTGTATAAAAAAAATATATATATATATATATATATATATATATATATATATTTTTATTTTATTTTTAACCTTTTGGGGGGGGGGGGGGGGGGGGGCTCGCGTTAAATCTCGCACAGGGCCTCGCATTTCTCCCAGGCGGCCCTGACTGTAGGTACTGCATATTGCTGGCCAATGTACAATCAATAGATAATAAACTGGACGACATCAGAGCAAGGATTCAATTCCAAAGAGACGTTAAAGATTGTAATGTTCTCTGCTTCATCGAGACGTGGTTGACGCCGGACTTCCCAGACCACGCTATCCAACCGGCTGATCACTTCTTCATCCACCGCAAAGATCGAACAGAAGAATCCGGTAAACAGCGGGGAGATGGAATAGCCTTTATGTTGAACAACAATTGGAGTGATCCAGGCAACGTGAAGGAACTTTCAAACCACTGCTCCCACAACCTGGAGTATATATCCATCAAGTGCCGGCCTTTCTTTCTCCCGAAAGAGTTAACGTCGGTCATCCTGATCGGAGTGTATATTCCACCACAAGCAAACACAGGCGACACGCTCTCCAGGCTACACAACGAGGTAAATAGAATCCATGCAGCTATTGTTGACGTTGGTATTGTGGTTGTGGGTGATTTCAATAGCGCCAATCTAAGAAAAGTATTGCCAAACTTCTACCAGCATGTGACTTGTACTACCAGAGGCGGGAATATTTTAGACCATTGTTACTCGCAATTTAAGTGTGGATACAAGTCTCAATCTGCTAGTGGCTTCGGCAAATCTGATCATGCGGCCATCTTTCTGTCACCAAAATAATAACTCCAGTCTCAAGCGCGCCCCGGTAGTATCGCGAGATGTGCAGCGATGGTCTGTGGAATCAGAGGAGACACTCCAGGCTGCACTTGAATGTACAGACTGGAGGGTGTTCCGCGATAACACAGATAACATTAATGACTACATGGAGACAGTGCTGGACTTTGTTTGTACTTTGGTGGAAGAAACAATCCCCACTACCACAATTACAGTTTACCCAAACCAAAAGCCTTGGGTAGACAAATCCGTCTGCGAAGCTCTGAAGGCGCGCACCTCAGCCTACAACGCCGTGCTTGTGGCAGGCAACATGAATGACCACAAGGTGGCGAGATACAACTTTAGGAGGGCAGTAATAGAAGCAAAAAGACGCTACAGGGATACAATTTTACTTCAATATGAACAGGCTGACTCTAGAGCGTGTGGCAGGCAGTGATCTAAGTTACTTTACTGATTACTTGATTATCAGAGTAACTTAGTTACTTTGAAAGTAACTAGGTTACGAAGTCGTCGTCGTTCCCCCAACAGTTTTTTTTAAACGCTTTATTGAAAGTGCATAAATTGTTTTTAACTTGTTTCTCTGCACATAACGTAAATTGTTAAACTAGTGCTTCAGCTTCTGTACCATCAAGTATGGTAAAGCAACAGTCTATGATGCTCACAGCATTAGAGCAGCCAGCCAGTGGTTTTACAAAACCAGTGTATCACATCTAACAAATGCAGGCTGAACTATTCAATTATATCAACTGTAACTATTAAATTGTTTTTATAAATGTCTCTCTATAAACATACAATCAGTCTCTCTTTAACATGTAAATTAACTGTAAATCTGGCAAATAAGAGCTTTTGCTCTGCCACCATCAACCCTCCTGCAGGGTGCGATCCACGAGGGGAGCTCGGTCCGCTATAGCTCCCCTAGATCAGACATCAGCTCCCCTGCAAACTTGATTTGCGATTTTTTGGGGGGTCTCTAAATTACTGAAAATAAATGCTACTTTTGCCATGCATTTCTCATTTTTCTGTAATTTTCTGTATCATCATCGTGTATAATAATAAACGTATGCTATTTTGGATGTATGATTAACACTTTGGGTGCCGGCCAAAAATCCGGAAAATGACTGTGGGTTGCCAGGATTCCTGGACGATTCTAGCATATCTCATGATCTTAGCGGAGCTATTTCTATATTTTATATTATAACTATGGGGAAATGGTTGGGCTCATTTGAAGACGACAAGTTGATGTACACAATGCAAAAAACCGTTTGTTTCTGCATGTCTTCGTTCGTTCACAATTACAAGTTAAAAAAGGTCAACACAAGGTAAAAATCCAGGTGGATTCTTTAGAACAGAAGTTACAGGCACTTTTATGAAAGGTGTGCCGGCGGGGTGATAATAGGTACTGAACGTGTTATAAAGCAATTTAGACTGGGATGGATGGATGGATGGTTTGATTGATTGATTGTTTGACAGATTGTTTTATTGGTTTGATTGATAGAATGTTTTATTGTTTTGTTGATAGTTTGATTCATAGATTGATTTGTTTGATTGATTGATTACTTTGTTGGTCATTTGATTGATAGAATGTTTGATTGTTTTGTTGATAGTTTGATTCATAGATTGATTTGTTTGATTGATTGATTACTTTGTTGGTCATTTGATTGATAGAATGTTTGATTGTTTTGTTGATAGTTTGATTCATAGATTGATTTGTTTGATTGATTGATTACTTTGTTGGTCATTTGATTGATAGAATGTTTGATTGTTTTGTTGGTAATTTGCTTGATAGAATGTTTGATTGTTTTGTTGATAGTTTGATTCATAGATTGATTTGTTTGATTGATTGATTACTTTGTTGGTCATTTGATTGATAGAATGTTTGATTGTTTTGTTGATAGTTTGATTCATAGATTGATTTGTTTGATTGATTGATTACTTTGTTGGTCATTTGATTGATAGAATGTTTGATTGTTTTGTTGATAGTTTGATTCATAGATTGATTTGTTTGATTGATTGATTACTTTGTTGGTCATTTGATTGATAGAATGTTTGATTGTTTTGTTGGTAATTTGCTTGATAGAATGTTTGATTGTTTTGTTGATAGTTTGATTCATAGATTGATTTGTTTGATTGATTGATTACTTTGTTGGTCATTTGATTGATAGAATGTTTGATTGTTTTGTTGATAGTTTGATTCATAGATTGATTTGTTTGATTGATTGATTGTTTTGTTGGTAATTTGCTTGATAGAATGTTTGATTGTTTTGTTGATAGTTTGATTCATAGATTGATTTGTTTGATTGATTGATTACTTTGTTGGTCATTTGATTGATAGAATGTTTGATTGTTTTGTTGATAGTTTGATTCATAGATTGATTTGTTTGATTGATTGATTACTTTGTTGGTCATTTGATTGATATAATGTTTGATTGTTTTGTTGATAGTTTGATTCATAGATTGATTTGTTTGATTGATTGATTACTTTGTTGGTCGTTTGATTGATAGAATGTTTTATTGTTTTGTTGATCGTTTGATTCATAGATTGATTTGTTTGATTGATTGATTACTTTGTTGGTCATTTGATTGATAGAATGTTTGATTGTTTTGTTGATAGTTTGATTCATAGATTGATTTGTTTGATTGATTGATTACTTTGTTGGTCGTTTGATTGATAGAATGTTTGATTGTTTGATTCATAGATTGTTTGATTCATAGATTGTTTGATTGATTGATTGATTGATTGACAGTCCGACTGACTGACAAACTTGAAATGCAGTAATACTATTATATCGATCAGGTGAGAATATATTGTATTGATCAGGTTAGTAGATATTGTACCGATCAGGTATTATAGATCATGTGCATGCAATAAACTAAACAAAAAAACATTTTGACTGTTTCTCATTCATGTACTGTGCATAATCTGCTCCTGTGTTGTAGACACTGTGTTGCTCTGTACCTACCCGTTTTCCAATTTATTCGTCCATACATGATAAACACATTCATAAAGTAATAATATCTTGTATTGATAATATATCAATTAGTTTCACCTGGAAATACTACTACCTCATCAACCACCATGCCTGGCGCTAATGAACAAGTAAGTTATAACTACTGGTGTAGGTCCAGACAACATTATTATAAAATACAGAATACTTTACAATGCAGAAAACTTGAAACTTTGATGCCATGAACATTTTTATTGTAAAATATGTTCAATAAACTGGGTGACAAGTCATCAGTACCAACCATTGTTGCTGTGCATTATATGCTGGTAACATTCACAGTATAGGATTATGGTAATTTACCAAGACAATACCTTATAAAAAGTGAACACTGTGATGATAACCAACCATTGTTTCAGTGCATTTAGGAGTTTGTTGGTAACATTCACAGTATAGGATTATGGTAATTTACCAAGACAATACCTTATAAAAAGTGAACACTGTGATGATAACCAACCATTGTTTCAGTGCATTTAGGAGTTTGTTGGTAACATTCACAGTATAGGATTATGGTAATTTACCAAGACAATACCTTATAAAAAGTGAACACTGTGATGATAACCAACCATTGTTTCAGTGCATTTAGGAGTTTGTTGGTAACATTCACAGTATAGGATTATGGTAATTTACCAAGACAATACCTTATAAAAAGTGAACACTGGAGGATAATCAACCATTGTTTCAGTGCATTTAGGAGTTTGTTGGTAACATTCACAGTATAGGATTATGGTAATTTACCAAGACAATACCTTATAAAAAGTGAACACTGGAGGATAATCAACCATTGTTTCAGTGCATTTAGGAGTTTGTTGGTAACATTCACAGTATAGGATTATGGTAATTTACCAATACAATACCTTATAAAAAGTGAACACTGGAGGATAATCAACCATTGTTTCAGTGCATTTAGGAGTTTGTTGGTAACATTCACAGTATAGGATTATGGTAATTTACCAAGACAATACCTTATAAAAAGTGAACACTGGAGGATAACCAACCATTGTTTCAGTGCATTTAGAAGTTTGCTGGTAACATTCACGTCACATGAACTACAGGGCATATCTTACTTGGTCTCTCGCATCGATGACTGCATTGTCCATTGATAAATGGATGAAGCGCCAGATGATCTGTGGACCAAAGAATATCCAATACATGCTTCCAAAGTATATAAATAATAGGCCAATGGACTGCATTAGAAAAGTGTGGTATGTTACCTACAGTATATACTTTTATAAACTGGGTGACTGTCAGCAACCATTGGTTCTGTGCAAACGGTAAAAATTAGGGAAAAAAAAAAAAAAAGAAAAAAAACTATATACACACAATGCAAATTATGAATGGAGTCGATACAGCTAGATCGCTAACATAACGTCTCATCTGCAAGTGGTCCAAACATGCCTATGCAATATCGACAACCGTGGCCCAAATACATGTGTTCAACGCATTTGTCTTGTACAGAAAACAGTGCAACTACCCATACACTATACTATACTATACTATACTACAATATACTATACTATACTATACTACACTATACTATACTACACTCAGCTAGCTATACTATGTACCGGTACACATGGTTCTGTCTGTATCACACAATGATGGATTATTTAGAAGTAATCTGTACTTCTGTGTGCCGGATTATTTAGAAGTAGTCTGTACTTCTGTATGACAACTAATAAAGAAACTATTTAGAGAAATCCCTCTTTGTGTGGTACAGAGTGAAGCATTTGTCACGATGCAGGGGGACTTTGCACGATGTGCAAAAATATCTGGTCTCACTCCTGATGCCACGCCTACTGCAGACACGACATTTCCTACACGGTAGCTTTTTCTTCGGGGTGGCTTTGTATGCAACCATTACATGCTTCACAAAGCCACCCACTAATCTGCTCTGCGGGTCCCCCAGTGGGGCCCTAGGGTCGACACGCCCCACCTGCTCAGCCCCTGCCTCCTCCTCATCCCCACCCCCTGCCTCCTCCCCTGCCTCCTCCCCTGCCTCCTCCCCTGCCTCCGCCTCCGCCTCCATCTCCGCTGTCACCCCAGGAATCTTCTTCTCCTTACCGTCTGTGTAGGTCCGCGCCACAGCCCTGGTGAACCGGAAGAGGTTGGAGTAATGCCCTTGTGGGTGCTTTTTTTTGTACAAGACAAAAGCGTTGAACATACATATTTGGATCAGATACATCACAAACTTTTTGGTCCACTTTCCAGTCTTACGTGTAACCGGATAGTACGATATATTCTGATCCAGCTGATCGACGCCGTTCATGAATTTATTGTACTCCATGATTGATGATGGCTTGAGCATCTCCACCCTCAGCGCTTTGCCCTTCTTCTGCTTCTGCCACACCATCGCCTTTTCCATGGTGTCCTCGTGGAAGCTGCTGATGGTCTTCACAATTCTTTTATCGCGCCATGCCACGATCATGACCTCCTTGTTGTTGACCGCAATGCGCTCCCCCACACCGATGTCACGTTTGGTCATGTTCTTGATGATGGCTGGCTCGCCCCGGTGCTTCCTGAGGGTACCACAGACGTCGGTCCTCAACTGTCGGAACCTGGCGGACATACGTACGGAGTTGTAGAAGTTGTCCATAAAGAGCGTATAGCCGGCCCCAGACAGACGTCCAAGCAGACCGACGACCGTGTCCCCCAGGAGCGAGCCTTCCCGACAATATGGCTTAAATGAAAAGCAATATCCTGTGCGAAAGGTCAGGCGGCCTCGCCATGCCATCACCCCCTCGTCAATGGCGAGCTCGCGTTCAGGCTGGTACAGCTCCTTGCACCTCGTGTTTACATGGTCGACTACAGGGCGTACTTTGCACAATTTGTCTCTAACCTCCAGGGAAGTATTGTCCGCAAAGTGGAGGAATCGCCAGATCAATTGAAACCTGTTGCGTGGCATGGTCTCAGAGTAGTACGGTGTGTACATCATGTCGTCAGTGGTCCACATCTGGTCCACGCGAGGCTTCCGCAGGACACTGCTAAGGAAATTGAGTCCGAGGAACTTCTTCAGCTCCTTCAATGTGAGGGGCTTCCAAAGCAGTGCCCTGCTACTGGTTAGCGTGGGGTCCAGCCGGGCAATGGACTGCTCAGCGTAGAGGTTGGACTGGGCAACAATAGAGTTCAGAAAAGCATCTGTCAGGAACAGATCCATCCATTTCGCAGGCCGGTAAGATCTGAGTGCCATGGCGTCCTGGAGCAACCCCGGTTGGGCTGTGAAGGGGATCCTTTGAGGCACCCAGCCCTCACGAGACCAGGCATTCTCCTCTTCCTGGCGGATCGCAGCCCTGCTCTTCGCTCCTCCACGTCGCACGCCACGACCTGTCAATTATACAAATATACTATAACACCCCTACTGTAGACATTCATATGCCACGTAGTTACAAACTGTGTGAGTGAATGAGTGAGTGTGTGTGGGGTTCAGATGTCAGAGCTGGACGTGGTGTGGGGGTCAGAGGTCAGAGCTGGAAGTGGTGTGCAGAGTGAGGCCAACTTACCGCTCTTAGATGTGCGTTTCCGCCCTGCAACGGGTTCCGGCATGTCCAGACTAGCATCCAGTTCTAGAATCACATGATGTAATACATTACACTAGGGCAACGTATTGTCATTGTATTTACCACCATCACCACCAGACCAGGCCCTGCAGCAGCCAGTCACCACCAGGCCTAGGCCCTGCAGCAGCCAGTCACCACCAGGCCAGGCCCTGCAGCAGCCAGTCACCACCAGGCCTAGGCCCTGCAGCAGCCAGTCACCACCAGGCCCAGGCCCTGCAGCAGCCAGTCACCACCAGGCCCAGGCTCTAGCAGCAGCCAGTCACCACCAGGCCCAGGCTCTAGCAGCAGCCAGCTACCACCAGGCCCAGGCTCTAGCAGCAGCCAGTCACCACCATGTACAATTACCTGCAGGAGTAGAATGTGATCCCATGTCGTTGCCAGTCTCAGCGTCACTATCGGCAGGGTCTGCGCCAGAATCTGAATTGGATTAAATTCATTCAGTAAGTAAGTCTCACAAAACACAATAGTAATACATTTACACATACATAAATGTAGTTAGTACATACCCAAGCATGTTGGTGTATTGGCCCCGGATTCGGTTTCGGAGCCTGTATGAACACAAAATAAATCAGCGGCCATTGTACATCAAAGCATGTACATGTGTGTGTGTTGTAATCAATGGAATTTTACATATGATACACAACCATGCATTTAAATATAGGCCTCACCATGTGCCCATGCCATTGTGTGTGTGTATGTGTGTGCTGTAATCAATGGAATTTGCATATAGAGGCCTCACCATGTACTGCGAAGTTCAAAAGTGTTGGAGAGGATTCATGCCTTTTGATCTTGTGTGTGTGTGTGTGTGTGTGTACTGCACACACACACACACATACACACACATCAAAGGGCATGGACACATGGTGAGGCCTGCATCTACACACACACACACATCCATGTAACCTAAATGTAGACAACTTCAAAGGGCTGGCATCTACACACACACACACACACATCCATGCAACCCGTGCAGCACATGGCCATCAACTATATCGATTTGAACATAAAACAATATTCACATTGCAACATGATAACACATTGATAGCTACACACTTCAAATGGCGTGCACATGCACACACACACACACACACACACATACACACACACATCAAATGGCATGGGGTGAGGCATCTACACACACACACACATCCATGTAACTAAATGTAGACAAACTTCAAAGGGCTGGCATCTACACACACACACACACACACATCCATGCAACCCGTGCAGCACATGGCCATCAACTATATCGATTTGAACATACAACAATATTCACATTGCAACATGATAACACATTGATAGCTACACACTTCAAATGGCGTGCACATGCACACACACACACACACATACACACACACATCAAATGGCATGGGGTGAGGCATCTATACACACACACACATCCATGTAACTAAATGTAGACAAACTTCAAAGGGCTGGCATCTACACACACACACACACACATCCATGCAACCCGTGCAGCACATGGCCATCAACTATATCGATTTGAACATAAAACAATATTCACATTGCAACATGATACCAATTACCACGTCGACCACCACCACGTCGTCTCATGCCCAGCATGCAACTATTATCACTTACATTGATAGCTACACACTTCAAAGAGCCACTTCAAAGGGCATGCACATGCACACACACACACACAAGACCATTACAACCTAACGTGTAGCACATGGTGGCCTGTACATGCCTACTATATCCTATATCATTCAACTATCGATTTGAACATGCACGTAAAACAATATTCACATTGCATTAGTAAACATGACGTACCGTTGCCCCGTCGACCACCACCGCGTCCCACGTCTGAATCGTGCGATGAATCAGACTCATAACACCTCCGACCCAAGCCGAGATCATCGTCAGATGATTCCGGAGCTAGAATATAATAAATGCATATCAGCGTTGGTTTGGCGAACTAACGTTACATAGTCACAGAATAAGCGTTAGGTAAATCATCAAATACACGTTTCACACACACACACAATCACATGCATATCGGCGTTGGTTTGTCAAACTAACGTTACATAGTCACAGTATGTAAATCATCAAATACACGTTTCACACACACACATATATATATATATATATATATATATAAGACCGTGTAATTACCTGGTGGTTCCCAATCGGCGCTCCCATCAGATTCGTGGGCGGTCGAATCGCTGTCCCCTGACTCGCATGAAGAAGCTATGACCACAGCGGCAGCCTTCCTCTTCCTCGAACTGCGTCGGGTAGAGCCGCTCCCGGTCCCGGGGCGAGACGCGTTACTGGGCCCAGCAACGGTCTCACGGCTCTCTCCGATCGGAGCTACCAAAGTCGTTGGTGCTGCTGCTACTCGAACAACCGCGGGTCCAAACGCCAGCTTCGTCTGAACAAAGCGACCCGCCGCCGGATTGTCCCCTCGCTTACCTACACTACGTCTCTTCATACTGATCTAATAATCTAAATGAAACTACTAACTGATCAAACTACTATTACTACTACTGAAATATACTACCTAGACTACACACTAATCCCTCGAATAGTACTACTACTTAGCACGACTAAGTACTTTCTAAAGCACAGCTGAAACCTTACAATTAGTCTAATACTACCACTATACTGTATAACACTATAAATATAGACTATAGGCTGATCTCAATTCAAATATCTCTCTCAATCTCTCTCTCTCTCTCTATCGCTCTATCTATCTCTCTCTCTCTCTCCTCCAAAACCTTGTCGATTCTGGGATCGCGCTAACGTTTTATACCTGTGGTTACATTGGCCAGGTATGCTGGCCAATCAAATGCCAGATTCATTGTGGGGTACAATATTCCCCCTATTGTGATAGTGTTAGAAAATAGGGGGACACTGCCACCTAGTGAAATTTGAGAGGAAATGCAGTTTCCGGTTCAAATTTTCTTCCAAAAGCTCGGCGGTGAAGTTCAGACGGAAAAAAATCGAAAAAAGATGTAAACAGATCAAAGACGCTGTACAGCGTCTTCGGCACCTTGAGCATGGCCGGGAAAGACGTGAAAAGACGTTTCCTGGCAGTTAAAGTGTTAATGATTTGCGCACTAATTCACACGTAATATGGCAACATGCATGCTATTCTTGCAATTACCATTCGGAGCGCGGCGGCGCTGCAGCCTGCACGGCACACATCAAACTTGACCCACTTTGTATGTAACCTGTGCTGTGGCTGTTACTTGTTGACACAGACAGTGATCGTTTTGACAGCCAGTAAAATGTCTAAACGAAAACAAGTAAGCCTAACCAATTTTGGTTTCACGAAGACAGTGAAGCTGACAGAGCAGCAGGAGGCGGGAATCGGATCATCTACAGGCGCAATTACACCTGCGGCTGGTGCTGCTCCGGTGGCCGTGGGGACTATTAATAGTATTACAACGATCGTAATTTTTTTATCATGGAATGTGCTGTGGAAGCCCAGCCCAGACCGTCCAGACGGCCGGACGGTAAGTGAGTTGTCTACTCTAACTCTACTCTACCTACTACAGGCTACAGACTAGTAACGTCTGCGATTACACAGTCCGACTCCTGAGCACTCCTCGCTGAGAGGCGCGCCGCGCACCCCCCCGACGCGGCTCACCCAAAGATCATGCTATGGATCGCACACTGCCCTCCTGTACCTAGTCGAAGCGTCGGCTAGTGTTGTGATTCCAGATGCTTTCAATGCAATTGAATGTGCTGTTTTTAGCGGTAGACAGTATTTTGTTTCCTCCGCCGTGAAGTAGCGACTGAGGCTACGTTTAGACGAGCGTTTTGGGGTGGAATTCTGAACAGAAACCGCAAAAGTCATCTTGCGGTCTCACTTTTAATTTTGCCAAGCGTTTTGGGGTGGAATTCTCCGACGACGGAGCCCTGCTGTCACACGATTGGCGCATATGTCACATGACGTGCTGTGAAGACCCGCCCTACTCTGCCTCTGATTCGCAGACTGTGGATGGGGAATGTGATTGTACCAAAGCAGAGTCACTCACAGACAGAGGGACCAGTCACGCCGCGGGACACATTCTTGTATTTAACCCTTTCACTGCCACACCACGTCACTCCCAAAAGAAAAACAGCTCAAAATGTATTTTTGACTGTCGAAAACGAAATAAAATACTGCATTCCGCCTGCATTATGAATTTATGATGAGATAGTAACGAAATAGTAATGCACAGCCACTTGGACAAGTAACTGCAATCAGATTACTGGCTTTTAAAGATTAACGCGTTAGATTACTATTTTCGGGGAAAAGTAATCAGATAACGCGTTACTTAGTAACGCGTTACTGGCATCACTGGTGGCAGGGCCTCAGAACGATGACAGATTACAAAGGCACCTCCCTCAAACTGAACAGTGACATCTCCTTAGCAAATGATCTCAATACCTTCTATGCGAGGTTTGAGGCTGGGAATAACAACACCAGCCTACAAACCACTGCAATAGAGGGGGGGGGGGGGGGGGGGGCGCTGCTGATGTAGATTCAGTGTTCACGATAACAGAACATGAGGTGAGGAGGACCTTTAAGAAAGTGAATATCAGGAAGGCAGCAGGACCGGACGGCATCCCCGGCCGCGTCCTAAAGGTCTGTGCTGACCAACTGGCCCTGGTATTCACTGACATATTTAACCTGTTTTTAGAACAGGCTGTCATCCCCACCTGTCTGAAGAAGTCCACCATTATCCCTGTACCCAAAAAGTCCAAGCCTGCTTGCCGCAACGACTACCGCCTTGTAGCTCTCACCTCCATAGCCATGAAGTGCTTTGAGAAGCTAGTGAAGGGCTACATCTGCTCCTCCCTCCCCATCAACCTGGACTCCCTGCAATTTGCATACCGCCCCAACAGGTCCATGGAGGACGCCATAGCCCATGTGCTGCACACAGCAGCATCACACCTGGACAAGAGGCAGGGGAACTATGTGAGAATGCTATTCATCGACTACAGCTCAGCATTCAATACCATAGTCCCCTCCAAACTCATAGCCAAGCTCAGGGACCTGGGCTTGAACTATGACCTCTGCCAGTGGGTCTTGGACTTCCTGACGGGCAGACCCCAGGTGGTGAGAGCAGGCAACTGCACCTCCTCATCCATCACTCTCAACATAGGGGCCCCCCAGGGCTGTGTTCTGAGTCCCCTCCTCTACTCCCTGTACACACATGACTGTGTGGCACAGCGGAACAACAACACAATCATCAAATTTGCTGACGACACAGTAGTGGTGGGCCTGATCTCTGCAAACGATGAGAGGGCCTACCTGGAGGAGGTTAAGGTTCTAGCGGGATGGTGTCAAGAGAACTGCCTCTCCCTGAACGTCAGCGAAACAAAGGAGATGATTGTGGACTTTAGGAGGTTGGGGGTCAGGGACTACAGCCCCCTCAGCATCGATGGGGCACCGGTTGAGAGAGTGAACAGTTTTAAGTATCTCGGAGTCCACATATCCGAGGACTTGACATGGACCACACACATTGACAGTGTTATCAAGAAGGCACGACAACGCCTCTACTTCCTTAGGCGCTTAAGGAAGTTCAACGTGAGCCAGAAGATCCTCAAGAACTTCTACTCATGCACAATAGAGAGCATCCTGACTGGCAATATCACCTCCTGGTTTGGTAATAGCACTGCACAAGACCGTATCAGACTACAGAGAGTGGTCCGTTCAGCCGAACGCACAATTGGACGGTGGCTTCCCACTCTCCAAGGCATTTACAACAAGCGGTGCATGGACAAGGCGAAGAGAATAATCAAAGACTCCAGCCACCCAAACAACTGCCTCTTTGAACTGCTGCGGTCAGGCAAGCGATACATTAGTTTCATGGCAAGCACAGAGAGACTCAGAAGGAGCTTCTATCCCCAGGCCACCAGGATGCTCAATGAACAATGATTGCTCAATGAACAAGGCTTGAACAATGAACAATCGTAACAACCATCAAATGCACTCACAGCACACACATCCACACGCACACACTCACTTTAAACAAACAACTCACTGCTGCACCCACTTTACCTACTTTAGAACACCTAAACACACTTTATATTTATTGGCAAAGAATTTGCACTACAACCCATACCTCATTACACCTTACTGTAAATTGTACCTAAATTGTACCTCATCCCATTTCTGCATTGTACTGTATAGTATATACAGTAGTGTATTGTATTGTAACTCATATATATATATATTGAACACTTTTTGTCTACGTACTTGACTTCTATTTTATACTTACTATACTTTTATACTTATCTATTTTTATCTAGCACAATCTCTGGAGCAAAACAGAAAGAAGCATTTTATATAAGAGTATTCTGTACTTCTGTATGACAACTAATAAAGAAACTTGAACTTGAACTTGGTATCACCGGTAATACATCTAAGAGCAGAATGATGTACTGTAGGTATCACCAGTAATACATCCAAGAGCAGAGTGATATATGTACTGTAGGTATCACCAGTAATACATCTAAGAGCAGAGTGATATATGTACTGTAGGTATCATTAGTAATACATCTAAGAGCAGAGTGATATATGTACTGTAGGTATCACCAGTAATACATCTAAGAGCAGAGTGATATATGTACTGTAGGTATCACCAGTAATACATCCAAGAGCAGAGTGATATATGTACTGTAGGTATCACCAGTAATACATCTAAGAGCAGAGTGATATATGTACTGTAGGTATCATTAGTAATACATCTAAGAGCAGAGTGATATATGTACTGTAGGTATCATTAGTAATACATCTAAGAGCAGAGTGATATATGTACTGTACTGTAGGTACAGTATCACCAGTAATACATCTAAGAGCAGAGTTATATATACTGTAGGTATCACCAGTAATACATCCAAGAGCAGAGTGATAAATAGCAGCTAAGAGCATAGGGGTGGTAACAGCACCATAATCCAAGACAGAGAGTATTACAGTTTCAACAATGCTTTTTTACTAAACATGGGAAAGCAGGGCGCCCAAGTGGCGAACCATGTAACACGCTGCATCGTGGCACGGCCGACCCGGGTTCGATTCATCATTTGCCGAATGTCTTCCCCCCACTCTGTCTCCCGCTCTTCTCTCTCTCTCTCTCTCTCTCTCTCTCTCTCTCTCTCTCTCTCTCTCTCTCTCTCTCTCTCTCTCTCTCTCTCTCTCTCGCTCTACTGGACTGCCCAGTAGCAAAAAGCGATAAACGCTAAAAAATAAATCTTTAAAAAAAAAAACATGGGAAAGCAGGTTCTATTTTTATAATGACAAGTTTTGTTTGCAGCTTTTTAACCAGATTATCAACTTCATAAGTTAATTCATCATGAATCCAGATGCCTAAATATTCATAATGTGGGACTCCTTCAATGGCTGTACTGAATAAAGTACTAAGCTGAAGTTTGCTATAATCGATTTGCTTAGCTCTTGTGAAAAGCATACATTCAATTCAACACCAAAGGCTGCAAACAGTCTTATCCAATCTGTCACAAGAAAATAATGAACTAAATTAGAACTAAAAGAGTTTAATTCCAAAACAAGATATATAAACAAAGGACAATACTTAGCTTTTAAGTTTTAAACCACTTGAATTTAAGTGGCAATTCTTAGACCATTCAGATCCAGCGACAAAGCCATGGTATTTTAACTTCGGAGGGAGTTCTTCCAAAGAATGTACAATCACATGGCTCCGAAAGTAGAACGGTTGTCTGGTAAGGTTCCGGTTCCTTGAACAGGACACTTAACTGCTCCTGAGCAGGTTGGCACCTTACATGGACACCTCTGCCGTCGGTGTGAACGTGTGAGTGAATGGGTGAATGTGAGGCATATAAGTTGTAAAGCGATTTGGAAAAAAGTACTATAAAAATGCAGCCCATTTACCATTAATATACTGTATGTACTAAAACCTTGTAGGAAATGCAGTACTTTATGACCGGCCATTTTAATGCACATTCCATCAAACCCGCCACAGGCTTCAAGACCACTCCTGCCCCACTTGTATTCATTAGTCTCCGCCGGCGACTGCGAGCACCTTGTCAAGTACAGATGGACACTCAAAGTGGACTCTAAATGGAGCGTATTGACTGAGTCCATCGATCCTCTGGCTTATGGGTTCCTTGAGACCAGCTTACCGGCTGCACGTGATTGAGTATGCCGGTAATTAGCAAGACCGGGCGCAACGCTGAGACCAATCGTGGCACTAATTAGCAATATACAGCAGGTTAAGCCTAAAAGGCTACAAGACCAATAAGGATTAGTGCCAGTCAAATCAGTCAAATCATGCATGATACCTATATTTCGTCAGTGCCGCACTCTTGCACCAAACATAACACAAGGACTGCCTTCACCGCCTCCTTTTGCCAGTTGAATTCAACCAATCTCGGTGGAACGGAGTTGGTGCTGGAATAAACATAATTCCCACAGTCGTATTGTAACAGTAGGCTACATGGCCGGTAGGAGGGTCTGATCCTACAGTCAAAATCCCCTGGAATTATGTACATGTGGGTTCAGACAATTCAAACCACAGCTGTCACAGATACCAGTGACATCCAGTGAGCGCAATGGATAGTCAGGAATTCCCTCCTGTTTGCATCGTAGATTCAGAGTCCCACTAAATCGCAATCTCCTGTCACCCAGCCTGAAAGAGCTCATGCCCCAAGTGCCACATAATTGTGACCATTTACTCACCTCGTGGACTAATGGAACAAAATGTGGCAATAACAAATATTAAGCTTGGTTTAACATGTATGAGCTACAGTATGCAGTGATGTAGCTATCTGAAAAGAAAATGGACACAGAAGGAAACGATGCCTGTCACTAAACATGGCGTGAAGTAAAAACAACAAACAAAAAACAAAAGTCCAAATCACTTGGGAGTGTGAATGTGATATATCACCGGAAACCTGCCTATAGGGTGACCATATTGTGATTTCCAAAAAAGAGAACACTCTACCTCCAGCCTCAAGATACTTAAATGATACTTGAAGTTTATAAGATGCCTTATAATTTTAATATATTTAAAGTATGCCTCCTGGATAGAAAATTATTATTTATATTATTTTTAGGGCTGTCAAAGTTAATGCTTTAGCTTTGGAGATTAATTAAAATTATTTAAAGCGTTACATTTTTTTTATCTAGATTCATTAATAAAAATTCTGAACTTTCAGCAATATCTTTGCTTGTTCTTTTTTTGCATTGACTCATTTGAAAATCATCTCACATGAAGATGGAACACATTTCTGTTGTTAATATGATTTATATTACTGGTAGTTCATACAAGTTTGTGTAGATTCTACATTAATTCCATGATTTTACTCAAGTAAATATCTGTTACAAGCTTCGGTTTTAAGTAGAAAAATGCGATTTTTAATCTAGATTAATTACAGAAAATTGTGAGATTAATTAGTTAATTTTTTTTGTATCTATTGACAGCACTAATATTTAATTTATATAACAAAATAATTAGTGCTGTCAAACGATTAAAATATTTAACTCGATTAATCGCATGATTGTCCATAGTTAACTCGCGATTAATCGCAAATTAATCGCATTTTTATTTAAAAAAAAAATGTTTACCTTAAAGGGGAACTATCTTATAAATGGCCTTTTTGAGTGTTTAGCATTGTTTCCTAGCTATGTGAACTTATATTAATATGATCTATGTCTCAAAATTCTCATATTGGCGCATTCTTCCAATTCTCCTCTCACAATATTCACCCTCACTGAACTGAGTCATTTGAAAATGTGATGATTTGTGATGTCAGAGAGACACCGCTGCATGTTAATGTTGAGATACAAGATGAGCTGCACACAGTGGTTGGAGCCCAGGCTCAAAACGGCTTAAGATCTTGAGGTAGAAAAATGCTGTTTTTGAGGACTTGATTAGAAATACAAAACAATGAATAAAAAAAATATATATATTACAGAGGTGTTCCATAGACTCACAGGAATTGTGTAAAAGTGCCCAAATAGTGAAAGAAATAGTAAAATAGTTCCCCTTTAAACAGATCTTTTTCAAGTTCCAAGTTTTAATACTCTTATCAACATGCGAGTCAACAAATGCTTGCTTTGTGCAGCCATTTAACACAAAAGGATGACTCATGCATTGCAAATTTGCATCAAATTCAAAACAGAGTGATGCACAAAATAACTTAAAAGAAAATAATAATTTAAAACAATGAATAAAGTGTGCATGAAATAATAGGGGAAAGAAAACGTTAGGAACTTGTTACATTCACACACACAAGGGCTGATTAATCACACACCCCCTCTCTCCCTCACACACACACTCTCCCAGCTCTTTTTCTCTTTTGCCCCTTCCTCATCTCTCTCACCCCCCTCTCTCTCTATATCTCACACACACACACACACACACACACACACACACACACACACACACACACACACACACACACACACACACACACACACACACACGCACACACACACACACACACACACACTTCAGAAACAAACATAGTATCAATGAGAGCATCAATAATACACCTGAGTGAAGTCTAGTAAAAAAAAAAAAAAAAAATTATTTTTTTTTTTAGTTAATCTTGAGTTAAAAAAATTAGTGGCATTAATAGAATCGGGAGTTAACGCGATATTAACGCGATATATTTGACAGCCTTAAAAATAATATATCTCTATAACAAGTTACTCAACATGCTTTATTACCTATAACAACATATAACAAAAGAATAGCTCTTTTCATGTTTTACTGGACAAAATAAATGAATTAATGTTCTAAATAATACCTCTTCTGTATTAGAAAATCCAGCTTTAAAAAATATATCTTTGTAATGTAAATTATAAAACAGTAACCTCACAAATATACTAATTTAAAAGTGTACTTTGCAGTTTAGGATTTGTTAACATTTGCATAACTTGCTATTTAGTGTACAATACTAATTTATTACACACATAATCCTTAGAATTGTATCATAAGCATCTTATGTCATCATAAATCAAACCAAAACATAATTTTGAGGCATAAAAAAAAATAGTTTTCAATTATTTTCTTTCTCTCTCTGTAGGCCTATAGCTGCATACTGTACTTCAATCAATCTGTCAACTTTGCTTTGTGTGTGTGTGTGTGTGTGTGTGTGTGTGTGTGTGTGTGTGTGTGTGTGTGTGTGTGTGTGTGTGTGTGTGTGTGTGTGTGTGTGTGTGTGTGTGTGTGTGTGTGTGTGTGTGTGTGTGTGCGTGCGTGCGTGCATGCGTGCGTGCGTGTGTTGCATCTGGCAAGGAGGACACTAGTGCAGAAGAGAACTAGCACCTTGCCCATTTTAACTGCCATTGTTAGAGGTTTCACTGTTAAGATTTAGTTTAGTCTCCACTGTAGGCTAATAGTTAGCCAGGCAGTGTGATTTAGTTTATTCTCTACTGTAATAAGTAGCCAGACAGTGTGTTTTAGTTTATTCTCTACTGTAATAAGTAGCCAGACAGTGTGATTTAGTTCCATCTCTACTGTAATAAGTAACCAGACAATGTGATTTAGTTCCATCTCTACTGTAATAAGTAACCAGGCAGTGTGATTTAGTTCCATCTCTACTGTAATAAGTAACCAGACAGTGTGATTTAGTTCCATCTCTACTGTAATAAGTAGCCAGACTGTTATTTAGTCCCATCTCTACTGTAATAAGTAGCCAGACAGTGTGATTTAGTTCCATATACTGTAATAAGTAGCCAGACAGTGTGTTTTAGTTTATTCTCTACTGTAATAAGTAGCCAGACAGTGTGATTTAGTTCCATCTCTACTGTAATAAGTAGCCAGACAGTGTGTGTGCGTGTGTGTGAGTGTGTGTGTGTGTGTGTGTGTGTGTGCGTGCGTGCGTGTGTGTGTGTGTGTTGCATCTGGCAAGGAGGACACTAGTGCAGAAGAGAACTAGCACCTTGCCCATTTTAACTGTCATTGTTAGAGGTTTCACTGTTAAGATTTAGTTTAGTCTCCACTGTAGGCTAATAGTTAGCCAGGCAGTGTGATTTAGTTTATTCTCTACTGTAATAAGTAGCCAGACAGTGTGTTTTAGTTTATTCTCTACTGTAATAAGTAGCCAGACAGTGTGATTTAGTTCCACCTCTACTGTAATAAGTAGCCAGACAGTGTGATTTAGTTCCATCTCTACTGTAATAAGTAACCAGACAGTGTGATTTAGTTCCATCTCTACTGTAATAAGTAACCAGACAGTGTGATTTAGTTCCATCTCTACTGTAATAAGTAGCCAGACAGTGTGATTTAGTTCCATATCTACTGTAATAAGTAGCCAGACAGTGTGATTTAGTTCCATATCTACTGTAATAAGTAGCCAGACAGTGTGTGTGTGTGTGTGTGTGTGTGTGTGTGTGTGTGTGTGTGTGTGTGTGTGTGTGTGTGTGTGTGTGTGTGTGTGTGTGTGTGTGTGTGTGTGTGTGTGCGTGCGTGTGTGTGTGTGTGTGTGTGTTGCATCTGGCAAGGACTAGTGCAGAAGAGAACTAGCACCTTGCCCATTTTAACTGCCATTGTTAGAGGTTTCACTGTTAAGATTTAGTTTAGTCTCCACTGTAGGCTAATAGTTAGCCAGGCAGTGTGATTTAGTTTATTCTCTACTGTAATAAGTAGCCAGACAGTGTGTTTTAGTTTATTCTCTACTGTAATAAGTAGCCAGACAGTGTGATTTAGTTCCATCTCTACTGTAATAAGTAACCACCAGACAGTGTGATTTAGTTCCATCTCTACTGTAATAAGTAGCCAGACTGTTATTTAGTTCTGTATCGTTAGTGGCTTAGCTTGGCATCGCTACTGCACTATCTCGCGTACGTGCACGCGTACTGAATAAACCACAAATGTACCTCTAATACCAGTATTAGTCTGACCACACCCCTCATCAGCTTACCTTCATAAGCAGGTGTGTGGTCACCTGCTCTCCTCCTTCTCGCTTTCACCACAAGGAAGAGGTGCCTCGGTAGATCCCCACACTTGACACCATGATGGAAGAAATTGGATTAGGAACAGCTTGGGAAACGAGGATACGTTGACATCATATCTTTATTTTCTCTCTCACTATTTTCGAGAAAATACGGCGATATTGTCTTCGTACTGGAGTGTCTAGAAGATGATGATCATTCTAAAAACCCTCCACCGGTTTTCGTATTGGGAGCACGCCGCTGCATGCTTCTCAACTGCAGTTCCTTGCTGTGTTTGTTGGGGTGAAACCTGTCAGGCCACAGCTGAACTGTCGGACATGCCGCTGTTGTGAGGAGCGGTGCGTTCCAGGTTGGGTGAGTAGTGTTTGCTGGCGGGCTCCACTTGTCTGTTAGTGCTATGGGGGCTACTTGACAAAGTTTATGGAAACCGGCCCCAGGCTAGGGTCCTTTGTTTAGCCGCCTAGGCGACAGAAGGCCTTGGTCTGGCGACCATTATAGTTTTAACTAGTGGGCCGCGACCATTGACACTGGTGATCCCTGTGTGTTCTGGACGAGTGGATTCTCTCTGTCACCGTGTTAAGACCCCATCTTTCATATCCAAATGAGAGTATTCCTTCACGAGGGGATATGTGCATGTAATGTGCGATAGCGGCAGATTCATGTTCAAAGTCAGCTATACAGGCCAGTTGGTACTGTGCTGATTCCGCCGGACGTGGTAATGTCACCGTTGTGAAGCGGTGTTGACGTCTTGTTTTCTCTTTTCTCTTAAAAAGTGAGGAGGGGTTCAGAACGGCGGCCTGTCTGGGTGAGTGTTATGTCATTGTTTACATGTTCATAGCTTACGGTTAGCCGGTCAGTGGCCTGGCGCGGGGTAGCTTAGCTTCTCGCGCGCCGCCGGGAGCTCGCTTCTGATCGCGTGCGTCGTTAGATCGGCGTCTCGCGAGCGGAAGCAATAGCACCCGAACGGTTGGAGCAGCCGTTAGCTTGATGCTATTCTGTTGAACGTGCTTTGATTTTAACATGTTTTACACTCTTGACCACGACGTCATCCTTGACAGGGGATGTTCGTCGACCCTACCTGAGCCTAGACGGGGATTGCGTCAACAAAGAGGACTGTAGCGACTGGTGGAGCGGCGACGCTGCCCGGATCGAACAACACAGGACGGCTGTGTTCTACGGTGTCTTGTGACTGCACTTCGCTGATCTGCGTTCCGGGTAGGTACGGGGTTGGCCAGACCTCATAACACGTCTTCTGGTTTTACTTTGCTAAATGTATTGTGAATAACGGTGTTTTTTCCCAAAACGTGTGTTGTTGCAATGCATTTGGGATACGTTGCGGGTTGTGTGTGAGCTATTTTTGTCACTGGCAGTTAGCTTCTCCGTGCAGATCGTGATGTATTGATCTGGTTGTTGTGTGAGAAACATCATGGTGTTTATGTGTACCGTGTACTCACTACTAAGGCAACTAACCTATGAAGCTATGCTTGGTGACAAGTGAGTAAAAGAATGTTCTTTCTCAGACTGTAATGACAATGAACAGTGAGTTCACACATTAACAGGTTTTCCTGTTTTAACTGGCCGTATTGAGGGTAAAATAGGAGGATTGTGTTTTTCCCCCCCGGTTCCCTGGGGACTTTATCACCTCCTATCAGACATGTTGTGCATTAATTGTGTCTTTTGTGTGGTAGGGATACGATGTAACTCTTAGCTTGATTGCTGAGGTTGTGCTAAATCTGCTGGAGAAACTTATTTCCTAAAGGGAAATTGGTTTGGTTGCTGTCATGTGTGCTTAGCAAGGCCTGTGGTCGATACTAATCAAGAATGATGTATTCTCTCATTGTGAAAAAAACGGCGTTCCTCTGTTGAGTGTTTTTGCCATTTTTTGTAGGTGATGATGGGTTGTGTGTGTCATGTGACCTACAACTGGGTTGTACTGGCCACAGAAGCACATGTGTATGTTGGACCGGGGTTCTTAGAGCCTTCTCTATTCTGTGTTTTTCCTTAGTAAAAATCAGATAGCAGGTTAGCTCATGCGCTGTGTGGAGCTGTGAAACGCTTCATAGAGCTGACTATGACTGTGTCATATTCTCTTTTTGTCGTTACGTCGTATCATGGGTGTGGGGTCGTAAAGGGGTGAACTGGTAACCTTTCCTCTCCCCATTGTTCTGTCGGTCAGGGGTACACCCCCTGTCCTTCAAGGTTCCCGTCACGTGGCGGTTCGGCACGTTACGGGGGGGGGGGGGGGGGGGGGGAGGGAGTTCCTGGTCCCACGGCCTGGTATATTGGGCGTGTGCACCGCAGGAATTCCCCCGCCATAGAGTACGTCACCGTGCGCGTCTCTGTTGGTAGGACTTCCGTGTGCTGTTCAGGTCCATGTGATGGATCTGTTTTCAGGGGGGGTGGTCAGGGCTCCTCCTCACCAAGCGCCTATTCAGGCCTTCTGTGAGTTCGGACTCCTTCTTCCATGTGAGGAAGCCTCCATCAGAGTACAGAGCCTTCCTCCTCAGATTGTCAAAGTGAGTGGACCCTCTAGAAGGGTCCTTTTCTATTGTATGTATATTCGATTCAATTCGTTTATTGAGTGTGTATGGGTTCAGTGCCTCTTCCCCGGAGGCCCTAAAACCAGTTTTTTACATGGCTCGAGGTGCAATATATTCTTTTCAATCTGTACAGCTCGCGTGGGAAGTCTCTCTGGGGATCCCCGTCTCTTTCCTATGGGAGGGTGGTGGGATGTAAAAATGTGAACATTTTTTACCCCGGCTGTGTAGACTGGGATACATACTGTTGATGCTTCCTTCTTTCTATTCCAGAAGTGTTGGAGTTAGGGAGTGTCACACCCCTCTTGTCGTTCCCCTGGGCGCCTTGGGGATTCAATGACAGGTCTAAATAGCCTGTTCATTGATGGGGGTGTGTCCCGACGCACGTATAGTGCTAGCTCGCTGTAAACAGGCGATTGACTGGCACGCCTTGGTTGCTTGTGGTTGAAACAGCGTTTTTATAAAGCAACTGAGATGGGGGTTTTTCCTCTTCCGGCGACCACATCCCATGACCTGGGTGGGTTGTCGACGGATTCTCGTTCATGTCTGGGGGATGATGACGGGATGGATCTGAACATATGTAGTGGGGTCTCACGCCCTTGGGGTGGGCCACCAGGCGCGGTTCGTCCGAACGTCTGGGTGGCGCCTTCTTTTCATGTTAAGATCAACACGCATATCTGCCCTTCTCCTGGAGTAGGCATGTCGGCGTGGTTAGGGCACGGGACTGGTTCTGGTCACGCTGGTCCAGATCAGTTGAACCCGTTGTCCGCCGGGGATGCAGATCTGCTGTTCTGGTACCCTGAGGGACTTGGGCTTTTTTCAGGGGGAAAAATGCCAGGTCAGTCTGGGTGTCACAGGGTTAAGCGCTATGGAGACCCTGGTTGGGTATGTTTTTACTCAGCACTGTCGTCATGGCTTACAGCCATGCCATTCTGTACGCTCTCGATCTCGTCGGATCTCGGCCGCTACACAGGTTGGTCCTGGTTAGTACTTGGTTGGGAGACCGCCGGGGAATACCAGGTACGGTGTGCTTAGGGGCTGGTTCTCCATTATTTTTCGCTCCTCTCTCACGCATGGCGAAGAGGGGCCTGTGGGGGTGGTTTTTTGACCTCCTCTGGTGACCCTGTGCTTCCCGTACCGCCAGGCCCGGTCCGAAGTGATGTTTGCGACCCGTAGGCCTGGGTTAACCCTTTTTGGAAACTGGAACACTTGTACTGCGGTATAGCCGGTGTATACCCGCAGGTGTGTTTTGGAGTTTTTTCTTGAGGGGTTATAGGAACAACCACCGCATTGGGTAACACAGAGGTGGTTGATTCCCTGGTGTGTTGGAGCAGTGTCAACTCCCGGGTTCACCGTTTGAGGGTGCCCCTGCACGTTCATGACGTCTGCCAATCGTGTCAGCCTTCTCTGCCTCGACCCCTCTGGGTGGGGGTTGTTAAATGGAGGCTTGGTCATGCAACACCGCCAGCTTACGCTCCTTCCGCCGGGGCGGCTGTGTTCAGCTGTCCCCTCTGGCGCCTGTCTCGTCCGCAGTCTCCAGGCTAGGGTTAACAGCCTGTTGCCTGGTTTTTCCCCGGTGCGCTGCCTGCTTCCGTTGGTTAACCTTTTTTGTGTGCTTACGGCCATGCTGACTGCCTATTCTGCAGGGTCAGTGTGCCAGGCGGTGTACTATTGGGGGGACGGGGCCCGCTCGGCTTACGGCCATACCGACCTGGACACGCCCGATCTCGTCCGATCTCGGAAGCTGGGCAGGTTCTGGCCTGGTTGGTTCCGCCTGGGAATACCAGGTGCAGTAACTGAGGGGCCTTTGTCCGAATACGCTGGCGATGTGGGGGGCGGGGCACTACGTGCCCACCTGGTGGGGTCTTGATGCTGGCATCATGGACTTCTCCGGGCCCCCATTCTAGGGAGTCCAGTCCTTTTGGTGGGTCTGGGTCTTCCTTCGTGCTCCGCTGCTACGGCCTTGCCACGGGGTTGGGTTTGCCCTTGACCCCGTGATTCTGGGGGCAGTAACGAGGTTGTTCCTCCGTTCGTTCCCGGGTGGCATGCGGGTTGTGCGTGTGTGTAGTCGTGGGGTCAAGCCACGGTCTGCTCACCCTGTGCGTTGAGTTGCTTGAGTGCCTCTTCGCACGGTCGGGTCCGTCGCCCTCCCGTGACGTCCCTAATAGGGGGGCTACCCTCCATTAGGGGGGGTCGGGGGGGCTCGGCCCTCCCTGTTCTGATGGTTTTGGGGGGCTGTCAGCGGGGTGTATTTGTCAGCCAAGTGGCTCCGCTTGGCCTCCCTTGTGCAGTAGCGATGCCAAGCTAAGCCACTAACGATACAGAACGTTAGGTTATGACTATAACCAAGTTCTGTTAGTTAGGGGCGATGCTTGGCATCGGACGGCCGCTGCAGCCCTTGTCCTCACCTTGTGGTGAAAGCTTGGGAAGGAGGAGAGCAGGTGACCACACACCTGCTTATGAAGGTAAGCTGATGAGGGGTGTGGTCAGACTAATACTGGTATTAGAGGTACATTTGTGGTTTATTCAGTACGCGTGCACGTACGCGAGATAGTGCAGTAGCGATGCCAAGCATCGCCCCTAACTAACAGAACTTGGTTATAGTCATAACCTAACGTTCCATCTCTACTGTAATACGTAGCCAGAAAGTGTGATTTAGTTCCATATACTGTAATAAGTAGCCAGACAGTGTGATTTAGTTCCATAATCTACTGTAATAAGTAGCCAGACAGTGTGTGTGTGTGTGTGTGTGTGTGTGTGTGTGTGTGTGTGTGTGTGTGTGTGTGTGTGTGTGTGTGTGTGTGTGTGTGTGTGTGTGTGTGTGTGCGTGCGTGCGTGCGTGCGTGTGTTGCATCTGGCAAGGAGGACACTAGTGCAGAAGAGAACTAGCACCTTGCCCATTTTAACTGTCATTGTTAGAGGTTTCACTGTTACGATTTAGTTTAGTCTACACTGTAGGCTAATAGTTAGCCAGGCAGTGTGATTTAGTTTATTCTCTACTGTAATAAGTAGCCAGACAGTGTGTTTTAGTTTATTCTCTACTGTAATAAGTAGCCAGACAGTGTGATTTAGTTCCATCTCTACTGTAATAAGTAGCCAGACAGTGTGTGTGCGTGTGTGTGTGTGTGTGTGTGTGTGTGTGTGTGTGTGTGTGTGTGCATGCGTGCGTGCGTGTGTGTGTAGGTGTAGGTGTGTGTGTGTGTGTGTGTGTGTGTGTGTGTGTGTGTGTGTGTGTGTGCAGGGGGTGTGCGAGCATTATTATTATTTTTTTGCGAGGCCCCCCTTCCCGCGAGGCCCTTTTTCATCACAGACCTAAAATCTAGTTTTGCTTACATGCTTATATATTTCACATTAGACACGTTTGTAGAATAGTGTTCCGGGCTCTGCGGCTCTGCTGCTCTGCAGATAGACACGTTTGTAGAATAGTGTTCCGGGCTTTGCGGCTCTGCTGCTCTGCAGATATACTATTGGTTTCATTCAATTACTTTTGCGCAAAGCATCGTTGGAGGACTAACACTAGGGGGAGCCGAGCTGGTTGGCGTCGGTCTGGTAGTCGGTAGAGAGATGGGAAGAAGACCGGATCCACGAGGGGAGGGGCTACAGCCAGGTATAGGATCTATTCAGCGCCATCCAGAGGAGCGAGTGGATGTCTTTTGAAAAGCAGCATGGAGCAGAAGAAATAACACTGTGTGCCATAAGCTTGTTATCAATACGAAGTATGATTAGTGTAACTGAGGGGTACAATTCCCTGACTGTATTGTTAGATATGATACTTACTACCACTACCTCTTGTACTTTAGACTCTGGCCACCCAGTACTAGGCATAAATAATTATGGTAAACACTCCCACGTAGATGAAACGATCCAACACAAATGTACCAAGTCGAAAGTCTGCGTTTAATAATAATTAATACATAGCAAAAGGTATGTAGAGCAATCACTTAATTACATTTATGATTTGAAATAGGATGCACTTTTATGGCAAATGAGTATTCGTTGGTATATCAATAGAGAACGTCCAATCTCTGGTGGCGCAGGCGGTAAATATACAACCTGGAATATTTAAGGAATAATAGCAATGATACTTTAATGATTATAGAACTGGATACACTAGGGGGGAATTCCGGTCGCTTGTAAGACAACTGGAGAAGGGGGGGGGGGGGTAGAGTCTGGCTGTATCCGTCTGGCCGAGGGTATCCTGGGAGAACCCACGGTTGTGCGGCTCGGTGCCTCAGCGATCCTCGATCCACAGATGAAAGCAGTTGGACTCTCTGTGGGCCGGCTTCCTCCGGTCCACGATGGAGAGACGTGAAGCGACCTCGTCGTGTAGAGCGTCTCCTCACCTGTCGTCCTCTCCGGGGGGGGGGGTTTCCAACACACGGCAGTGTTGGTCTTTATCCATAGAATAATCACTGTATACAAAGCATAATCCGTGCCTGGGAAGGCGGGCTGTCGTCGGTAGAATAATCCGGTATGCAGGTCCACTCGCTCGTCGGCTCTGGGGCTCCTCGGGTGCAGCCTCACATGGGGTCGGCCACCCTGGATAAGCAGCCAGTTCTACCCGAAACGATGGGGGGTACTGACTACGATAGTATTCTCACCGCACGAAGCACTACATATGAATAGACTATTATTAGCTTAATAGACTACGTCCAACTCGACGATATAGTGCCAAATATGACTATTCAAATATTAATATACACAATGTCTCAATACCGATGGTAGGCCGAACTTGGCCTTACTCCCACACGTGGCGTCGCGGGGAGGCTTTACGTCTGTCACTCTATTGGAGGGTAAGAAACTGGACTAAAAAGGAAGTCCTACTTTAGTAGCGCAGTATATATACGCACTATGAACAAATAGTACCATTAGTGGTGCGGTAGCCAGATTCCTACGCGGAACTAGGACTTGTTCGTACATGTTGAGCGGTACGTTTGAACTGGGTCTGGGGGGTATGGCAGCCTGGCACCAAGGTCTCGACCAATAGTAGAATGGAGACTATTATGGGATGTTCAGTAGGCTAGAATGGATATTCAATGCATATTGTACAAGGAATATACAAGGGATATCAGGGAATATTAGAGAATATACAAATACAATTAAATATATATATATAAATAAATATATATATTCGGTTTAATCTGGCCCTTCACAACAGCCACCCCCTGATTGGTCCCAGACCTAATCAGTTAAGCAGAGACAGATTAATCGCGTTGTCTATTTACACATAAGGGTTTGCTGTAGGGGTCAGTCAACTTTACAAAGTCATAGGGTTATAGGGTCATGGTCATCATCGATTGTGTCTGGGAGTCGGGGCAGTTCTATGAGCCTCGCCACGGGACGGGTGTAAGTGCGACCCTGGACAAGCACTTCAGCTGCTCGGACCTTGCCGTCGGCACCGGTGATCACTTTGCTTACGCGGCCGGCCGGCCACATAGCTCTGGGCAGTGATTGATCAATAATCATGACGACTGTTCCTTCTGTCAAATTGTCTCTCTCCTTTACCCACTTCTGGCGGGTCTGTAGAGACGGTAGGTAGTGCAGTAGGAATGTCCTTTGTTGTGCACTCTCTATGGTAGTGCAATCATCTATGTTGGGGTCTGCGGAGATAACAGTGCTCAATCCACAGAACATAGGTTTCTTATTCTCAGCCTCCTCTTGACTGGCTTCCCTCGGGATAGGCGTGGGCCACTCTCCTTCCGGGAGCTTTAGGAATGCTGGGCCGTCACTGTAGACATTGCGACGGGTGAGGTCATCTAGGGGCATTCCCCGGGTGATGACGTCAGCTGGGTTCTGTTTTGTATCAACGTAGCGCCACTCTGTTTCTCCGGTTAACTCTTCGGTTAAGTCTTGAATCTCGGTGACTCTGACTCCCACGAAGACTTTGTACTTGCATGAGTCCGATTTGATCCAGGCGAGTACTGTCGTGGAATCTGACCACAGGATTGTTCTAGACACCGGTATGGTGAGCTCACGTTGGATGAGCGTGGCTAGGTGCGCTCCGGCTAGGGCTGCGCAGAGCTCTAGACGTGGGATAGATTGTTGCTTGCGTGGGGCTATTCTCGAGCGGGCGAGGACAAATGCTGTGTAGATCTCTCCCCCCTCTTCTTGGGCCCACAAGTAGGCTACTGATCCGTATGCGACCTCTGAGGCGTCACTGAAGACGTGTAAGTCCATTTTACATGTCTCTGGCCTCACCGTGGGTGGGAAGTAGCTTCGGCGCATATTAACGCCTGGGAGTGAGTGGAGCTCCATCTCCCACTCTCTCCAGGTGGATGCAAGGTGTGCGGGAATGGGGTCGTCCCAGCCCTGGTCCTTGTCCCACAATGCTCGTACAATCATTTTTGCCCTGGTGGTGTACGGTAGAATACATCCTAGCGGGTCATATTGTCGGGCGAGTGTTGTGTACACACTCCGTCTGGTGGTCGGCGCCGCCGCCGGCCTTCCCTGCTCCGTAGTCAGGGGCTTGTGTCTGTAGTGAAGCGAATCTGTTTTGAATCGCCACACCAATCCCAGGGTCATCTCCTGGGCTTCTCCCGGGATTGTAGCCATCCAGGTCTCGCTGCTGGCTGCCTTGTCCTCGGAGGAGAGGCTGCGCAGTACTTGCGGATCGCTGCTGGCCCACTGCCTGAGATCAAAGCCGCCTTTGATCAATGAGGCGCGGAGTTTAATCAGGAGAGCCTCGGCTTCTTCCTGGGTTGAAAGGCTTTGTAGACAGTTGTCTACGTAGAAGCTGTTCTTTACGCTGTGTCGGACCTCTTCGTCCGCTGCTGGGTCCTCTGCTACATGTTTCTGTAGTGCAAATGTAGCACAGCAGGGGCTGCACGTCGTTCCGAAGGGGAGGACTTCCCATTGGTAGATGGCTGGGTGCTCATCTCCTGGCTTCTCTCTCCATAGGAACCGTAACAGGGGCTTGTCCTCCTCTACTAATCTCACCTGCAGGAACATTCCATTAATGTCCCCGCTGATGGCCACCCTTTCCTGGCGGAAGCGGAGTAGAACGCCGAGTAGGGAGGGGCCGAGTGTGGGACCGGGCAGTAACTCTTTATTCAGATTTTGGGATCCGATCTGGTAGCTGCAGTTAAATACTATGCGGTCTTTACCGTTGTGATGGACCTTGTGGTGAGGCACGTACCACGATTCAGTGGTCTGGTCAGCCTCTTTAATGTCCATCTTTGTGACGTGTCCCGCTGTGATGAGCTTCTCAATCTCAGCGCGGTATACACTCTCTTGGGCGGGGTTCTTGGCTAAGCGCCGCTCCGTGTTCAGCAGGTACCGTTCTGTGGCGTCTGTCTTGGCGTGGAAAGTAGGCATTCCTTCTCGCCGCAGGAGTGGCGTGGCGTATCTCAACACGCCGTTGACCGGGACTCTCTTGGTCCCTGTCTCGAGGAGGTGAATGGCGTAAATGTCATCTTTAGAGCGAATGTCTTTCTTTCCGTTCTTAAAGGGCATTTGTTCCAAGGTCCATAGCCGCTCTACGTGTTGCAAGAGTGCGGTTTCTCCCTCTGTGACTCGGGAGTGGAGACATCTAGTGGCTGTACTTCGGTTGAGAGATTTGGCGAGCGGGCCTTGGAGAGTCCATCCCAAACGGGTCTCGACTGCTGCAGGACAGCCTCGGGGTCCGGTATGAACCCGGTCTATCGGGACAATGAGGTCTGCATGGTCGGAGCCTATCAACAGGGTCGGCATAGCATTGTCTATGAGCGGGATCGGTAACTTGCGCAGATGTGCATATTTCTCCATCAGCTTGGCGACGGGGTATGTGTACCGCGACAGTCCTATTTCTTGGCTGGTGAAAGCGTCTGTAATCTGGTACCGTCGCTCAGGCTGGCCGCTTGCTGCGATAGAGAATGAGACATTCTCGCCCTTTATCGTCTTCAAATCTCGTCTTATTGTCCGAATTGTCATTTGGGTTTCGCTTCCCCGCAGCCCTAGCTGGGCCGCAGCGGAGGCGAGCAGAAGGGTCTTCTCTGACCCGTCATCGAGGACGGCGTGAGTGTCCAGGACTTTATTCTGGTAGCTTAGTGTCACACGCACTACTTTTAGGAGTACTCGGGCTCCACTGCTGCTGGCGGGATCGATGTACATGACGCTCGCTTTGCTGCTGGATGGTGCGGGTGAAGGGCGCCTTCTGTTACTGTCGTGAAGTATGTCCAGATGGGCTCCATCGTACTTGGTGCACCTTTTCTTTAAGCGGCATTCGGCTGCCATGTGTGAGCGCGCACAGCGAAAACAGCGCTTGTTGGACTTTATCCATTGACTTGCTTCCTCCGCGTTCAGCTTGGGGAAGGAGTCACATTGCGCTAGCCAGTGTTCTTTCTCACAGTAGGGGCACACTATCTTCCACTTCTCCGTTCTGGAGGGGGTACTGTGGCTCCTGCTGCTCGGTACTGACTCCGATTGGTGCATCACAGTCACCGATCTTCTTCCATCATTTAGTCGTCTGGTTCCTTCTCTGGAGCCAGGGGTGCTCCGTCCGAATGTATCTAGCCGTAGGCTGCTGACTTCTCTCGCCAGGAAGTCTGCTAGATCGAGGAGGTTCGGTTCGGGGCCATTCGGGTCTCGGTGGTCTCTCTGCCGCCTAAAACGCTCCTGTCGAGCGGGCGGCAGCTTCTCCAAGATCCTTTCCACATTTGAGTTGGCGTAAAGTTCATGCCTCCCCTTCTCTCTCTGCGCTCCCAACATCCCTACCAGGGACTGCACTCTGATGGACAGGTCGTCCAGTGCTCGATTGTCTATTGCTGGGGGTAAGCGGTCGATGTGTCGGATCTCCTGGATCACGTAATCCCATATGCGCCCATACCTCTGGTCCAATGCTACCAGCGCTGCTGTGTATGGGGTGGTGGAAGTCGCGTAGGCGAGCGCTATATAATGTGCGCGGGGTACCTTTAAGTGCTTCAGTAGGATGGCGTATTTATGGCGTTCATCCAATACATCCGCCAACATGGTCTCCAGACACATGCGGAGTTCTGTATACTGGGCCCGGTTCTCTTGGGTGAAGTCGGGTACCATAGGCGTGCCAATGTATGATGCTGACTGTGGATACATCGGCGAGCGTTGGGGGAGAGGCCTCCTAGGCGAGTCTCCTCCCGCTCCTTGGTATGGGCTGGTACCGGCAGTGTACCATGGCCCGCTTGTCCAGGTGCTGTTCCTCGGTGCGGGTCGTGCGTCGTGCTCACCCGTGTATAGAGTCGGGGGTCTGTAGCGCAGCTCCGCGGGAGTATAGCCTGGGCTGTACCGGACCTCCTGGTCCGGTAGAGTACTGTGCTGTCGTCGGGCGTGGTTCTCCTCCTCTTCCTCTTCGTCT
This sequence comes from Notolepis coatsorum, assembly GCF_963971535.1. NCBI lineage: Eukaryota > Metazoa > Chordata > Actinopteri > Aulopiformes > Paralepididae > Notolepis > Notolepis coatsorum. The sequence continues at coordinate 57,900,202 of NC_140181.1, forward strand.
TCAGTTAGGTCATCCAGTGCTTGTAGTCTCTGGTTTAGCCTCTCCACAAGATATGCTGCTCCTTCCTGGTTGCTAGGTCTCGCTTGGACCGGTGGGGGGAGGTGGTCTGTGGGGGGTATAGACCTCGTCTGTTGGTCAAGTTCAGGGTTGTTTACTCGGCTAGGGGATGCCGCCCTGGAGGTGTGTCTAGACGAGTTCCTGGAGCCTCTGGCGGAGGGAGAGGGTGTTGTCCGTCTGATCAGCTGTTCTATTAGTTGCGCTTGCAGTCTGTCGCGCTCTGCGTCCCGTAGAGCACCAGCGGCTGCTCGCTGGCTGTCTGCTCGGTCTCGGGCCACATTCTCTTCCATCTGAATGCGTCTTATTTCTAGACGTATATGCTCTTCTTCGCTCCGCTGCTGGATCCGCAGTCGGTCGCGTTCAGCAGCGGCGTTCAGGCTGATGAGGAAGGCCTGCTGTAGGGTCCTCTCTGCCTCGCTGGGAGAAGGCGGTTGTATAGGGGAGCCTTCCCTCGGGGTACTCCTTGCGGAGCCTTGGAGCTCTATCTCCACGGTGCTCTCCCCGTCTTCTTCCGTGCCGAGTTCTCTCTCGGTAGCGTTGTATTCCTCCCGGGACTCATCGGGGACTACTTCTTCAGTACTGGCGGGGTGTGAAGTCATGTCTGGTTCCCACTGGTCCCCACCGTGAGCTTGGTCAGTTACATTAGAACCCGTAGGGGCCTCTATGGTCGGGGTAGTCTGGGCGTTGGGGTTAGACATACTTTTACTTTCTAGTTTTACCGCGTTTACTGTTAGTAGAAGACTAGGTTGTTGACTGACAGCGTAAGCCTCTAAGTACTGAGGGAGCCGTCGTTCGCGCTGCGGGCGTTGGTTAGGAGGATCGTTTCGTGGAGTGTTCATCATAGGCCATTTCAATATTAATAACACTATATTAATATTACACTAATTACCATCCGGCTCGAAGGACCAATTGTAACTGAGGGGTACAATTCCCTGACTGTATTGTTAGATATGATACTTACTACCACTACCTCTTGTACTTTAGACTCTGGCCACCCAGTACTAGGCATAAATAATTATGGTAAACACTCCCACGTAGATGAAACGATCCAACACAAATGTACCAAGTCGAAAGTCTGCGTTTAATAATAATTAATACATAGCAAAAGGTATGTAGAGCAATCACTTAATTACATTTATGATTTGAAATAGGATGCACTTTTATGGCAAATGAGTATTCGTTGGTATATCAATAGAGAACGTCCAATCTCTGGTGGCGCAGGCGGTAAATATACAACCTGGAATATTTAAGGAATAATAGCAATGATACTTTAATGATTATAGAACTGGATACACTAGGGGGGAATTCCGGTCGCTTGTAAGACAACTGGAGAAGGGGGGGGGGGGTAGAGTCTGGCTGTATCCGTCTGGCCGAGGGTATCCTGGGAGAACCCACGGTTGTGCGGCTCGGTGCCTCAGCGATCCTCGATCCACAGATGAAAGCAGTTGGACTCTCTGTGGGCCGGCTTCCTCCGGTCCACGATGGAGAGACGTGAAGCGACCTCGTCGTGTAGAGCGTCTCCTCACCTGTCGTCCTCTCCGGGGGGGGGGTTTCCAACACACGGCAGTGTTGGTCTTTATCCATAGAATAATCACTGTATACAAAGCATAATCCGTGCCTGGGAAGGCGGGCTGTCGTCGGTAGAATAATCCGGTATGCAGGTCCACTCGCTCGTCGGCTCTGGGGCTCCTCGGGTGCAGCCTCACATGGGGTCGGCCACCCTGGATAAGCAGCCAGTTCTACCCGAAACGATGGGGGGTACTGACTACGATAGTATTCTCACCGCACGAAGCACTATATATGAATAGACTATTATTAGCTTAATAGACTACGTCCAACTCGACGATATAGTGCCAAATATGACTATTCAAATATTAATATACACGATGTCTCAATACCGATGGTAGGCCGAACTTGGCCTTACTCCCACACGTGGCGTCGCGGGGAGGCTTTACGTCTGTCACTCTATTGGAGGGTAAGAAACTGGACTAAAAAGGAAGTCCTACTTTAGTAGCGCAGTATATATACGCACTATGAACAAATAGTACCATTAGTGGTGCGGTAGCCAGATTCCTACGCGGAACTAGGACTTGTTCGTACATGTTGAGCGGTACGTTTGAACTGGGTCTGGGGGGTATGGCAGCCTGGCACCAAGGTCTCGACCAATAGTAGAATGGAGACTATTATGGGATGTTCAGTAGGCTAGAATGGATATTCAATGCATATTGTACAAGGAATATACAAGGGATATCAGGGAATATTAGAGAATATACAAATACAATTAAATATATATATATAAATAAATATATATATTCGGTTTAATCTGGCCCTTCACAACAATTAGGTTATGCCAAGACGAAGAGGACGTTCGGCAGATGGACTGAAGATGAAAGTTGTTGCATGTTAGAACCTTCAGTCAGGCTATAGCTATGTCGGCTAGTAGCTTAAGGCAGGGACAGCTAACTAGCGTTAGCTAACGCTAGCTAACTAGCGATAGCTACGTTATCGAGTGCTAACGTGTGGCAGATAAACTAGGACTCCCAAGTTCATCCCAACGGGGGGACAATATCATGGATGGGACTGGTACTTTTCATCTCCACGGTAGGAAAATGCGTCGACGTCGTCTCCTTCCAACTTTGCCATTGATTCTGCGTTAGGGTGAGTTTTTCATGCAATCTATTCTGTTCCCGCTGTGGTCTCTGTCTCTCTGTCTCTCTCTCTCTCTCTCCATCTCTGTCTCTCTCTCTCTGTCTCTCTGTCTCTCTCTGTCTCTCTGTCTCTCTCTCCATCTCTGTCTCTCTGTTTCTCTGTCTCTCTCTCTCTCTCTCTCTCTCTCTCTCTCTCTCTCTCTCTCTCTCTCTCTCTCTCTCTCTCTTCTGTTGTGCTGCACCCGCCGTGGTCTCTGTCTCTCTGTCTCTGTCTCTCTCTCTCTCTCTCTCTCTCTCTCTCTCTCTCTCTCTCTCTCTCTCTCTCTCTCTCTCTCTCTCTCTCTCTCTCTCTCTCTCTCTCTCTCTCGTGCATCACTATAGTTAGCAGTCTGTTGCTATGGTCCCCTCACTATATATCTTATACAAATAACAATATAAGGTATAGAAAATAAGATTTCTAATGACACCCTAGCTTTATCAACAACTCTCTCTCTGGGCCTCATTGGAATAACAAAGGAATGACAGACTGGAAGCTGGGCTTTTGTTCAGGTGTTAATTGGTATGGAGTTAATTGAATTCTGGGAGTGTAGTCCTTTCAATAGCTAAATTGTGTTTCATTGTTTCAAAGCCCTAAACTGAGATTTGGTTAGAATGTTACCAGAATGTTTAATAGGACATTGATTGAAAACTATCGGCTCAAATTGATGGCTTATTTTGAAGGTATGAACCTGTAGTTTCTATTATGTAAAAAAATTAAAATGTGAAAATTCCCAGGGAGGAAAGGCCCAACAGCCCAGACTCTAGAGGGTTAGAGCTATGGAACACCATGAATACATCAGTCGAAAGACTGCCCTCTAGTGGTAAAATGCATGTTATCGCTATAGCGGTGCCAGGTGATGTAAGTACCTGTGAATTAGACATGTGCATGCCATCAGCTGGCCGGCCAAGATCAGCCAATAGCATATGGCAATAGTGATATCATGCATTTAAACATTTAGATGGCAGGGGTATTTTATGCACAAAACAGTGTTGCACCGACAATGGACTCCGGCCCAAACGAACACCTCGGACCCGTTCAAAGTGTACACGCGTGTCGGTCAAAGAATGTCTTGGCGGATGTTTACAGAGGCTGCACAATATCTCCACGGCTCCTCACGCGGCCGGCCTCTCCGTCGCCGGGGCGTGGGCCCCGCCGAGATCATGACCTCATTGCCCAGCCCAACCCCAGTCAGTGGAAACGTTGGAACGCATTGCAGCGGGGATACGAGTGGGAGGAGGAGGAAGGAGGGTGAAAAAAGAGTGACACCCTGATTTATAGCATGATTAACAGCAAACCTCAAGTTGATGAGGTCGTAGAGGAGTCTTGGTGGAGCTGCCTGGGTTATGTCACGTCTGGGTGGGAAGAACAACGGTACGTCCACTCTGGAGGGAAACGGATGAAAAAACAACACACACACACAATCACACACATGCATGCTCACGCACACACACACACATTATGCATGCGTTCATACACACATGCGTACACACAATCTCACGCACACACACACTACAACACAGACAGACACACACACTATCTACGTAGGCCTTGAATAACCTCTCCTTAGCAGCAGCTTTGCCTGGGTATTGAGTAATCACCCAGGTTTTCCATTTTTTTTTGTATCGAGGTTAAACAAGGCTGCTTCCATTCACATAAGATCCCATTAGAATAATTGAGGGCACTATCGGCAAGGGATACATTTCACCTGCCAGTACTTTGCATTATAATGACTGCAGCCACGCTGCCTCACCTCCACAGCTACTGTTATCTCAGGGGCCAGCCAACGCAGTGGCTGCTGCCATTCAAAGGTAGAATCTGCGATGGCGTCAAACAACGTTGCTCTGCAAAAAGAGCCCCGCTTGGTATTGCACTTTGTTTACATGCACAACATACTTTTATTTTTTCTTCTTTCTAGTTGGAACTGTACATAGCCATTTTGTTATTTAAATTTGACATAGTATAATATCTACATCCTGTTATCTGCACTGCACACTTTTTTAGAACTGTATATAGTCATCTGTATTTGAGTCATATTTGATCTTATTTAATTTTTATTCTATGCTAATGTTATTTATGTGACAATAAAGGAATTTTTATTTGAATGTTTTGTTTTGGTCTGTCTCCAGACCTCTCTTGGCAGAGCCTGGGGTGTGGCCGGCAGCAGTAACCCTCCCCTAATCAACTCCAATCCACACATCAGACCAAAACAAAACATGTAAACAAAGTGCAATACCAAGCGGAGCTCCGAGTGGGGATAGGGGAGGAGTTGCTACTGCCGGCCACACATCAGGCTCTGCTAAGAGAGGTCTTAAAACTAAACTCCAACTCACACATCAGACCAAAACCAAAACATTTGCAATACCAAGTGGGGCTTTTTTTGCCTAGTTATCGCTGTTTGACGGCATTGCAGATTCTACCTTTAATGACAATAGGGAGGTGTAGTGGTTATGTCATTGTTGTTTCCGGCCGGTCCACCTCGCTTGAAATCGCAATGTATTTCGCCATTGACCATTTCTAAATCGTCTCGTTTAAAATAAATAAAGCATGAACATTTGCATGGTGTACTTTTCTGTGCGTATTCATCCACAATCTATAGCTCAACATGAAAATATTCGCAATTAATCGTAAAATAATTACGTAAAATTGTATTTCAACCAAAAATGATTAAAGGCCCACTTGCATGTTGTATTTTTGTTCAATAAACAATGTGACTAGGCCAACGGTGTCTTTCATGAAGAGGGGAATTTTCTTTTTCGAAATTGACCCAGTTTTAGTGTTTTTATCAAACATTTTGTCTGCCCAACCACAACCACCACGCATGTGGATATTTTAATCCATGGTTCATAACGTGCGCGTGTCATCTTAATGATGACGTCACAGCAGGTACAGGGCAGCAGGGGGCCTGAGAATCACAGGCAGGTAGTGGCAGGAAGCAGAGCCTAGGCTAGCCGAGGAGCTAGTATCTGTTTCACCTAACACTATTGCTCCGTGATCATAGCCATCTATCTCTAAAGCTAACCACTATTTGTAAAAGCCACAACCACGTTACCATATTTGTAAATACTCATGTAAATCATTGTGTCGTTGTACATATTGTGTATATAACGTTAGTAGCTAAGTTATCCCGAAACTCCTAACATGCCCCGATTTAAAATGGTTCTCTCCTCTTTGTATACGTTTGTCCTCACAAACAAAGTATTCTGCCAGGGAACTTATGGACACGACCGTAGTTATAAGGTGTTTGAGCTTGTAACGTTAACGTTAGTTAGCTATCGTGGTAGCCCCTTTTGTGACTGTGATGCACCGAGTGCTATCCGAGGGGCTACTATCGTATCAACATGCCGTGACGTGTAGCTTGCTAGCCGGCATGCTGCGTGCAGTGCTTTGCCCCACAGGTCTGAGAAGAGGACCTGCAAATTGTACGCGTTCCCCAAACTCTTTTACATGCCCCGATTTAAAATGGTTCACGACAGTAGACATAATGCTAATGTTAGCGGGGTAACGTTAACATTAGCCAGAGCCATATAGTCAGCTTGGTACTATGACCCGGACGGGGATCAGGCATAAGGCGACAGCCTAACAGACCAATATCGCTGCTGTACTGAACAACAGGCTGCCTAGTGGTACATGTAGTTCTTTTTTTACGACATTAAAAACCTTATAATTACCTTGTTTCAACCAAAAATGCAGTTGTAGCTGGTCCATCAAAGTCTCTCCGACGATTAAATTCATTTGCGTCTTGTAAGGCGTCCATTTGGATCAAGGAAATAGCTTTCTGCACTCGTCAAATTCCATTGTAGTGTATGAGAAGTAGGGGAAAGTTACCTGCCGTGACGTCACGGCACTGATAGCGTCTGATATGCTTTTTGATTGGCTCCATACATGTTATTCGTGCATGGAAATGTTTAACCCTTTCTGAGTGGAATTTCCGGCGTCAAATGGAAAAAAATAAATAATGAAAATAGATACCAATGATGTAAACTACCCATAATTGAAGAGTAGGGTTTAACCTGCAAGTGGGCCTTTAAACAATAATGTTAGTGATAGAAGGAAACTAATGTTGTGCAAAAATGGAAAGCTTGCCAATGTCCATGAGGCATAATTATTACAATAGCCGATAATCCATTTTCCCAATCATAAATCCCTAAACTGGTGGACCGCGCGGGCGGTCCAAAGTGACAGTGTCAGACTACACCTCCCTATAGTATCAACTGTAGCACCTTCCTCTTGTGACCTTGTATGTCTAATGTCCACCTTTTCTTTAAAGGACTTTCTTTAACTGGCTGATGCATTTTATTATGGGTTTTATGGGCCCTGGGCCATGTTACAGCTTTTTAATGTAGCCTATGTTACAACATCCAGAAATGTGTTTGATGTCTGCTGGCCTAACAGCCTAGCTGGCACATTTACATTGATGTGGAAACTGAAAATGTTGATTAATGTGCACTGTCCCTGGGTAAAAAATAAATAAATAAACTTAAACTTAGCACAAATAAATGTAATACGGACCAGCTAGCCTAGCTGTTGGCCAAAAACACCACGCCTGGAGTTTTAAACTAGGCTATAGTGGTCTGTATTCGCGTCCATGAATTTGTGTTAAAGGGGAACTACAGCCATTTTCAGAATGCATACAGTAGGGGAGAACGGGGATGGTTGTCACACGTTTTACTCTAGTGTGAATTGCTCATCATCAAAACATCTTTCAATAGTCATTCCAAGTTTTTAAGTTTCCAAAGATTGCGAACCCCCCCCCCCCCCTGCCCCATTATGGTTTGATCCAGTGCCTCCCATCTCCAGCGCGTAGACCTTGGCGCACAGCGCTGCAGTCTGGCTGCAGGTAGGCTGAGTGTAAATATCAAAGCCCACAGAGTGTGTCATAATATTGGTGGCAGGCAGGCAGGCTTTTCCAGTAAGTTGTTCAAATAAAAGGATTATGTTAGACATAAGTTACTATTGAGTGGTAGTAGAACTTCTACGGTTCTACCACGCAATACAATAAAAGTGTTTCACGGTCCCGAATTGCGATCTGGTCATACGGTTTCCTCGAATAAATAATAATAACGTTTCCCTCTCTGGTTGGCGTTAGCTTTAGTGCTAGCCGCTAGCTAACGTTATCTAGATATGTGGTGTGAGCTGGATGACGTTGACTTCATTTGCAAACGTTAACGCTATCTATATGGCAGACGAGCAGGGCCGGATTAACGATGGCCGCGGCCCGTGGGCCTATAGTGACGAGGGGCCTCCATTTTTTTTTTTTTTTTTTTTACCTTTTTTTTACTTTTTTTTTTTTTGAGATCGATGTCATGATTGTGCACTGCAGACTCAGGGAGGAGGCAGAGAAGGAGAGAAAGAGACACAAGATTTACAGGTAATGGAAATATATCTTTTTTCTCTTTCTTATTAAAAACTTCGCCTATTTGAAAGGAGATTGATTTAATAAAAATGAATGAGCGAAAAATCAATATACAGTGTATATACAGTATATATATATATTAATATATTATTATTATAGTAATTGGCTATCATACTGCAATATAAACTGAGTTTTATAGTGAAAAGAGCAGCTTTATTGGTCAAGATTGAAGGCTCTATAGTTTCAAGTTTCAAGTTCAAGTTTCTTTAATAGTTGTCATACAGAAGTACAGAATACTTTCATACAAAATGCTTCTTACTGTTACGCTCCAGAGACTGTGCTAGACAAGATAGTATCTGTTGTGAAGGATCAGATTAAACCGAATATGTATATTTATTTATATATATATATTTAATTGTATTTGTATATCGTTTGATATCCCCTGTATATTCCTTGTACAATATGCACTGAATATCCCTTTAGTCTACTAAACAGCCCATAATAGTTTCATTCTACCATTGGACGAGAACCTGGCGCCAGGTTGCCATACCCCTAGGTCCAAGTTCAATCGTGCCGCCTAACATGTCGTGGCAAGCCCCGGTTCCGCGCAGGAATATGTCGGGCGAAATACGAATGGTACTATTTGTTCATAGCGCATATATATATGGCGCAAGTAAAGTAGAACTTCTTTTTAGTCCAGTTCTTTACCCTCCAACAGAGTGACAGACGCAAAGCCTCCCCACGACGCACGTGTGGTGTAGTAAGGCCTACTTGGCCCCAGAATAGGCATTGAGACATCGTGTAGATTAATAACTGAATAGTCATAGTTTGGCACTATACCGTCGAGTTGGACGTATTCTATTAAGCTAATAATAGTCTATTTATGTATGGTGCATCGTTCGGTTAGAGTTCTAAAGTTATCAGTACCCCCATCGTTCCTGACGTTATCTGGACGCTTAACCAGGCTGAGCAGACCCCTAGTGGTGCTTGCATCCGAGGAGCTCCGGGCCAGGGCGACCGGACCTGTATATTGGATTACTCTACCCGGACGACGGCGAGCCTTCCACGGCTTGGATTATGCTTTGGGTGCTTTGATTATTCCATGGATAAAGGCCAACACTGCGGAGTGTTGGAACTACCCCCCGGAGAGGACTCCAGGTGAGACGGCGCTCTACACCAGTGAGGTCGCCTCACGTCTCTCCGTTGTGGACCGGCAGCTACCGTCCACAGAGGGTCCAGCTGTATTCGTCTGCGGACCGAGGTTCTGTGGGCACCGTGTTCAAGACTTTGAATTCTCCCAAGACACCGTCGGCCAGATGGGATACCGCCAGCGGCTTCTCTAACCCCCCCCCTCCTACTGTCTTACAACCAGCGGGACACCCCCCCCCCCCCTTAGTGTATCCAGCTATAATCATTTAAGTACCATCGCTATCGTTTCCTAAATATTCCAGGTTGTATACTTACTCCCTGCGCAACCAGAGATTGGACATTCAATGTTGATTTACCTACGAATACTCATTTGCCATAAAAGTGCATATTTCATATTTCAAATCATAAATGTAATTAAGTGACCGTTGTATATACCTTTTGCTATATTAAACCTTCGATTTGGTACATTTGTGTGGATTCGTTTCATCAGGTGGGAAAGTGTTCATCATACTTATATCATGTACTGGATGGCCAGAAGTTAAAGTACAAGAGGTAGTGGTATTAAATATCATATCTAACAATACAGTCAGGGAATTGTACCCCTCAGTTACAATTGGTCCTTCGAGCCGGAGGGTAACTAGTGTAATATTAATATAGTGTTATTAATATCGAAATGGCCTATGATGAACACTCCACGAAACGATCCTCCTAACCTAGAACGCCCGCGGCGCAGACGACAGACACCTCAGTACTTAGAGGCTTACACTGTCAGTCAACTACCTAGCCTTCGACAAACGGTAAACGCGGTAAAAGTAGAAAGTAAAATTATGTCTGACCTTAACGACCAGGTTTCCCCGACCACAGAGGCCCTAGTAGGTCCTAATGTAACTGACCAAGCCCACGGTGGGGACCAGGAAGGAGCTGACATGCCTTTACCCCCCGCCACTACCCAAGAAGTAGTCCCCGACCAGCCCCGGGAGGAAGACAACCCTACAGAGAGAGAACTCTGCACGGAAGAAGAGGAGGAGAGCGCCGAGGAAATAGAGCTCCAGGACTCCCCAACGAGTACCCCCAGGAGCGGCTCACGCAGGAGCGGCTCACCTCCACAACCGCCTTCCCCCAGCGAAGCGGAGAGGATGCTACAACAGGCGTTCCTCGTCAGCCTGACAGCCCCTACCGAACGCGATTGTCTCCAAGCACAGACGCTTAGCGAGCGCGAACAACTCCAAGCGCAACAACGGAGCGAAGAAGAGCGCATACGCCTGGAGATAAGACGCCTTCAGACGGAAGAGAATATGGCAAGAGACCGAGCAGACACCCAGCGTGCCGCTGCCGGTGCCCAAAGAGACGCAGAGCGCGAACTCGCTCTCATCCAGCGCGAAGCCGAGCGCGACAGAATACCTTAACGACCAGGTTTCCCCGACCACAGAGGCCCTAGTAGGTCCTAATGTAACTGACCAAGCCCACGGTGGGGACCAGGAAGGAGCTGACATGCCTTTACCCCCCGCCACTACCCAAGAAGTAGTCCCCGACCAGCCCCGGGAGGAAGACAACCCTACAGAGAGAGAACTCTGCACGGAAGAAGAGGAGGAGAGCGCCGAGGAAATAGAGCTCCAGGACTCCCCAACGAGTACCCCCAGGAGCGGCTCACGCAGGAGAAGCTGCCACCCGCAAGACAGGAGCGCTTTAGGCGGCAGAGAGATTACCGGGACCCCAACGGCCCCGAGCCATCCCTCCTTGATCTAGCCGACTTCCTGGCGAGAGAAGTCAGCAGTTTACGACTAGATACATTCGGGCGGAGCACGCCAAGCTCCAGAGAGGGACCCAGGAGAATAAATGATGGAAGAAGATCGGTGACTGTCATGCACCAATCAGAGTCAGCACCGAGCAGTAAGAGTCACAGCACCCCCTCGAGAAAAGAGAAGTGGAAGATAGCGTGTCCCTACTGTGAGAAAGAACACTGGCTGTCACAATGTGACCTATTCACAAAGATGAATGCAGAAGAAGTGAGTCAATGGATAAAGTCCAACCGGCGCTGTTATCGATGTGCGCGGCCCCACATGGCAGCCGAATGCCGCCTAAAGAAAGGGTGCAGCCGGTGCGATGGAGCCCATCTAGATATACTACACGAAAGTAACGGAAGACGGCCTACACCTGCACCACGGAGCGGCACCAAGGCAAGTGTCATGTACATTGACCCCGCCAGCAGCAGCGGAGCCCAAGTGCTCTTAAAGGTAGTCCGTGTGACATTGAGCTACCAAGATAAAGTCATGGACACTTACGCCGTCCTTGATGACGGGTCAGAGAAGACCCTTCTACTCGCGTCCGCTGCTGCCCAGCTGGGACTGCGGGGGAGCAAGAACGAAATGACGATTCGGACAATAAGAAGAGATTTAAAGACGATAAAGGGCGAGAATGTCTCCTTCACTATCGCAGCAAACGGGCAGCCAGAGCGACGGTACAAGATTACAAATGCTTTCACCAGCCAAGAAATAGGATTATCGCAGTACACCTACCCTGTCACGAAGTTGATGGATAAATATGTGCACCTGCGCCAATTACCTATCCCGCTCATAGACGGCGCTACCCCGACCCTGCTGATAGGCTCCGACCATGCAGAACTCATAGTCCCGATTGACCGGGTCCATACAGGCCCCCGAGGCTGTCCTGCAGCAGTCGAGACCCGCCTAGGGTGGACCCTACAAGGCCCCCTCGCTAAATCTCTCAACCGAACAGCAGCCACTAGCTGCTTCCACTCCCGAACGACAGAAGAAGACACCACTCTCCTGCAGCATGTCGAGAGGCTATGGACACTGGAGACAATGCCCTTTAAGAACGAAAAGAAAGATATTCGTTCTAAAGAAGACATTTACGCCATCAACCTACTCGAGCAGGGGACAAAGAGAGTCACAGTCGGCGGAGTGATGAGATACGCAACTCCACTCCTGAGGCGAGAGGGAATGCCCACCTTTCACGCAAAGAAAGACGCCACGGAGCGCTATCTATTGAACACGGAGCGGTGCCTAGCCAAAGACCCCGCTCAAGAGAGTGTGTACCGCGCTGAGATTGAGAAGCTAATCACAGCGGGACACGTAACAAAGATTGACATTAAAGAGGCCGATCAGACGACCGAATCATGGTACGTGCCGCATCACAAGGTCCATCACAACGGCAAGGATCGCATTGTGTTTAACTGCAGCTACCAGATCGGATCCCAAAATCTGAATAAAGAGCTCTTGCCCGGCCCCACACTCGGCCCCTCCCTACTAGGCGTGCTACTGCGCTTCCGCCAGGACAAGGTGGCGATCAGCGGGGATATCAAAGGGATGTTCCTGCAGGTGAGACTAGTAGAAGAGGACAAGCCCCTGCTACGGTTCCTATGGAGAGAGAGGATCGGAGATGAGAACCCAGCGATCTACCAGTGGGAAGTACTCCCCTTCGGAACCACATGCAGCCCGTGCTGTGCTACATTTGCACTACAGAAACACGTCACAGAGGACCCAGCAGCAGACGAAGAGGTCCAACACAGTGTGAAGAACAGTTTCTACGTGGACAACTGTTTACAAAGCGTTTCGACTCAAGAAGAAGCCGAGGCTCTCCTAATCAAGTTACGCGCCTCCCTGATCAAAGGCGGCTTTGATCTCAGGCAGTGGGCCAGCAGTGACCCGCACGTATTGCGCAGCCTCTCCTCCGCGGACAAGGCTGCCAGCAGCGAGACCTGGATGGCGACAATCCCAGGAGAAGCCCAAGAAATGACACTAGGACTAGTCTGGCGCTTCAAAACAGACTCACTCCACTATAGACACAAACCCTTGGCTCCAGAGCAGGGAAGGTCGACGGCGATACCGACCACCAGACGGAGTGTGTACAGAACACTCGCCAGACAATATGACCCGTTGGGATGTATTCTACCTTACACCACCAGGGCAAAGATGATTGTACGAGCACTATGGGACAAGGACCAGGGCTGGGACGACCCAATACCCGCACACCTTGCCTCAACATGGAGAGAGTGGGAGACGGAACTCCGCTCACTCCCAGGCGTCAATATACGCCGCAGCTACTTCCCATCCACAGTGAGGCCAGAGACATGCGAGATTGATCTACACGTCTTCAGCGACGCCTCCGAAGTAGCCTACGGATCGGTGGCCTACCTGCGTGCCCAAGAGAAGGGAGGAAAGATACACACTGCTTTCATCCTGGCCCGCTCAAGAATAGCCCCACGTAAGCAACAATCTATCCCACGTCTAGAGCTCTGCGCAGCCCTCGCAGGAGCGCATCTAGCCACGTTAATCCAACGTGAACTCACCATTCCGGTGCACAGAACAATCTTGTGGTCAGATTCCACGACAGTACTCACATGGATCAAGTCTGATTCATGCAGATACAAAGTCTTCGTGGGAGTCAGAGTCACCGAGATTCAAGAGTTAACAGAAGCAGCGAGCTGGCGGTATGTGGACACCAAACACAACCCAGCTGACGTCATCACCCGGGGAATGTCTCTGGATGACCTAACCCGTCGCAACATCTACAGTGACGGACCAGAATTCCTCAAGCTCCCGGAAGGAGATTGGCCTACGCCCACCCCGCGGGAAGCAAGTAACGAGGAGGCTGAGAACAAGAAACCTATGTTCTGTGGACTGAGCACTGTCGCCTCCACAGACCCCAACATAGATGACTGCATTACCCTAGAGAGTGCGCAGCAAAGAACATTCCTGCGGCACCACCCAGAGATTCAGTCCACCACTGACATGTCAGCAGCTGACTACGAAGAAGCAGAACTTCTTCTACTACAACGAGCCCAGAGAGACTCGTTCCCCGATGAGCTAGACTGTCTACAGGGAGGAAACCCCGTCCCATCAGACAGCAGACTGATTCACCTGGCCCCAGAGAGTGACGCCCATAATCTCATCAGAGTGGGTGGTCGCCTGCGGAGAGCCCCCGATCTACCAGATGACATTAAGTACCCGATCGTCCTGAACAGCCGACACAAGGTCACAGAGCTGATCATAAAGAAATACGACGAGGATGTACACCACGCAGGAGCAGAGAGAGTCTTCGCGGAGATCAGACGTCGTTATTGGATATTGCAAGGGAGAGAAGCAGTACGGCGCTTCCAGCGAACCTGTCTAGACTGCCGTAAGTGGCGCGCGCAGCCCAGCATACCACGGATGGCTGACTTACCCCCCTGTCGCCTCCGAATCGGCGACAAGCCATTCCACTCCACAGGCATGGACTGCTTTGGCCCGTTGTATATAAAGAGAGGAAGAGGCACCGAGAAGCGGTGGGGTATTGTATTCAAATGCATGACCACCAGAGCGATACATATCGAGCTCCTTCCGACCATGAGCACAGACTCATTCCTTATGGCCTTCCGAAGATTCACATCACGGAAAGGAAAACTGTCTACATTGTTGTCTGATCACGGGACCAACTTCAAAGGCGGAGAAAGAGAGCTGAGAGAGAGCTTCCAAGCTATGGGCCCAGAACTTAAGACCCACCTCGCTCCATCCCAGATTGACTTCCAGTTTAATCCCCCGAATGCACCCCACTTCGGTGGAACCTGGGAACGAGAAGTACGTTCTATAAAGACAGCCCTGTACGCCGTACTTGGGGCCCAGACTGTGGCGGAGGAAGTCCTAATGACAGTCCTCACGGAGATCGAGGGAGTATTGAACTCAAAGCCCCTCGGTTACGTCTCCAGTGATGTAGCAGATGTCGACCCAGTCACCCCCAACACACTCCTAATGGGGCGGCTGGACCCCGCGCTACCCCAGACAATGTACAGGCCTGAAGAAGCGAACGGCCGAAGAATGTGGAGGTACAGCCAAGTACTAGCTGACAAGTTTTGGAGCAGCTTCCTACTTCACTACCTACCGTCTCTACAGACCCGCCAGAAGTGGGTAAAAGAGAGAGACAATTTGACAGAAGGAACAGTCGTCATGATTATTGACCAGTCACTACCCAGAGCTATGTGGCCGGCTGGCCGCGTAAGCAAAGTGATCACCGGTGCCGATGGCAAGGTCCGAGCAGCTGAAGTACTCGTCCAAGGGCGCACTTACACACGACCCGTGGCGAGGCTCATAGAACTGCCCCGACTCCCAGATACTATCGATGATGACCATGACCCATGACTTTGTGAGTTGACTGACCCTTACAGCGGACCTTGAGTGGTAGACAGTGCGGTTAATCTGTCTCTGCTTAGCTAATTAGGTGGGACTAATTAGGGGGCGGCTGTTGTGAAGGATCAGATTAAACCGAATATGTATATTTATTTATATATATATATTTAATTGTATTTGTATATCGTTTGATATCCCCTGTATATTCCTTGTACAATATGCACTGAATATCCCTTTAGTCTACTAAACAGCCCATAATAGTTTCATTCTACCATTGGACGAGAACCTGGCGCCAGGTTGCCATACCCCTAGGTCCAAGTTCAATCGTGCCGCCTAACATGTCGTGGCAAGCCCCGGTTCCGCGCAGGAATATGTCGGGCGAAATACGAATGGTACTATTTGTTCATAGCGCATATATATATGGCGCAAGTAAAGTAGAACTTCTTTTTAGTCCAGTTCTTTACCCTCCAACAGAGTGACAGACGCAAAGCCTCCCCACGACGCACGTGTGGTGTAGTAAGGCCTACTTGGCCCCAGAATAGGCATTGAGACATCGTGTAGATTAATAACTGAATAGTCATAGTTTGGCACTATACCGTCGAGTTGGACGTATTCTATTAAGCTAATAATAGTCTATTTATGTATGGTGCATCGTTCGGTTAGAGTTCTAAAGTTATCAGTACCCCCATCGTTCCTGACGTTATCTGGACGCTTAACCAGGCTGAGCAGACCCCTAGTGGTGCTTGCATCCGAGGAGCTCCGGGCCAGGGCGACCGGACCTGTATATTGGATTACTCTACCCGGACGACGGCGAGCCTTCCACGGCTTGGATTATGCTTTGGGTGCTTTGATTATTCCATGGATAAAGGCCAACACTGCGGAGTGTTGGAACTACCCCCCGGAGAGGACTCCAGGTGAGACGGCGCTCTACACCAGTGAGGTCGCCTCACGTCTCTCCGTTGTGGACCGGCAGCTACCGTCCACAGAGGGTCCAGCTGTATTCGTCTGCGGACCGAGGTTCTGTGGGCACCGTGTTCAAGACTTTGAATTCTCCCAAGACACCGTCGGCCAGATGGGATACCGCCAGCGGCTTCTCTAACCCCCCCCCTCCTACTGTCTTACAACCAGCGGGACACCCCCCCCCCCCCCCCTTAGTGTATCCAGCTATAATCATTTAAGTACCATCGCTATCGTTTCCTAAATATTCCAGGTTGTATACTTACTCCCTGCGCAACCAGAGATTGGACATTCAATGTTGATTTACCTACGAATACTCATTTGCCATAAAAGTGCATATTTCATATTTCAAATCATAAATGTAATTAAGTGACCGTTGTATATACCTTTTGCTATATTAAACCTTCGATTTGGTACATTTGTGTGGATTCGTTTCATCAGGTGGGAAAGTGTTCATCATACTTATATCATGTACTGGATGGCCAGAAGTTAAAGTACAAGAGGTAGTGGTATTAAATATCATATCTAACAATACAGTCAGGGAATTGTACCCCTCAGTTACAGTATCAAATAACATAGTATAGCATGTAATTTTAGAAGAAGAAAATGAGGTCACAGTGTTCGGTATAGACATATGTACAATGTTCTGAGTTACCATATAATATACAATACTATGCAGTGTACTAATGTACAGTACTATCTAGTGCAAAGCAGAAATGGGATGAGGTACAATTTAGGTACAATTTACAGTAAGGTGTACGAGTTGTAGTGCAATCCTTCATCAATAAATATAAAGTGTGGGGAGTGGGTGCTACAGTGTGTTTGTTTAAAGTGGGTGTGTGCTATAAAGTGTGTGGAGTGGGTGCTACAGTGTGTTTGTTTAAAGTGAGTGTGTGCGTGTGGATGTGTGTGCTATGTGCGTTTGGTGGTTGTTGTTGTGTAGTGTTCATTCATTGTTCGTTTAGCAGCCTGATGGCCTGGGGATAGAAGCTTCTTCTGAGTCTTTCTGTGCTCGCCTTGAGACTCCGGTATCGCTTGCCTGACCGCAGCAGTTCAAAGAGGCAGTTGTTCGGGTGACTGGAGTCTTTAATGATTCTCTTAGCCTTGCCCTTGCAACGCTTGTTGTAAATGTTCTGGAGGGTGGGGAGCCCCCCTCCAATTGTGCGTTCGGCTGAACGTGTCACTCTTTGTAGTCTGCTTCGGTCTTGTGCAGTGCTATTCCCAAACCAGGAGGTGATGTTGCCGGTCAAGATGCTCTCTATTGTACATGAGTAGAAGTTCTTAAGGATCTTCTGACTGACTTGGAACTTCCTTAGGCGCCTGAGGAAGTAGAGGCGTTGTCGTGCCTTCTTCACAACACTGTCAATGTGTGTGGTCCATGTCAAGTCCTCGGATATGTAGGCTCCGAGGTACTTAAAGCTGTTGACTCTCTCAACCGGTGCCCCGTCGATGCTGAGGGGGCTGTAGTCCTTGACCCCCGACCTCCTGAAGTCCACAATCATCTCCTTTGTTTTGCTGACGTTCAGGGAGAGGCTGTTTTCCTGGCACCATCCCGCCAGGACCTTGACCTCTTCCAGGTAGGCCCTCTCGTCGTTGGCAGAGATCAGGCCCACCACCACTGTGTCGTCAGCAAATTTGATGATTGTATTGCTACTCCGCTGAGCCACACAGTCGTGTGTGTACAGGGAGTAGAGGAGGGGACTCAGAACACAGCCCTGGGGGGCCCCTATGTTGAGGGTGATGGATGAGGAGGTGCAGTTGCCTGCTCTCACCACCTGGGGTCTGCCAGTCAGGAAGTCCAAGACCCACTGGCAGAGGTCATAGTTCAAGCCCAGGTCCCTGAGCTTGGCTATGAGTATGGAGGGGACTATGGTATTGAATGCCGAGCTGTAGTCGATGAATAGCATTCTCACATAGTTCCCCTGCCTCTTGTCCAGGTGTGATGCTGCTGTGTGCAGCACATGGGCTATGGCGTCCTCCGTGGACCTGTTGGGGCGGTATGCAAATTGCAGGGGGTCCATGTTGATGGGGAGGGAGGAGCAGATGTAGCCCTTTACTAGCTTCTCAAAGCACTTCATGGCTATGGAGGTGAGAGCTACAGGGCGGTAGTCGTTGAGGCAAGCAGGCTTGGATTTCTTGGGTACAGGGATAATAGTGGACTTCTTCAGGCAGGTGGGGATGACAGCCTGTTCTAAGGACAGGTTAAATATGTCAGTGAATACTGGGGCCAGTTGGTCGGCACAGACTTTTAGGACGCGGCCGGGGATGCCGTCCGGACCTGCTGCCTTCCTGATATTCACTTTTTTAAAGGTCCGCCTCACCTCATGCTCTGTTACCCTGAACACTGCGCCTCCATCAGCAGCCGACCCCCCCCCCCCCCCCATTGCCGTGGCTTGTGAGCTGGTGTTGTTATTACCAGCATCAAACCTCGCATAGAAGGTATTGAGGTCATTTGCTAAGGAGATGTCACTGTTCAGTTTGAGGGAGGCGCCTTTGTAGTCTGTCATCGTTTTGAGCCCCTGCCACATAGCTCTAGAGTCAGCTTGTTCAAACTGGAGTTCAATTTTATCTCTGTAGCGCCGTTTGGCCTCTGACACTGTCCTCCTTACGTTGTATCGCGCCACCTTGTGGTCATTCATGTTGCCTGCCACTAGGCAGTCGTTGTATGCTTTGGTGCGCTCTCTCAGAGCTTCACGGACGGATTTGTCTACCCAGGGTTTTTGATTTGGGTAAACTCTCATTTTGGTAGTGGGGATTGTTTCTTCCACCATAGTACAAACATAGTCCACTACTGTCTCCGTGTAGACATTAATGTTATCTGTGTCGCGGAACAGGAAATTGCACGTACAGGTTCATTAAATTTAAAAAAAAATCTGCCATGGATGGGGTCGTGCCTGACACCCTCCAAACCACCCCTTGCCTGTCAAAAAAAAAAAAAAAATTTAATATAAAAAAAAAAAATTAAAAAAAACCTTGCACCCCCACTTTCAACTATAACTAGGCGGCCATGTACTGAGGGGGTTGTTTTTGTTCATGTGCAGCCTGCTTCAGTTTCTATTCTATGTGGTCATTAGACCTTGGTACATGACAATCCCATAATTAAATGTTTATTGAAAAGTGCTGGAATGAATTTGGAATTGAGATGGAGACGGTCTGAGCTAATACAGCATGAATGTGTTATTAAGAACACTCAACATGGTTTTTGCACAACAACGAATAACCACATTGGCCCCAAAGGCAATCAGGCCTCCAAAAATCCCCCCCAAAACGTCTATAGGCCATTGATTCCCTTGGATTCATAATGCGCGCCTGTTTCTATGTGGGTTGTATGATGTAAGACGTGCACTCGCCTTCTGTATTCAACCCAAAATAAGAGGACGGTGCTGTCTGTGTGTTCTGTAGGTCAGTGGCGGCCGGTGTGAACTACATTTGGGTGGGCGCGGGCAGCTGACCAAGCTGACCAAGCGAATACTGACTCATAACGTTACCAACGTTAAGTCGAGTTAATTCATACTACACTAGTACACGTATGATCATCAATCCAATAATGAACACATATATATATCTTGTCATTTTAAACAAGTTACCATTCATTCATTCATCCATTATGCAATACCCACAGCGAAATTAACACGCTGTGTTGAGAGAGCGAGAGAGAGAGCGAGAGAGAGAGAGAGAGAGAGAGAGAGAGAGAGAGAGAGAGAGAGAGAGAGAGAGAGAGAGAGCGAGAGAGAGCAAGAGAGAGAGACAGAGAGAGACCGCATTTACTCACTGTTTAGTTGAAACGTGGTACAGCCGGAGGGCTTGATAAAGTGTATATGTCCACTGTCCCACAGTCCCAGACTGTTGTTGTCGATGTATATCCACTGTCCAGAGTGACTGCATCACAACACAACAGCATCGAACAGCCTGCAAACTACCTGGCGTTCTATCGCCCTGCTCTAAGACAAACTCTAACCTTAAGTTTAGAGTTTGTCTTAGAGCGTGACGGCAAGTTATTTCGACGGTTAAGCTTAGGCACTCTTTCAAAGTTGGTTAATTGTACTCCTGATTATGAGTTAAGACAGGCGTTCTCTAGGCTTTTGAAAATGTAGGTGTAACCCAGGTTCTGTATCGTTAGTGGCTTAGCTTGGCATCACACTGCACTATCTCGTGTACGTGCACGCGTACTGAATAAACCACAAATGTACCTCTAATACCAGTATTAGTCTGACCACACCCCTCATCAGCTTACCTTCATAAGCAGGTGTGTGGTCACCTGCTCTCCTCCTTCTCGCTTTCACCACAAGGAAGAAGTGCCTCGGTAGATCCCCACACTTGACACCATGATGGAAGAAATTGGATTAGGAACAGCTTGGGAAACAAGGATACGTTGACATCATATCTTTATTTTCTCTCTCACTATTTTCGAGAAAATACGGCGATATTGTCTTCGTACTGGAGTGTCTAGAAGATGATGATCATTCTAAAAACCCTCCACCGGTTTTCGTATTGGGAGCACGCCGCTGCATGCTTCTCAACTGCAGTTCCTTGCTGTGTTTGTTGGGGTGAAACCTGTCAGGCCACAGCTGAACTGTCGGACATGCCGCTGTTGTGAGAAGCGGTGCGTTCCAGGTTGGGTGAGTAGTGTTTGCTGGCGGGCTCCACTTGTCTGTTAGTGCTATGGGGGCTACTTGACAAAGTTTATGGAAACCGGCCCCAGGCTAGGGTCCTTTGTTTAGCCGCCTAGGCGACAGAAGGCCTTGGTCTGGAGACCATTATAGTTTTAACTAGTGGGCCGCGACCATTGACACTGGTGATCCCTGTGTGTTCTGGACGAGTGGATTCTCTCTGTCACCGTGTTAAGGCCCCATCTTTCATATCCAAATGAGAGTATTCCTTCACGAGGGGATATGTGCATGTAATGTGCGATAGCGGCAGATTCATGTTCAAAGTCAGCTATACAGGCCGGTTGGTACTGTGCTGATTCCGCCGGATGTGGTAAAGTCACCGTTGTGAAGCGGTGTTGACGTCTTGTTTTCTCTTTTCTCTTAAAAAGTGAGGAGAGGTTCAGAACGGCGGCCTGTCTGGGTGAGTGTTATGTCATTGTTTACATGTTCATAGCTTACGGTTAGCCAGTCAGCTGTTAACTGCTGCGTTAGCCTGCTGGATCGCTGCATGGCCTGCTTAAGGCCTACTATTAGCCAGTCAGCTGTTAGCTGCGGGGCTAGCATGTCGTGGTCGCTAGGTAACGTTAGCTTGCTGCTATGGCCATGGCTGGCGCGGGGTAGCTTAGCTTCTCGCGCGCCGCCGGGAGCTCGCTTCTGATCGCCGTTAGCTTGATGCTATTCTGTTGAACGTGCTTTGATTTTAGCATGTTTTACACTCTTGACCGCGACGTCATCCTTGACAGGGGATGTTTCGTCGACCCTGCCCTGAGCCTGGACGGGGATTGCGTCAACAAAGAGGACTGTAGCGACTGGTTGGAGCGGCGACGCTGCCCGGATCGAACAACACAGGACGGCTGTGTTCTATGGTGTCTTGTGACTGCACTTCGCTGATCTGCGTTCCGGGTAGGAACGGGGTTGACCAGACCTCATAACACGTCTTCTGGTTTTACTTTGCTAAATGTATTGTGAATAACGGTGTTTTTTCCCAAAACGTGTGTTGTTGCAATGCATTTAGGATACGTTGCGGGTTATGTGTGAGCTGTTTTTGTCACTGGCAGTTAGCTTCTCCGTGCAGATCGTGATGTATTGATCTGGTTGTTGTGTGAGAAACATCATGGTGTTTATGTGTACCGTGTACTCACTACTAAGGCAATTAACCTATGAAGCTATGCTTGGTGACAAGTGAGTAAAAGAATGTTCTTTCTCAGACTGTAATGACAATGAACAGTGTGTTCACACATTAACAGGTTTTCCTGTTTTAACTGGCCGTATTGAGGGTAAAATAGGAGGATTGTGTTTTTCCCCCCCGGTTCCCTGGGGACTTTATCACCTCCTATCAGACATGTTGTGCATTAATTGTGTCTTTTGTGTGGTAGGGATACGATGTAACTCTTAGCTTGATTGCTGAGGTTGTGCTAAATCTGCTGGAGAAACTTATTTCCTAAAGGGAAATTGGTTTGGTTGCTGTCATGTGTGCTTAGCAAGGCCTGTGGTCGATACTAATCAAGAATGATGTATTCTCTCATTGTGAAAAAAACGGCGTTCCTCTGTTGAGTGTTTTTGCCATTTTTTGTAGGTGATGATGGGTTGTGTGTGTCATGTGACCTACAACTGGGTTGTACTGGCCACAGAAGCACATGTGTATGTTGGACCGGGGTTCTTAGAGCCCTCTCTATTCTGTGTTTTTCCTTAGTAAAAATCAGATAGCAGGTTAGCTCATGCGCTGTGTGGAGCTGTGAAACGCTTCATAGAGCTGACTATGACTGTGTCATATTCTCTTTTTGTCGTTACGTCGTATCATGGGTGTGGGGTCGTAAAGGGGTGAACTGGTAACCTTTCCTCTCCCCATTGTTCTGTCGGTCAGGGGTACACCCCCTGTCCTTCAAGGTTCCCGTCACGTGGCGGTTCGGCACGTTACGGGGGGGGGGGGGGGGGGGGAGTTCCTGGTCCCACGGCCTGGTATATTGGGCGTGTGCACCGCAGGAATTCCCCCGCCATAGAGTACGTCACTGTGCGCGTCTCTGTTGGTAGGACTTCCGTGTGCTGTTCAGGTCCATGTGATGGATCTGTTTTCAGGGGGGGTGGTCAGGGCTCCTCCTCACCAAGCGCCTATTCAGGCCTTCTGTGAGTTCGGACTCCTTCTTCCATGTGAGGAAGCCTCCATCAGAGTACAGAGCCTTCCTCCTCAGATTGTCAAAGTGAGTGGACCCTCTGGAAGGGTCCTTTTCTATTGTATGTATATTCGATTCAATTCGTTTATTGAGTGTGTATGGGTTCAGTGCCTCTTCCCCGGAGGCCCTAAAACCAGTTTTTTACATGGCTCAAGGTGCAATATATTCTTTTCAATCTGTACAGCTCGCGTGGGAAGTCTCTCTGGGGATCCCCGTCTCTTTCCTATGGGAGGGTGGTGGGATGTAAAAATGTGAATTTTTTTTACCCCGGCTGTGTAGACTGGGATACATACTGTTGATGCTTCCTTCTTTCTATTCCAGAAGTGTTGGAGTTAGGGAGTGTCACACCCCTCTTGTCGTTCCCCTGGGCGCCTTGGGGATTCAATGACAGGTCTAAATAGCCTGTTCATTGATGGGGGTGTGTCCCGACGCACGTATAGTGCTAGCTCGCTGTAAACAGGCGATTGACTGGCACGCCTTGGTTGCTTGTGGTTGAAACAGCGTTTTTATAAAGCAACTGAGATGGGGGTTTTTCCTCTTCCGACGACCACATCCCATGACCTGGGTGGGTTGTCGACGGATTCTCGTTCATGTCTGGGGGATGATGACGGGATGGATCTGAACATATGTAGTGGGGTCTCACGCCCTTGGGGTGGGCCACCAGGCGCGGTTCGTCCGAACGTCTGGGTGGCGCCTTCTTTTCATGTTAAGATCAACACGCATATCTGCCCTTCTCCTGGAGTAGGCATGTCGGCGTGGTTAGGGCACGGGACTGGTTCTGGTCACGCTGGTCCAGATCAGTTGAACCCGTTGTCCGCCGGGGATGCAGATCTGCTGTTCTGGTACCCTGAGGGACTTGGGCTTTTTTCAGGGGGAAAAATGCCAGGTCGGTCTGGGTGTCACAGGGTTAAGCGCTATGGAGACCCTGGTTGGGTATGTTTTTACTCAGCACTGTCGTCATGGCTTACAGCCATGCCATTCTGTACGCGCTCGATCTCGTCGGATCTCGGCCGCTACACAGGTTGGTCCTGGTTAGTACTTGGTTGGGAGACCGCCGGGGAATACCAGGTACGGTGTGCTTAGGGGCTGGTTCTCCATTATTTTTCGCTCCTCTCTCACGCATGGCGAAGAGGGGCCTGTGGGGGTGGTTTTTTGACCTCCTCTGGTGACCCTGTGCTTCCCGTACCGCCAGGCCCGGTCCGAAGTGATGTTTGCGACCCGTAGGCCTGGGTTAACCCTTTTTGGAAACTGAAACACTTGTACTGCGGTATAGCCGGTGTATACCCGCAGGTGTGTTTTGGAGTTTTTTTCTTGAGGGGTTATAGGAACAACCACCGCATTGGGTAACACCGAGGTGGTTGATTCCCTGGTGTGTTGGAGCAGTGTCAACTCCCGGGTTCACCGTTTGAGGGTGCCCCTGCACGTTCATGACGTCTGCCAATCGTGTCAGCCTTCTCTGCCTCGACCCCTCTGGGTGGGGGTTGTTAAATGGAGGCTTGGTCATGCAACACCGCCAGCTTACGCTCCTTCCGCCGGGGCGGCTGTGTTCAGCTGTCCCCTCTGGCGCCTGTCTCGTCCGCAGTCTCCAGGCTAGGGTTAACAGCCTGTTGCCTGGTTTTTCCCCGGTGCGCTGCCTGCTTCCGTTGGTTAACCTTTTTTGTGTGCTTACGGCCATGCTGACTGCCTGTTCTGCAGGGTCAGTGTGCCAGGCGGTGTACTATTGGGGGGACGGGGCCCGCTCGGCTTACGGCCATACCGACCTGAACACGCCCGATCTCGTCCGATCTCGGAAGCTAAGCAGGTTCTGGCCTGGTTAGTACTTGGATGGGATTCCGCCTGGGAATACCAGGTGCAGTAACTGAGGGGCCTTTGTCCGAATACGCTGGCGATGTGGGGGGCGGGGCACTACGTGCCCACCTGGTGGGGTCTTGATGCTGGCATCATGGACTTCTCCGGGCCCCCATTCTAGGGAATCCAGTCTTTTTGGTGGGTCTGGGTCTTCCTTCGTGCTCCGCTGCTACGGCCTTGCCACGGGGGTTGGGTTTGCCCTTGACCCCGTGATTCTGGGGGCAGTAACGAGGTTGTTCCTCCGTTCGTTCCCGGGTGGCATGCGGGGTGTGCGTGTGTGTAGTCGTGGGGTCAAGCCACGGTCTGCTCACCCTGTGCGTTGAGTTGCTTGAGTGCCTCTTCGCACGGTCGGGTCCGTCGCCCTCCCGTGACGTCCCTAATAGGGGGGCTACCCGCCATTAGGGGGGGTCGGGGGGGCTCGGCCCTCCCTGTTCTGATGGTTGTGGGGGGGCTGTCAGCGGGGTGTATTTGTCAGCCAGTGGCTCTGCTTGGCCTCCCTTGTGCAGTGTGATGCCAAGCTAAGCCACTAACGATACAGAACGATAGGTTATGACTATAACCAAGTTCTGTTAGTTAGGGGCGATGCTTGGCATCAGACGGCCGCTGCAGCCCTTGTCCTCACCTTGTGGTGAAAGCTTGGGAAGGAGGAGAGCAGGTGACCACACACCTGCTTATGAAGGTAAGCTGATGAGGGGTGTGGTCAGACTAATACTGGTATTAGAGGTACATTTGTGGTTTATTCAGTACGCGTGCACGTACGCGAGATAGTGCAGTGTGATGCCAAGCATCGCCCCTAACTAACAGAACTTGGTTATAGTCATAACCTATCGTTTCAGATTCATAACTATTTAGTTATAGGAACATAAATAGTTAATGCCATTGAATAAGAACATAAATAGTTAATGCTATTGTGTAAGAACATAAATAGTTAATGTTATTGGGTCATATGTATATTCATATGAGATTAGCAACGTTTTGACCAAATCCTTTGAATTGCCTCACTGCCCTTTAAATTACTTCATGACGCAAGATAGATGTCACAACAGCCACGCCTTGCCTTACGGCAGGTGAGCCTTGCCATAAAGCAGATGAGATTACAGATTGGCGGAGACTGACGCAGCTGAATACTGCTGGATACTGAAATGAACTAGCACCACAAAATAGTTATCAAACAGTCATAAAAGATTCCCCCAGTTACAAAACCGAAGAACTTGTTGCAGTTAACACTTTGACTGCCCAAGCTTAATTCCCTTTTACCCCCTTGAATGCCCAAGGCCACTTCAATGTTAACGTTAATATTGCCTAATCTATGTTTTAAATTATGGCTATGTGTCTAATCTGCCCGTCGCATTATCAATGACCTATTTCCAGTCAACATTGTCGAAGCAGATTGTTTTTTTATCGGTTCATTTCCGTTTCATAGCATTTAGAAAACCCCTCGTTTTCACGGAGAAAAAAGAGGTTTCCATGATAATCGCCTTTTACTGGAATATTCTAGAACGTTGTCATTGTTCGGCCTATTTATGAATCGTTTTCAAATAAACGCTAGATTATCGATAGTATATATGTGTACGCTTGCACGCTCGTGGCGCGCGCTGAAAATCGCTTCTCCTATTTCCTGACGGCGCGCACAGTCAAACAGCGATATCACATAATCACATAAAAGCTTATATATCCATGAAAACGGGTCTGATTATCCTTAGACTTGTAACATAGATTCCTTACCTGAGATCAGATGGTATCCAAATGGATTATTCCAATTCCTGATCGCCATTCGAAAAAATCACTCCTTTTAGTGATCCACTGTGTATACAGTAAAACACATATTCCCCGCGGCTCTGAGAGTCCAGCATGAAGCTGGTAGATGCCGGCTGCGTGAGTGAGAAGTAAAATGTGGAGTGCGGATTTTTTTCTCTCATTCATTTTCATTGAGTTCAATCCAAAAGGGTGAATTACCACCTGGGAGACGATAGGGGGCGCTTTTTTCACATCTGAGCGCCTGAGGTAGCTGAATTTCCAACGGTAGACTTGGTTGATGAAATATGATTTCAGATCGCAAAAAAAAAAAAAAGAGAAAATACGAGAATTCTCGTGAGTGGGCATTCAACCCGCGGGGGGTAAACCCGAGAAATCTCGGGCGTGGCATGCAAAGTGTTAAAGAGCATACTGTACCATTTCCGGAAGCGGTTTTGGTGAGTTTCATCAATATTGTGCTGTCCATTGTCGAATGTACAAAATCGCTAGCTCGATGCTAATCAGCTAATAATGTAGCTTCATCCTGAGTCATGCTAGCGAAGCTCCAAGCTCAATTTGGTTAAATGAAAACTAGAAAGAAACCATTTCAGAAGTACTTATAATTGTATTGATATGCTGTACGATAAGAACATGGTCTATATACATTTTGACTGCTTTTGAGAGTTTAATATGGAATGTGAGGAATGTTCCCATATGCTAGCGCACTTTAGCCTAACTTAGCATAAGACAGATGGATATTCCCACGTGCTGTGATAAGGTAGCCTACTTTAGCTTAGCATAGCTAAAAGTAGCCTGATTGATTATTCATTCTAAAAGCAATGAAAAGATGATGAAGCGATAAAAGATGGTAAAAAGCTTTTATTTTCTGAATGCCTGTATAACGCAGGCCAGGTTTTTCTAGCACCCCGTTCCACCCCCGGGAGCAGTTCCCAGGAGTCCCGGCCGACCACCACTCACCACGTGTGCCCACGCGGGAGGAGGCAGTGTGCCGGACCGACACAAGATGGCGAGCCAACCCACTGAACCTCAGATCTAGATCAAGGCTATGCCCGGCCTGATCTGATTACCCCTGTTGCTTCAACACCCTGTTGCCTCAACAGCCTGGTAGGATTGTGAAATTACCTTCCTCATTCCCAGTGAGGAAGTGGATCAGGAATTAACTAACTAATTGAATTTGAGTCACAAGAACTTCCAAGGACCATCATATCCTTTTCTATGACACAAACTGATTGAACGAGAACACAGGTAGGCCCTCTCGTCGTTGGCAGAGATCAGGCCCACCACCACTGTGTCGTCAGCAAATTTGATGATTGTATTGCTACTCCGCTGAGCCACACAGTCGTGTGTGTACAGGGAGTAGAGGAGGGGACTCAGAACACAGCCCTGGGGGGCCCCTATGTTGAGGGTGATGGATGAGGAGGTGCAGTTGCCTGCTCTCACCACCTGGGGTCTGCCAGTCAGGAAGTCCAAGACCCACTGGCAGAGGTCATAGTTCAAGCCCAGGTCCCTGAGCTTGGCTATGAGTATGGAGGGGACTATGGTATTGAATGCCGAGCTGTAGTCGATGAATAGCATTCTCACATAGTTCCCCTGCCTCTTGTCCAGGTGTGATGCTGCTGTGTGCAGCACATGGGCTATGGCGTCCTCCGTGGACCTGTTGGGGCGGTATGCAAATTGCAGGGGGTCCATGTTGATGGGGAGGGAGGAGCAGATGTAGCCCTTTACTAGCTTCTCAAAGCACTTCATGGCTATGGAGGTGAGAGCTACAGGGCGGTAGTCGTTGAGGCAAGCAGGCTTGGATTTCTTGGGTACAGGGATAATAGTGGACTTCTTCAGGCAGGTGGGGATGACAGCCTGTTCTAAGGACAGGTTAAATATGTCAGTGAATACTGGGGCCAGTTGGTCGGCACAGACTTTTAGGACGCGGCCGGGGATGCCGTCCGGACCTGCTGCCTTCCTGATATTCACTTTTTTAAAGGTCCGCCTCACCTCATGCTCTGTTACCCTGAACACTGCGCCTCCATCAGCAGCCGACCCCCCCCCCCCCCCCCCATTGCCGTGGCTTGTGAGCTGGTGTTGTTATTACCAGCATCAAACCTCGCATAGAAGGTATTGAGGTCATTTGCTAAGGAGATGTCACTGTTCAGTTTGAGGGAGGCGCCTTTGTAGTCTGTCATCGTTTTGAGCCCCTGCCACATAGCTCTAGAGTCAGCTTGTTCAAACTGGAGTTCAATTTTATCTCTGTAGCGCCGTTTGGCCTCTGACACTGTCCTCCTTACGTTGTATCGCGCCACCTTGTGGTCATTCATGTTGCCTGCCACTAGGCCGTCGTTGTATGCTTTGGTGCGCTCTCTCAGAGCTTCACGGACGGATTTGTCTACCCAGGGTTTTTGATTTGGGTAAACTCTCATTTTGGTAGTGGGGATTGTTTCTTCCACCATAGTACAAACATAGTCCACTACTGTCTCCGTGTAGACATTAATGTTATCTGTGTCGCGGAACAGGAAATTGCACGTACAGGTTCATTAAATTTAAAAAAAAATCTGCCATGGAGGGGGTCGTGCCTGACACCCTCCAAACCACCCCTTGCCTGTCAAAAAAAAAAAAAAAAAAAAAGATTTAATATAAAAAAAAAAGATTAAAAAAAACCTTGCACCCCCACTTTCAACTATAACTAGGCGGCCATGTACTGAGGGGGTTGTTTTTGTTCATGTGCAGCCTGCTTCAGTTTCTATTCTATGTGGTCATTAGACCTTGGTACATGACAATCCCATAATTAAATGTTTATTGAAAAGTGCTGGAATGAATTTGGAATTGAGATGGAGACGGTCTGAGCTAATACAGCATGAATGTGTTATTAAGAACACTCAACATGGTTTTTGCACAACAACGAATAACCACATTGGCCCCAAAGGCAATCAGGCCTCCAAAAATCCCCCCCAAAACGTCTATAGGCCATTGATTCCCTTGGATTCATAATGCGCGCCTGTTTCTATGTGGGTTGTATGATGGAAGACGTGCACTCGCCTTCTGTATTCAACCCAAAATAAGAGGACGGTGCTGTCTGTGTGTTCTGTAGGTCAGTGGCGGCCGGTGTGAACTACATTTGGGTGGGCGCGGGCAGCTGACCAAGCTGACCAAGCGAATACTGACTCATAACGTTACCAACGTTAAGTCGAGTTAATTCATACTACACTAGTACACGTATGATCATCAATCCAATAATGAACACATATATATATCTTGTCATTTTAAACAAGTTACCATTCATTCATTCATCCATTATGCAATACCCACAGCGAAATTAACACGCTGTGTTGAGAGAGCGAGAGAGTGAGCGAGAGAGAGAGAGAGAGAGAGAGAGAGAGAGAGAGAGAGAGCGAGAGAGAGCGAGAGAGAGCAAGAGAGAGAGACAGAGAGAGACCGCATTTACTCACTGTTTAGTTGAAACGTGGTACAGCCGGAGGGCTTGATAAAGTGTATATGTCCACTGTCCCACAGTCCCAGACTGTTGTTGTCGATGTATATCCACTGTCCAGAGTGACTGCATCACAACACAACAGCATCGAACAGCCTGCAAACTACCTGGCGTTCTATCGCCCTGCTCTAAGACAAACTCTAACCTTAAGTTTAGAGTTTGTCTTAGAGCGTGACGGCAAGTTATTTCGACGGTTAAGTTTAGGCACTCTTTCAAAGTTGGTTAATTGTACTCCTGATTATGAGTTAAGACAGGCGTTCTCTAGGCTTTTGAAAATGTAGGTGTAACCCAGGTTTCAGATTCATAACTATTTAGTTATAGGAACATAAATAGTTAATGCCATTGAATAAGAACATAAATAGTTAATGCTATTGTGTAAGAACATAAATAGTTAATGTTATTGGGTCATATGTATATTCATATGAGATTAGCAACGTTTTGACCAAATCCTTTGAATTGCCTCACTGCCCTTTAAATTACTTCATGACGCAAGATAGATGTCACAACAGCCACGCCTTGCCTTACGGCAGGTGAGCCTTGCCATAAAGCAGATGAGATTACAGATTGGCGGAGACTGACGCAGCTGAATACTGCTGGATACTGAAATGAACTAGCACCACAAAATAGTTATCAAACAGTCATAAAAGATTCCCCCAGTTACAAAACCGAAGAACTTGTTGCAGTTAACACTTTGACTGCCCAAGCTTAATTCCCTTTTACCCCCTTGAATGCCCAAGGCCACTTCAATGTTAACGTTAATATTGCCTAATCTATGTTTTAAATTATGGCTATGTGTCTAATCTGCCCGTCGCATTATCAATGACCTATTTCCAGTCAACATTGTCGAAGCAGATTGTTTTTTTATCGGTTCATTTCCGTTTCATAGCATTTAGAAAACCCCTCGTTTTCACGGAGAAAAAAGAGGTTTCCATGATAATCGCCTTTTACTGGAATATTCTAGAACGTTGTCATTGTTCGGCCTATTTATTAATCGTTTTCAAATAAACGCTAGATTATCGATAGTATATATGTGTACGCTTGCACGCTCGTGGTGCGCGCTGAAAATCGCTTCTCCTATTTCCTGACGGCGCGCACAGTCAAACAGCGATATCACATAATCACATAAAAGCTTATATATCCATGAAAACGGGTCTGATTATCCTTAGACTTGTAACATAGATTCCTTACCTGAGATCAGATGGTATCCAAATGGATTATTCCAATTCCTGATCGCCATTCGAAAAAATCGCTCCTTTTAGTGATCCACTGTGTATACAGTAAAACACATATTCCCCGCGGCTCTGAGAGTCCAGCATGAAGCTGGTAGATGCCGGCTGCGTGAGTGAGAAGTAAAATGTGGAGTGCGGATTTTTTTCTCTCATTCATTTTCATTGAGTTCAATCCAAAAGGGTGAATTACCACCTGGGAGACGATAGGGGGCGCTTTTTTCACATCTGAGCGCCTGAGGTAGCTGAATTTCCAACGGTAGACTTGGTTGATGAAATATGATTTCAGATCGCAAAAAAAAAAAAAAAGAGAAAATACGAGAATTCTCGTGAGTGGGCAT
Organism: Notolepis coatsorum; assembly: GCF_963971535.1. Lineage (NCBI taxonomy): Eukaryota > Metazoa > Chordata > Actinopteri > Aulopiformes > Paralepididae > Notolepis > Notolepis coatsorum. Next base: position 57,931,996 of record NC_140181.1, read on the forward strand.
TCAACCCGCGGGGGGTAAACCCGAGAAATCTCGGGCGTGGCATGCAAAGTGTTAAAGAGCATACTGTACCATTCCCGGAAGCGGTTTTGGTGAGTTTCATCAATATTGTGCTGTCCATTGTCGAATGTACAAAATCGCTAGCTCGATGCTAATCAGCTAATAATGTAGCTTCATCCTGAGTCATGCTAGCGAAGCTCCAAGCTCAATTTGGTTAAATGAAAACTAGAAAGAAACCATTTCAGAAGTACTTATAATTGTATTGATATGCTGTACGATAAGAACATGGTCTATATACATTTTGACTGCTTTTGAGAGTTTAATATGGAATGTGAGGAATGTTCCCATATGCTAGCGCACTTTAGCCTAACTTAGCATAAGACAGATGGATATTCCCACGTGCTGTGATAAGGTAGCCTACTTTAGCTTAGCATAGCTAAAAGTAGCCTGATTGATTATTCATTCTAAAAGCAATGAAAAGATGATGAAGCGATAAAAGATGGTAAAAAGCTTTTATTTTCTGAATGCCTGTATAACGCAGGCCAGGTTTTTCTAGCACCCCGTTCCACCCCCGGGAGCAGTTCCCAGGAGTCCCGGCCGACCACCACTCACCACGTGTGCCCACGCGGGAGGAGGCAGTGTGCCGGACCGACACAAGATGGCGAGCCAACCCACTGAACCTCAGATCTAGATCAAGGCTATGCCCGGCCTGATCTGATTACCCCTGTTGCTTCAACACCCTGTTGCCTCAACAGCCTGGTAGGATTGTGAAATTACCTTCCTCATTCCCAGTGAGGAAGTGGATCAGGAATTAACTAACTAATTGAATTTGAGTCACAAGAACTTCCAAGGACCATCATATCCTTTTCTATGACACGAACTGATTGAACGAGAACACAAGGACTTCCAAGGGCTTCGACCCCGTTTCACCTTTTGTATTTTGATATTGTATTTTGTATTTGATTGATGCACATTGTATATATGGGTACTGATATTTCTCCTATAAGAAGGGAGAGTTAAAGGGTAAATGCACAGAGTAAGATACTTGAACCACTGATATTTCTCCCGTAAAGAAGACGAGTTAAAGGGTCAATGTACCCAGTAAGATACTTGAATCTCACTGATAACATATTGATTATAGTTGAATCACTGCTGGTTCTCCTGTAAAGAAAGATGGTTTAAAGCAGGGGTAGGCAACCCTAGGCACGGGGGCATTTTCATCGGCACAGGGGGCAGCATAAAAAAATAAAAAATAAAATATATATTTTGCTTTGAAATATTATAGTGAAATATTTTGCACTGTTGTCGCATTTATCTTGTTGAAATCCTCCCACAGGTTCTTTTTACTACCACATATTTAATTGAGACCCTATATTTGTTTATTATTTCAATTTAGCTGGAAATACATTGCTACATCATTCAGTAACATTTGCAGAGCCTTATAACAAAAACATTATTATGGTCACCATTGTGACCAGTGGGATTAATCAACCAATTTTATTATTTATTTTTCTATTTCATTGAACATTGCACATGTTAAAAGCAATTTTTTTACTCAAAATGTGAGTATTACCAAGTCAACTTGTGTTCTTAAAACAATGACAATAAACATAGTTTTATTAGGTTGAAATAATGTGGTTGTGTACTTATTTTTCTGTTAACTTATTATGGATTTAAAACTGAAAACCTTAATGCACAGTAACTGAACTCAATATTTTTAAGTTCTGGTAACTTATTATTATAATTTTTTTTACAGTGTAAACGTATTTACACGATATACCTCACATTCACCCTCCATTCACATCCTGGTGTTCTCCTGGTGTTCTCCATTAGGCCTGTAGGTGGAGCTATGACAGCACACGTACAGTACACACACCGATGGTGTGTGATGTGTCCAAAAATGAATGGGCAAATGTGAGTGAAATGGTCGCACTGTATGCAGCTGTTTGTCTGCATTGCATTCCCCCCCCCAACTCAGATTTAGGGTTGATACAACCATCATAATAATATTGTTAATAATAACAATAACAATAACGATGTAATAATGTAAAAATTATCATTAAAAAGACCTGATTATGAGAAGAAAAAAATTACGATGCATGGAATATTGTTGAGGCACACTAGTTACAACTATATTTCAAACAGGCACTCCATGTCAAAAAGGTTGCTGACCTGGTCATTTCACCTGATAAGGTATTTGCATTCCTATAACCTTGAATATTTCTATTGGTACTTTGTTCGTATTACACCTGCAAAGGAAGAGTTTAAAGGGTAATTTCACCTAATAAGGTACTTGCATTCCCTGCACACTTAAAGGTTTAAATTAATATGTTTAAACACTTACCTATTGAAATGATGAACTGATATAGAATTTACTGAACGATAAACTGATATAGAGTTTACTAATCTGCAATTGCAGAAGAAAGATAATAAGTTACTCACGAAAAAGGGATATATCTAATGTCCAACTTTAAACCTAGCTTTTAGCTAGTGATAACCTCAGAGACGTCTGAACCGAACCAAATGTGTTGATCCAATCAACCTAGAACCTGATATCGAACTAACCCTCCTGAAAGAAGGAGTGGTTAATGAAAGAACCTAAGAGGGATACTTCACTTTACCTCACTGTATGTATTGTAATTGTCTAGCTAGCGCGCTTGTTGTGAATAAACTACCGGTCACTGTTATAACCTTGTCTTTGGTCTACTACTCCTTTAAAGGTCAACCTTCACGTTGTATTTTTGTTCAATAAACAATGTGGACTAGGCCAACAGTGACTTTCATGAAGAATGGAAAAAAAAGTATTGAAATTGACCCAGTTTTAGTGTTTTTATCAAACATTCTGCCCAACACAATCACCACGCACGTGCATATTTTAATCAATGGTTCATAACGTGCGTGTGTAATCGAAATGATCTTCACAACAGGTGCAGGGCACCAGGGGGCTCACCAGGGGGCGCTGAGAGTCACACACAGCTAGTGGCAGGCACTGATATATGCTTGCTACTACTAGCCGAATGAAAATGTATCTGTTTCACCGAACACTATTGCTCCGTGATTATAGCCACCCATCTCTAAAGCCACAACCACGTTACCATATTTGTAATAATGTAAATCATTGTGTCGTTGTACACATATTGTGTTTATAACGTTAGTAGCTAACATAGCTTAGCTTGGTAGCTATTGTGCTAACAAAATATCCCGACATCCGGCTCGCTGGCCGGCATGAACGGCCGACCCAAAATGGTTCTCTCCTCTCTGTACACCCCGTCCCCACGGGTACCCTGCCGGGGGGCCATGGACGCGACAACGGCGACAATGGTGGCACCCTGTAGGGTGCTCGAGCCCGTAAAGGCTAGTGGTACAAACACGATAGCTATGAGCTAACAACGGCCGCCGCTGTTGTCGCGTCCACAAGCTCCTCCGCAGGACACCCGCGAGGACGGGGGCACACAAAGAGGAGAGAACCATAGGCTAACGTCAGTGTAGTGGTCCCAACTGTAGGCAGCAGGGACGGCGGAGCTATATAGGCTAACTGTGATGCACCGAGTGGGCCACCATTGAACTAGTACTATGACCCGGACGGGCAAGGCATTTCCTGAAGTGACGTCACGGCCGTGCTAGCTTTTAGATTCGGCTCATTAATATGCACCTGTAGTGACGTCGGCGTTTGATAAGCTTTTTTGATTCGCGCGTGCATGTTATTCGTGCGTGGACCTTTTTAACTCTTTCAGAGTGGCATTTCCGGTGTCAAATGGAAAAAAATAAATAATGAAATTATATACCAATGATGTAAACTACCCATAATTGATCAGTAGGGTTTAACCTGGAGGTTGGGCTTTAACTGTGTATATTATTCCTCTCCTCATTCGAACCTAGAACTGGTCCGTGGCGAACAGCTGTTACTGTTAGTGACACAAGTGCTACATAGGGCAGACCTTGCCGGTCACAGAGCAGCTGAGACACCTTTTTGGCTGAATTCTACCCATATTTGGCAGGTGGCAGTGGTAATGTCAAGTCCTGCAGTGCTTGCATGGTTATAGTTTCAGAGTCGAGACCTAAGTATAATCTTCAAAAGCATGGTGCTCCGTTTTGGCAAAATTGTCCAATGCGCTCTAGTCTCAATATCATCAGGCCGTGTGGAAAGCCATCATTTAGAATACATTGGAAGTGAGTATTAATGGACATCCTTGATCCTCTACCTTCACGCACCTGTTGGGAGTTTGCAATCACCTCGGGAGAGTACATAGGTTGCAGACTCCCCTCCAGTCCTGGTCGGGTCGTTCTGTGTTCTGGACTCTGTGTTCGTTCTGTATCTGTATCCACTCTGTGTTCATGGAGTTCTGTACGTTACCATCCTGTAAGTTACCATCACCTGCCGCGTCTCCGGCGTGAGACGACGTGCCAGCCATCACCACCTGTCGCCGTTTGCCTGGAGTGGGACACCGTCTTCGCTCTCTAATTCTCTATGGGAGGTTTTCCAGTGTTCCCACTCCAGACGTCAAGCCGGCTCGTCATCGCTCCCGATTCCACGGGAGGAAGGCGTCTCTTCGTGATCCTCGTTCCTGGGGTGAGGCTCGTTGTCGCTCCCTAGTATTCCACGGGAGGATGGCGTGTGCCCATCCCGTTCCCCTTGGACCCAGGCTCGTCGTCGCTCCCTAGTATTCCACGGGAGGACGGCGTGTTCCCATCCCGGTCCCCTGGGACCCCCTTTGTTCTGCGCTGCCCGTCTGCAGCATCCGAAGAGGAGGAGGAGGATCCCCGTGCCAGGCCTCCGCCGTCGGAACCCTGTCCTCATCCCTGTAAGCAGCTCTGGCCCTCGCCCTGTCCAAGGCCTTAACCCTGTTCTCTGTCCCTGTCTCCAGCTCGCCTCTCCGGGCCTCTGTCCCTGTCCCCCTCTCCAGTGCCCCTGGTCCTGGTCCTTGACATTTAGCCCTGGCCCTGTCCCTTAGCCTTAGTCCCTTAGCCTGTTCGCCTCTTAAAGGCACAGTGCCACATAATTCCTTGACTCTAGTGTTTTTGTGTTTTCCCTTAAAGGGACTGTGCCGCTTTTTGTTCTATAATAAATATTTGCCCTGTTTTGGCTCACTCTCATACCTGTCTTGTGTTGTGCGATTGGGGTCGGTTACAAACCATAACAATAGCACAATAAAGTTGTCCTTGATTGACCTTTTGTTTATATTAACATTTCCACCCAAATAGACCTCATACAACCTCTTCACAATTCTGTTTGCGCTCGCAATGTTTATGTCCCGTCCATGTTAGCTTGTTAGATTTTGAGGGAGATTCTGTAGACCAATGGATTTGAAGCACAAGGGCACATTTACACAAACCCCTTTTCTCCTACTGTGCTCTACAGCACCAATTTCATCAAATAATGAACTCCATTGGATACCTTTGAATGACATTATGTGTGGTTAATGGAGAATTACACATGGGAACCTTTATATTTAGTCTGTCATGACTTCTTTTGACCTTTGACTTTTGCCAGGGGGGTTTGGGCAAAGGTCAGCAGAGAACTACATCAACAAATACATCCTTCTGCCAGAGTGACTAATACTTAATCTGGTGGAACATTCCTCACACCCTCCAATTCTCTTGGCATGAACAATGATACATCAACTCGATTGAATTAAAGATTTCCTTTCACGAGAGAAGCCTTTGTCTCAGAATAGTTTTTGGCAATGTGTTGTTTCCAAGGCTATGTCAAAGCCATGTGCTTATAACAGAATGCAATGATTTGTTACCAGCGATGCTGGATTGAATTTAATAGTCTTCTTTGGCAATTTCATTGTACTGTTGGGTTCACTGCACAGCTCGTGCCCTGTACATGTAGCACATAGCTCTTTAACATTGTCGCTGTATTTGAGCTTGTGACTGGTTGGATAAAGTGCCGCTCATTGTTGTTTAGTTGCTCTTTGATGATCTGTCGTTTTGCCACCTCCTTGTCTCATCCCTGCGTTTGTGACACACTCCCATGCTGTTCTGCATTTGCTGCGCTGTCATAACCTGAGACATTTCTACCGAGACATTTTGTGTTCCACAGAGTACAACATTATCCAGACATCTCTCGAGTAGAGCTGCTGACTGCCTCCCGCTGAGTCCGACAGTGTTTTTTCACCCCTCTCTTGCCCTCCTATTCCACCCTGCCCCCCCCCCTCCCCCCTTCCTACTGCCAACACCCCTCCCCCCTCCTTTATCCTGCAGATGTTGGCTTGACTTTGTGGTTTGTCATTTCAGCACAAAGAGAGCTCTGTTGACGAGGAACACTGCGAGGGCCTGGCACTGGCCTGGATGCCTGCCAGCATAATCTGTCCTAGACAGCCGCACAGAGAGCCAAAGGGAGGGCGGCCATGGCGTGGGCATGGAAGTTGGGAGAAGGGGGGCACGGGGCGGGCAAGGACTCACAGCTGTGAAGGGAGGGTGTGTACTCCCCAACCCATCCCCCACAACCACCCGTGTAGCAACCGCCAGACACTTTCACTGGATGATCTGCTCTTGGAGAGCTTGCAGCATGTGAATCTAGATGACCTGGATGGTCTGTTCTTGGAGAGCTTGCAGCCTGTGAATCTAGATTACCTGGATTGTATGTTCTTGGAGAGCTTGCAGCATGTGAATCTAGATGACCTGGATGGTCTGTTCTTGGAGAGCTTGCAGCATGTGAATCTAGATGACTGATTGATTGACAACTTTATTAACAGATTGCAGAATGGGTACAGTACAGTACAGCTCAATACATACAATTGTTAAGGGGATGCAGACCAGAGAAAGACTTTCGTCTTGTTTACATCAGGGTCCCCCATGACCTGGATGGTCTGTTATTGGAGAGCTTGCAGCCTGTGAATCTAGATCACCTGGATGGTATGTTATTGGAGAGCTTGCAGCCTGTGAATCTAGATCACCTGGATGGTATGTTCTTGGAGAGCTTACCTCTTGGAGAATGTTTTTTTTATCTGGATCCTCACCCTGGCAAGCCAGATGAATACTGCTGGCAGCAGATTGTAGTCTTGCCTGTAGTGAAATCCTGCACTTGAAAAGATAGGCAGTTAGGCTAATGCAAAATAGAAATTTGATTAAATGATGGACATAGCACTTTCACCAATACAGTAACCCGGATCGTTATCCCCAATGAACTTGAGTCATGCTGTGTCCTTACTTAGCTTCTTGAAGAAGGAAATGTTCTTGGTATGAACAATAAAAGCAGTCTGACTCGCATGATCAATTGTGAACATTTGGTATGCATTTTGCACTGATTGCAACAAGGCCATAAAGTCACAAGCAATCCAGGGCGACGTTCCCTCATGTATTCATTAGTCATAGAGCCCAATCTTTTTTTCTATTCATGAAAACACCACAGTTTCTCTCTCTCTCTCTCTCGCTCTCTCTCTCTCTCTCTCTATCTCTCTCTCTCTCTCTCTCTCTCTCTCTCTCTCTCTCTCTCTCTCTCTCTTTGACGACAACATGTCTTGTCTATGCTGCAGATTGAAAGGTAGCGCTGCTTATTCACAGAAGTGACTCCATATATACGGTTCAACTGCAGTGAATAACGACAAGTCTGGAGCTCTAATTGAAATTATTCCCTGAGTAATATGTGCTGTGTATGAAGTCAGGTTAACATCACCAGGTGGAATATTATCCACGCCAGCCACAGTTTATAGCTTCGCCATGGCAACGGAGCATATGCTAATCGGAAAAACATGCAGGGGTGGGTGTGCTAAAGGACCTGAGATGATTTGCATGTGAGCCTCCGAGACTCTGTGAAAAGACATACATTGTTAACCACTGAGGTCTTTATCTAGATCTGTATCTCAAGATCTTTGGAGTTGTTAGTGAAGTTTGTAGTTGAATGGACAGATAGGCTCATATCAGATGACTCATAACAGACATATTGGCTCAGCTGACTTCGTCCCGGATTTTTTCCCGCTTCATGGAGCCTTTTGTTTTCTCCTGAATGGGTTAAATTTGGGTATTCCAAGCTGAACAGCTGGGGCTGAGTTGCACGCTTAAGACAATGGTGTATTCTCCAACATGCCTGCACAAATCCAGAGCTGGGGGAAGATTTATGGCTCCCAGAGACGGCAGCAATGAGATGCTGTCATCTCCTGGCTTGCCGCCGCCCCTATCACTGGATCATGCAGAGTTGACACAGGGCCAAGGCCTGTGCTCACCCCCCCACCCCCCTCCCCAATCCCCCCCCACCCCCCGCTGGCCCACCATGCAAAGGGCAAGAGGCGCCTGCCAGGGCCTGACAAACTCATACTGACTCAGGAAACAGCGTGTTAGCCTGCCTTGTCGAGGCCCCGTCAAGTATCGCAAAGCACTGTTGTTAGCGTAGGCTAGCAGCACAACCTGTTACCTTGGCTAGTCGAGACCCTGCACACCAAATACCAGACTAGCTTAGTGTCGCTGTTAGGCAATAAAGATTCCTCTTAGTGTTGACCATTTGCATATACTTGAGATGATAGTGTGAATCAGCCAACTAGCTTTTAAAAGTGTCAGACATTCAGGCTACAAGAGCTAATTGGCGTTCAGCCTAATCAGACAGAACAACAATCAGGCGCGACTAGCTAGGTGGCTAGGTGCTCACGAGTTTGACTAATTGAGCAGTTTTCCCTGTTTTTGTGTTAACTCATCCCAACAGGAGACCGAGCTGAGAAAGTGTGTGCATGTGTGTGCATGTGTGTGTGTGTGATGTTTCAGCGGGCCCACACATGCTGCCCGGCAACAGACTAAGGCGGCTAACTGAATGACGGTGAGGACCATCTGGGGAGCTGAATGCACCATGCTGTGCCAGGCTGCGGGGAAAAATAACTCATCATCCAGCTCTCGGAGGACAGGGGGGGGGGGGGGGGGGGGGGGGAACAAAGCGTCTCCAGCTTTGCCAAGGCGCTCGGCGTTTTGCTCATTATTGTGACGAGAGCCTGGGATGGGCGACTCGCTGCCTCTCATTGTCTATATACTAGCTGCTGCTGGTGGATTTGGTCGTCTGGCATACTGAATGAATGTGTCTGAATGTCTGAGGTTTTGTTTGCATCTTGCCACCACTCCCTGCTATCATCATTTGGGAATGACTGCTTAAATTTAGCCTCATGTGGTCGTGCATTTTTGGTTTGTTTTCTACATCTTAACAAGTCGTTTAATCTCGTTTTCAATCTTTGGGGGCGCGTTCACACCAGCCTCGTTTAGTCCGGTTGAATGGAACCCTGGAGCATTTACCCCCGTGGTGCAGTTGGTTTGGGCTGGTGTGAACTCAGGTGCAGTACCAAACACCCTGGTCCGCCTGTTTGAGGTGGTATACTGTAAGTAAACCCTGGAGGGGTTCGTTAGAGGTGTGAAAGCAAACTGGACCACAAGCAGGAAAATATCAGAACACCTGCACATTTAATGAAGCTGATTGGACGGTTTTGTTGGCCTTTATTTCCAAATGTGAGATTTTTCATAATCATAATGTTATTATTTTTGCAGCTGGTATTGTTCAAAATAGCAGAATAATGTTGTGAAACTAAAGAAAACCCGTACATGTAACTGTCAGGTGACAGTAGACAGTGGTGCATACTTAATTAATTAATTACAGTGAACTGGAAAACTTAAGTATTTCATATAATCTGTGATCACACGAGATCACAAGATAACATTGTTTGGTCCGCATATATAATTATCCCGTTTTTTTTATCAAATTGTATGACATGAATGAAATCGGGCTTTGTATGGAGGATATGTGTTGCGAGATTAGATACTGTAGCGAAGTATATGAAGGGGATAAGATGGTTTCACTACAGTGTAGTAAAACCATCTTATCCCCTTCATATACTTCGCTTAATTATTCCTGCACATCTAAACGTTAGGTTATGACTATAACCAAGTTCTGTTAGTTAGGGGCGATGCTTGGCATCGCTACTGCACTATCTCGCGTACGTGCACGCGTACTGAATAAACCACAAATGTACCTCTAATACCAGTATTAGTCTGACCACACCCCTCATCAGCTTACCTTCATAAGCAGGTGTGTGGTCACCTGCTCTCCTCCTTCCCAAGCTTTCACCACAAGGTGAGGACAAGGGCTGCAGCGGCGTCCGATGCCAAGCATCGCCCCTAACTAACAGAACTTGGTTATAGTCATAACCTAACGTTCTGTATCGTTAGTGGCTTAGCTTGGCATCGCTACTGCACAAGGGAGGCCAAGCGGAGCCACTTGGCTGACAAATACACCCCGCTGACAGCCCCCCAAAACCATCAGAACAGGGAGGGCCGAGCCCCCCCGACCCCCCCTAATGGAGGGTAGCCCCCCTATTAGGGACGTCACGGGAGGGCGACGGACCCGACCGTGCGAAGAGGCACTCAAGCAACTCAACGCACAGGGTGAGCAGACCGTGGCTTGACCCCACGACTACACACACGCACAACCCGCATGCCACCCGGGAACGAACGGAGGAACAACCTCGTTACTGCCCCCAGAATCACGGGGTCAAGGGCAAACCCAACCCCGTGGCAAGGCCGTAGCAGCGGAGCACGAAGGAAGACCCAGACCCACCAAAAGGACTGGACTCCCTGGAATGGGGGCCCGGAGAAGTCCATGATGCCAGCATCAAGACCCCACCAGGTGGGCACGTAGTGCCCCGCCCCCCACATCGCCAGCGTATTCGGACAAAGGCCCCTCAGTTACTGCACCTGGTATTCCCAGGCGGAACCAACCAGGCCAGAACCTGCCCAGCTTCCGAGATCGGACGAGACCGGGCGTGTTCAGGTCGGTATGGCCGTAAGCCGAGCGGGCCCCGTCCCCCCAATAGTACACCGCCTGGCACACTGACCCTGCAGAATAGGCAGTCAGCATGGCCGTAAGCACACAAAAAAGGTTAACCAACGGAAGCAGACAGCGCACCGGGGAAAAACCAGGCAACAGGCTGTTAACCCTAGCCTGGAGACTGCGGACGAGACAGGCGCCAGAGGGGACAGCTGAACACAGCCGCCCCGGCGGAAGGAGCGTAAGCTGGCGGTGTTGCATGACCAAGCCTCCATTTAACAACCCCCACCCAGAGGGGTCGAGGCAGAGAAGGCTGACACGATTGGCAGACGTCATGAACGTGCAGGGGCACCCTCAAACGGTGAACCCGGGAGTTGACACTGCTCCAACACACCAGGGAATCAACCACCTCGGTGTTACCCAATGCGGTGGTTGTTCCTATAACCCCTCAAGAAAAAACTCCAAAACACACCTGCGGGTATACACCGGCTATACCGCAGTACAAGTGTTTCAGTTTCCAAAAAGGGTTAACCCAGGCCTACGGGTCGCAAACATCACTTCGGACCGGGCCTGGCGGTACGGGAAGCACAGGGTCACCAGAGGAGGTCAAAAAACCACCCCCACAGGCCCCTCTTCGCCATGCGTGAGAGAGGAGCGAAATATAATGGAGAACCAGCCCCTAAGCACACCGTACCTGGTATTCCCCGGCGGTCTCCCAACCAAGTACTAACCAGGACCAACCTGTGTAGCGGCCGAGATCCGACGAGATCGAGCGCGTACAGAATGGCATGGCTGTAAGCCATGACAACAGTGCTGAGTAAAAACATACCCAACCAGGGTCTCCATAGCGCTTAACCCTGTGACACCCAGACCGACCTGGCATTTTTCCCCCTGAAAAAAGCCCAAGTCCCTCAGGGTACCAGAACAGCAGATCTGCATCCCCGGCGGACAACGGGTTCAACTGATCTGGACCAGCGTGACCAGAACCAGTCCCGTGCCCTAACCACGCCGACATGCCTACTCCAGGAGAAGGGCAGATATGCGTGTTGATCTTAACATGAAAAGAAGGCGCCACCCAGACGTTGGGACGAACCGCGCCTGGTGGCCCACCCCAAGGGCGTGAGACCCCACTACATATGTTCAGATCCATCCCGTCATCATCCCCCAGACATGAACGAGAATCCGTCGACAACCCACCCAGGTCATGGGATGTGGTCGCCGGAAGAGGAAAAACCCCCATCTCAGTTGCTTTATAAAAACGCTGTTTCAACCACAAGCAACTAAGGCGTGCCAGTCAATCGCCTGTTTACAGCGAGCTAGCACTATACGTGCGTCGGGACACACCCCCATCAATGAACAGGCTATTTAGACCTGTCATTGAATCCCCAAGGCGCCCAGGGGAACGACAAGAGGGGTGTGACACTCCCTAACTCCAACACTTCTGGAATAGAAAGAAGGAAGCATCAACAGTATGTATCCCAGTCTACACAGCCGGGGTAAAAAATGTTCACATTTTTACATCCCACCACCCTCCCATAGGAAAGAGACGGGGATCCCCAGAGAGACTTCCCACGCGAGCTGTACAGATTGAAAAGAATATATTGCACCTTGAGCCATGTAAAAAACTGGTTTTAGGGCCTCCGGGGAAGAGGCACCGAACCCATACACACTCAATAAACGAATTGAATCGAATATACATACAATAGAAAAGGACCCTTCTAGAGGGTCCACTCACTTTGACAATCTGAGGAGGAAGGCTCTGTACTCTGATGGAGGCTTCCTCACATGGAAGAAGGAGTCCGAACTCACAGAAGGCCTGAGTAGGCGCTTGGTGAGGAGGAGCCCTGACCACCCCCCCTGAAAACAGATCCATCACATGGACCTGAACAGCACACGGAAGTCCTACCAACAGAGACGCGCACGGTGACGTACTCTATGGCGGGGGAATTCCTGCGGTGCACACGCCCAATATACCAGGCCGTGGGACCAGGAACTCCCTCCCCCCCCCCCCCCCCCCCCCCCCCGTAACGTGCCGAACCGCCACGTGACGGGAACCTTGAAGGACAGGGGGTGTACCCCTGACCGACAGAACAATGGGGAGAGGAAAGGTTACCAGTTCACCCCTTTACGACCCCACACCCATGATACGACGTAACGACAAAAAGAGAATATGACACAGTCATAGTCAGCTCTATGAAGCGTTTCACAGCTCCACACAGCGCACGAGCTAACCTGCTATCTGATTTTTACTAAGGAAAAACACAGAATAGAGAGGGCTCTAAGAACCCCGGTCCAACATACACATGTGCTTCTGTGGCCAGTACAACCCAGTTGTAGGTCACATGACACACACAACCCATCATCACCTACAAAAAATGGCAAAAACACTCAACAGAGGAACGCCGTTTTTTTCACAATGAGAGAATACATCATTCTTGATTAGTATCGACCACAGGCCTTGCTAAGCACACATGACAGCAACCAAACCAATTTCCCTTTAGGAAATAAGTTTCTCCAGCAGATTTAGCACAACCTCAGCAATCAAGCTGAGAGTTACATCGTATCCCTACCACACAAAAGACACAATTAATGCACAACATGTCTGATAGGAGGTGATAAAGTCCCCAGGGAACCGGGGGGGGAAACACAATCCTCCTATTTTACCCTCAATACGGCCAGTTAAAACAGGAAAACCTGTCAATGTGTGAACTCACTGTTCATTGTCATTACAGTCTGAGAAAGAACATTCTTTTACTCACTCGTCACCAAGCATAGCTTCATAGGTTAGTTGCCTTAGTAGTGAGTACACGGTACACATAAACACCATGATGTTTCTCACACAACAACCAGATCAACACATCACGATCTGCACGGAGAAGCTAACTGCCAGTGACAAAAACAGCTCACACACAACCCGCAACGTATCTCAAATGCATTGCAACAACACACGTTTTGGGAAAAAACACCGTTATTCACAATACATTTAGCAAGGTAAAACCAGAAGACGTGTTATGAGGTCTGGCCAACCCCGTACCTGCCCGGAACGCAGATCAGCGAAGTGCAGTCACAAGCCACCGTAGAACACAGCCGTCCCGTGTTGTTCGATCCGGGCAGCGTCGCCGCTCCACCAGTCGCTACAGTCCTCTTTGTTGACGCAATCCCCGTCTAGGCTCAGGCAGGGTCGACGAACATCCCCTGTCAAGGATGACGTCGTGGTCAAGAGTGTAAAACATGTTAAAATCAAAGCACGTTCAACAGAATAGCATCAAGCTAACGGCTGCTCCAACCGTTCGGGTGCTATTGCTTCCGCTCGCGAGACGCCGATCTACGACGCACGCGATCAGGAGCGAGCTCCCGGCGGCGCGCGAGAAGCCAAGCTACCCCGCGCCAGGCCACCGACCGGCTAACCGTAAGCTATGAACATGTAAACAATGACATAACACTCACCCAGACAGGCCGCCGTTCTGAACCCTCCTCACTTTTTAAGAGAAAAGAGAAAACAAGACGTCAACACCGCTTCACAACGGTGACATTAACACGTCCGGCGGAATCAGCACAGTACCAACTGGCCTGTATAGCTGACTTTGAACATGAATCTGCCGCTATCGCACATTACATGCACATATCCCCTCGTGAAGGAATACTCTCATTTGGATATGAAAGATGGGGTCTTAACACGGTGACAGAGAGAATCCACTCGTCCAGAACACACAGGGATCACCAGTGTCAATGGTCGCGGCCCACTAGTTAAAACTATAATGGTCGCCAGACCAAGGCCTTCTGTCGCCTAGACGGCTAAACAAAGGACCCTAGCCTGGGGCCGGTTTCCATAAACTTTGTCAAGTAGCCCCCATAGCACTAACAGACAAGTGGAGCCCGCCAGCAAACACTACTCACCCAACCTGGAACGCACCGCTCCTCACAACAGCGGCATGTCCGACAGTTCAGCTGTGGCCTGACAGGTTTCACCCCAACAAACACAGCAAGGAACTGCAGTTGAGAAGCATGCAGCGGCGTGCTCCCAATACGAAAACCGGTGGAGGGTTTGTAGAAAGATCATCATCTTCTAGACACTCCAGTACGAAGACAATATCGCCGTATTTTCTCGAAAATAGTGAGAGAGAAAATAAAGATATGATGTCAACGTATCCTTGTTTCCCAAGCTGTTCCTAATCCAATTTCTTCCATCATGGTGTCAAGTGTGGGGATCTACCGAGGCACCTCTTCCTTATGGTGAAAGCGAGAAGGAGGAGAGCAGGTGACCACACACCTGCTTATGAAGGTAAGCTGATGAGGGGTGTGGTCAGACTAATACTGGTATTAGAGGTACATTTGTGGTTTATTCAGTACGCGTGCACGTACGCGAGATAGTGCAGTAGCGATGCCAAGCTAAGCCACTAACGATACAGAACAACACATTTCAGCCTCCAACAAAAGGAATGAGGACAAAACTACCAGAATGAAAGAAACATTACTGCAAGTTTGAAGTCCCTTTTTCACATAATAATGTTAGCAGGTATGGGATCCATTATGATTCAGTATACTGTCCAATAATAGGCTGGCCTGCGTGATCACATGGCTTTGTTTAGAAAGTTTGGTTTGTTTGTTTGTTAATTGGCAATGTAGAACATAACCAAACCAATAAAACTACAACAAAAGTAACAATTAATGTTACTGTCAAATTAGTGTCAAAAGAAGAAAAGAAGAAAACCAACATTGCATTTACAAGTATGGTCCATCAGTCAACTCCAGATTATAGCTCATATCAAATCATAGAACTCCATGGTTCCAAAAACGTTAAAACAGGTCACATGAGCTATAATCTGGTGTTGGCTGGATGGACCATTACTTACTCATTTTTGTAGGCAATATGAACAATTATTTATTATATTAAAATGTAAAATCCCTAAACACATGATATGTTTTAATTTTCATAATTTCAGTTATATCTAGTTTAGTTTTAAGAGCGTACTCTATTTAATACTTCCTGGGATATGTGCCATCACACACTACGACTCTTTCATTCAATAACCTCTCAAACCAAATTAATTTGTACAAGACCATTTTCAGTTTTGGATATGTGTGAGATTATGGATGGAATAAATCAGCTTTATTTTTTTAGTTGAGCGTTCCTTTAACCCTTGTGTGGTGTTTGGGTCTGTGGGACCCGTTTTCAATATTTACTAAAAGAGAGTGATACAATAATTTGTTTTCCAACCTGAGACCCATTGGCCTTGGTTTATTGTATGTGAAGAATAAAAGAACACACTGTGCACCCCCCCTACACATTTATATCACATATGTGGTGTTCTTGTCCACTGTACCTGAAAGTGTAGAAATTGTAGGTGAAAACATGTAAATTGTTTTACAAAAAGGTTCTCTGTGTACCTTTACTGTCTACCTCCACCTTGTTTAATTTATATTTTTCAAGATAAACATGATTTATTCCATTCATGTCTTGATTAGAATGTATTTTATTTTTAACCGACATATTTTATCACAAGAAATGTAGGCCTATAGCACTTGAAAATGACAAAGATTAACCATATCTTGTCTAGATTGCTCATAACTCAGATAAAGATAACTCAAATATGTTACATATTCTTACATGAATTGTTATGGCTTCATTGTTTTAAAATACCAATGTTGTTGGTCCATCAGACCAGTGAACATTAGGTGAGTAACAGAAATGCCACACAAGGGTTACATCAAGTGAAAATGAAAATAAACTGTGTGTTTGTTTTCTCCAGTCTATGTTGTGGTATTTTTTTTACATTGCACATTGTATGCGTCTGCGTCTGCCTGTGTGATTAAATTGAGCCAGACATGCCTTGCATACCAGGCCCGCGCCCCTCACTGCGTGACAGGATATTTTGTCATCCCTGCGGTCTGCAGCCCTCGCTCTCTCTCTCTCTTCTCCCAGTGTGTGTGATGGACTCCCGCTCTGGGCCAGATTGACATGACTCAGCGGCCCGCCAGGCAGCCTTTTCCCTGACCAGCTTGACTGGTGTGGTGTCATCTTCCACTGACTAATGGGAGGAAGAGGAGGAGGGGGAGGAGGAGGATGAGAGAGAGAAACCATGCAGCGCCTGTCTTCCTTACCTCATTGTACCACTTCATCCACTAAGCGCTTGCCTGGCTCCAGGACACGGCTCAGTGCGCTTCCATTTTCTCGTACTTACCTTTAATGCTAAATGGATGTTCTCAAAGTCTGGCTTTGACTACTGTTGTCTTCAGAGGGTTTATGCACGATATCGACGTTGTGGAACTTAACCAGAGATGGAGAGTCAGAACCTGCTCCGTGGGAAATCGATGGCCAAAGATGATTCGTGTCAGCAAATTAAGTTTTGTCACGCAAATTAAGAGGAGTAACGGCGTCTCCACGCTTGACTGGAAGAGCACCGCCGCCGACAAGAAAGCTGATCTATCGACAACAATGGCTTAGGGACACAAATGAAAATCTCATCACATCGATCGGGGATCTGGCGGCGTGATTGATTCCCCAACAGTTGTTGATTGCTAATCAATGGGTTTCTCCACTGATCCCCACCGTCCTGTGCTCTCACTCGCAGACGCTATGGCTTCATCTTCCCAGACAGTTACTGTTGCATTCATCTCACAAAGGCCACACCCTCTGGCTACCGGCCAATCAATTCTTGTCAGAAAGTCAGGTAGAAAAGGGCAGCTGTGGAACATTTGTCATAATTTAAACCAGTCGCAATGTGATCCTAATCTTTCGGGGGCCCTGTCCAGGGTCACAACACACCAGAAAACATTTATTTTTTTATGAATTTTTGTACTTGAAGTAAATAAACATTTACAGACATTTCCCCAGTTTCATCATTTCTAATCCATTACAAAATTAACAATAAAATAGTTGCTGGCAACCAGAGGGCCACCTGGCCAAAGACAGCAAGCTCAGTATTTTCAACGATGTGGACAGGATGGAGTGAGTGAGGAACAGTCACTTTTCTAGGCCGGTCCCCTAGACTGGAGGGTCCAGCGGAAAGAAATACTTGGTGAAAAGATGAGTAAACGAAATCAAAATCAGACTAATGTTCTAATTGTAGCAGGTAGCATTAGGTCAAATTTGAAGCTTCCGATGTAGAGCACTAGTGGAGTAGGGCTGACCCCGATTAGTCGAATAGTCGACTAATCGATCGAAAGGAGCCGTAGTCGACTGCCAACCTCGTTAGACCCCCCTAGGCATGATCTAATTCGTATAACACATGACTTCAAAAAACATGCACAACAACAGATCGCTAACGCTGCCGCGTCCGTGACGAAGGCGGGCAGGAGCACTTGGATGGTCCCCGGGCGTGGCTCACGCCGCAGCCCTCGTCTGCTCCTGGCGGCCCTTGGGGGGAAGGACAACGGGATGGGTTAAGCGCAGAGTAGTATCGCATCGGCAATCCTAAAGAGACAATGCATGCGTGTGTGTTCCGGTGTGTGTGCTAAACTAACCGCTGTGTGCCACTAAAACATTGAGTGGCTCTAAATCTTCCACCTGCTCTCTGGACCCTATGCCCACCACCCTGGTGAAGGCTGGCCTGCCTGCCCTCTGCCCTCTCATGGTAGACATCATTAATTCATCCCTGTCCACTGGCTCCGTCCCTGCTGACTTAAAGGTGGCAGCAGTCACCCCAATTCTAAAAAAAACCCGGTCTGGACCCCGATAACCTCAACAACTTCCGCCCCATCGCAAACCTCCCCTTCCTCAGCAAGGTCCTCGAGCGCGCAGTAGCCGCCCAGCTACAGAGTCACATGGCCTACCATGACCTGTTTGAACCACTCCAGTCTGGGTTCAGGGCTAAACACAGCACCGAGACCGCCCTGATCAAGGTGACAAATGACCTCCTCATGGCTGCTGAAGCTGGCAACATCAACATCCTCATCCTCCTGGACCTCTCAGCTGCCTTCGACACCATCTCACACTCAATCCTCCTAGACCGCCTGGAAAGTGTCCTTGGCATCACTGGTACCCCCTTGTCCTGGTTCACATCCTACCTCACCAACAGGTGGCAGTATGTTTCCCTCGGGGGCTCCAGGTCAGCTCCAGCACTTGTTAAACAGGGTGTTCCCCAGGGTTCGGTGCTAGGTCCGCTCCTTTTTATGATTTACCTCCTCCCACTCGGTGACATCATAAGGAAACACGGCCTCCACTTCCACTTCTATGCAGACGACACACAGCTTTACCTCCACACCAAACCCTCGGCCCCCCTTCCTCCCCCCTCCCTCACTGCCTGCCTCCAGGACATAAAAACATGGATGACCACCAATTTCCTTCAACTCAATAGTAAGAAGACCGAACTCATAGTTGTAGCCTCCCCAGCCCTCCTCCAAAAGATAGACCACCTTGTTCTCTCCGTGGATGGCTACTCCATCTGCCCCTCCACAGAGGTAAGGAACCTGGGCGTAATACTGGACTCCACCCTCTCATTTCATCCTCACGTCAAGTCTGTCACCAGATCCGCCTTCTTCCACCTCAGAACCATCTCCCGCCTCCGCCCCTCACTCTCCGACACCTCAGCGGAAACACTCATTCACGCCTTCATCACTTCCCGCCTCGACTACTGTAACGGAATCCTTCTTGGTGCCTCCAAGAAGGTTCTGGATCGCTTACAGTACGTCCAAAACTCTGCTGCGAGGGTCCTCACGCGCACCAAACCCTGGCAGCACATCACCCCCACCCTGCAAAAACTCCACTGGCTCCCCATCAACTACAGAATCCCCTACAAGATCCTCCTCCTCACCTACAAATCCCTGCACGGGTTGGCCCCTTCCTACCTGACCAACCTACTCCACCCCTACACTCCAGCACAAGGCCTCCGATCCTCCAACTCCGACCTCCTCACCATCCCCCGCACCAGGCGTTCCACACTGGGAGACCGAGCTTTCGCTGCAGCTGCCCCCAGACTGTGGAACTCCCTCTCCCCCCTCATCCGAGGCTCTGACACCATCAACCTCTTCAAAACCAAGCTAAAAACCCACCTGTTCACACTTGCCTTCACGCAACACGGCCCCGCTCCCAAGTAGCCCACCCCTGACTTTTTTTAAGCCATAGATTCCGTTGTTTTGTTTTGTTTTGTTTTGTTGTTTGTTTGTTAATTTCAACCACTTCATCCAATTGGACAGAACTTGCCTCCTTTTTATTTTTTATCTCTTATCTTATTTGTTTTTTCTTGTTGTTACTATACACAGATCTTTTATGTATTTTATTATATTTTTTCTCAATTTTATCTTATTTTTATTTTTTCCATCCTTTCCTTGTACAGTGTCCTTCAGTCTGAGAAAGGCGCTTCTCTCTTAAAATTCAATCTATTATTATTATTATTATTATTAGTGTCGTTGCATGCCGAATAAAGACCTCTGCAACAGGTCCTGTTAAGCTGTAGCCCTATTTTCTGAAATTTAAATTAAATGGAAGATTGCTCCACTTCTACAAGATCTAGGGACCTGGGGGTATGTATTCCCAGTGTCAGAAATATTGTGTCTGTTACAAGGCTTGAGTAAATTGTAATGAGAAAAAAAAGAATATAAATTATGATTTTCTTTTGCATCTGTGCCGGTGAATAACACCATGTTACAATTGTGCTGGAACCGGGCTCGCTCACTGAGCTCATTCAGCACCTTCTTGAGATCAAGTGTACAAATCTAAGCAAATTAATAAAGGGAAGATGATTAAACAGAAGGATTTGTAGATACAGTAATAAATTATAATCCATTTTAATTATAAATTCATATTTGACCTTGAACTTGACCCTGACCTTATTATGGCCAAATCATACACCTGTGGATAGGGAAAAATCTCCTCTTTCCAATGGCAGAGTTAAATCTGGATTTAGTAATTTCCTCACGGTTTTACGATATAATTAGAATTTCTTTCAATACATTCGTATTTTCTGTAAATCTTAAAAACACCGGTAAAAATGAAAACTTTGCCACTTTGCCGACCTCTATCGGCTCAGGTGTGCATTTATTTTAACACATTGACCGCCAAATACGCATATATGCGTCTTATGGTCTTCTCAGTGGTTTACGCTAGATGGCGCTCTTGAGCTACCGGGCAGTCCCGAACAGGACTTCCAACTCAGAGGGAAACCAGAATTCATGTGATCGTTTTCAAACGAGAGCAAGTGACAAGACCATACAAGGGGCCCCGATCTCACGTGATCGTGGTAGTGGTCTGTGGAAGAGACGGATACGTTGATCGAGACACACACACACACAAGACATCCATTTTGTTATCGTGTAACGTTAGTAACCGCACACACACAAGCCGCCAGCGTGCAAGAACGAGAGAGAATCTGTAGTGGACAATGGCGAGGAGAAACAGCAGCTTGTGTTTCTGGGAATTTTACTGGACCTTGAATTTGTCTGGACCTGAAACGGTACCGGAGGACGATCGGATCCGTCATAGTGCCCAAAAAAGTATGGATTGTCACCCGGTTGAAACCGACAGCGTCTTCTCCATTTACCAGTCGTAAGAAGACATCCATTTTGATATTGTGTTTTGTTGTAGAACAGTAACGTTAGTAACCGCTTGCATCTCCTCCAAACTACCCAGTTACCCTAACCTAGCTACCCTCACCTATGCTACCCTCACCTAGTTACCCTCACCTAGCTACCCTAACCTAGCTACCCTCACGTAGCTACCCGCCGTTTTAAACCATCCTGGTCCTCATTACCATTTACACAGAAGCGAAAACTGTGACTTTGATCTATGCTATAGTTTTTTTTACCAATTTTGAATCTTTCATAAATTTGTATTTTCGTTTGTTTTTAAGTTTTTGTTTTCAATTCAGTTAGTTTCCAGAATGGGTTTGCTTGTTTGAGTAATTCTTTTTTGTTTTAGTTTAGTTTTTATTAGTTTCTGTATTCGTTTTTTTGTATGCACCAATACCTCCTCATGCTTGCTGTATTGACACATTTGACCACATTTACAAAGACATTTTATGTATATTTATTTATTTATTTTATTTTATTGTATGTTTGTTGTATGTTGTTTCAGTTAGTTTTCCAAAGTCTAGTTTGTATTTTTATTTCAGTTAACTTAAATCTTTTTCATTTAAAAGTAGATTTTTGGCAACATTTAAAATGTCTTATTATATCTTGACAGTAATCGATATACTCCAAAAAACAAACGTTTGACACTGACATTTAAAAAGAAGTATCGTTCCGGTAAAGGGCAGGAGCTAAAACAACGACATCCAATCAAACAAACGACCAAGTCAAATGATTGGAATGAGCAAGCACTTGTTATGTGTACACAAAGACCTGCTGCTAACACATAGCTGCCTGCTAGCTACAGTACGTAGCAGGTGATTGGGAAGGGCGTTGTTGAATTTGGTGGATTTGAAAATATTTCGAAGTTCTGCCCAAAATCAGTGGCCTCCTAATGGTATAAACTAAACTATAAACTATACTAACCAAGTTAGCCAAATCAGATAAGAAATGCACAAGTTGTGGTTATTTATACACACACACACACACGCACGCACGCACGCATGCACACACACACACACACACACACACACACACACACACACACACACACACACACACACACACGCACACACGCACAGACACAAATTATTGCACCACCCCTTTTGGGCTTCATGCACGTGGGTGTAACTATTGAGGATAATACTGTGTAATTTTTCACATAAATACTGTGAGCCCAGATTGTGTGTGCGTGTGTCTGTATGCATGCTTGCACTCGCACAAATGCATCGGTCTTAGTCAGATTGGCCACACTTCACAGATCTACATGCCTCATATACTGGTGGGTCGACACTGCAATAGAGTTTTAGAAGAAAATAAAAACCTCTTTCATATAGATTCCGAGATCTCATGTTGATAGCCTGTTTGAATTGTCTGTCTGTTGATCTGTCTTTTTGACCTGTCTGTCTGTCTGTCTGTCTGTCTGTCTGTCTGTCTGTCTGTCTGTCTGTCTGTCTGTCTGTCTGTCTGTCTGTCTGTTAATAATAATAATAATAATAATAATAATAATAATAATAATAATAATAATAATAATAATAATAATAATAATAATAATAATAATAATAATAATAATAATAATATAATAATAATAATAATAATAATAATAATAATAATAATAATAATAATAATAATAATAATAATAATAATAATAATAATAATAATAATAATAATAATAACTTTATTTATACAGCACCTTTCATACATGGATTGCAGCTCAAAGTGCTTCACAGCAAATAGCATAAAATGAACATAGGCATAACAAACCTGTCTGTTTGTTGGCCTGTCTGTTGATCTGTCTGATTGTTTGACCTGTTTGTCTGTTTGACCTGTCTGTTTGACCTGTCTGTTGACCTGTCTGTTTGCTGACCTGTCTGTTTGACCTGTTTGTCTGTTTGACCTGTCTGTCTGACCCTTCTGTTGACCTGTCTGTCTGTTTACCTGTCTGTCTGACCCTTCTGTTGACCTGTTTGTTTGACCTGTTTGTCTGTTGACCTGTCTGTTTGACCTGTTTGTTTGTTTGTTTGTTTGTTTGACCTGTTTGACCTGTCTGTTGACCTGTCTGTTTGACCTGCCTGTTAGACCTGTCTCTTGACCTGTCCGTCTTTTGACCTGTCTGTCTGACCCTTCTGTTGACCTGTCTGTCTGTAGACCTGTCTCTTGACCTGTCCGTCTGTTGACCTGTCTGTCTGACCCTTATGTTGACCTGTCTGTCTGTTGACCTGTCTCTTGATCTGTCCGTATGTTGACCTGTCTGTCTGACCCTTCTCTTGACCTGCCCGTCTGTTGACCTGTCTGTCTGTCTGTTTACCTGTCTGTCTGTTTGACCTGTCTGTTGACCTGTCTGACTGTTTGACCTGTTTGTCTGTTGACCTGCCTGTCTGTTGACCAGTCTGTCTGTTGACCAGTCTGTCTGTTTGACCTGCCTGTTGACCCGTCTGTCTGTTGACCCGTCTGTTGACCCCTTCCGCCTCCTGATGTGGTGTGTGTGGGGAAGGGGATGTGGGCCCCGGGTTCAAAGGGACACAGAGTCAAGCCTCGGAACAATCTGCCTCTGATCCACATTGTTGTCATGCGCCTGTGTGCTCCGAGGCATCCACCACTGAGGAGGGGTGGGTGGCCGCAGACAGTGTGCAGATACAGTAGATGAGCTGTACTCATCTGTGTGTTAGTGTGCACGAGAGAGAGAGGGGGGAAGAGAGAGAGAGGGGGGGGAGAGAGACGGGGGGCGAGAGAGAGAGAGAGAGAGAGAGAGAGAGAGAGAGAGAGAGAGAGAGAGAGAGAGAGAGAGAGAGAGAGAGAGAGAGAGAGACCAAGAGCTAGAAAGAGAACACATGCCGAAGAATGCCTCGTTGACTGAGTGAGTGGGTGTGTGCGCAGCTCGCGTCTCCGCAGACACAAGCGTTGGCATTATCTCCAGTGTTCCTTCTCGGTTTCAACCCCACCCCCTAGCACCACCTCATATTCCCCCTGCCTCACAACTGCCTGGCGTATGACCCTTGATTTAAACATGCTGAACTTGTCTCAGTCTCTTTCAGCTGTTCTGAAACACACCAACCATTTGGTGTCATAGGGATCTATTCACCTAGACACCCAGCCATCCATCCACACATACAGTGCACACGCATACACACATACAGTACACACACACTACACACACACACACACACACACACACACACACACACACACACACACACACACACACACACACACACACACATTTGAAATGTTTATTTATGTTCATTAAGCATTACATCACGCGCAGGAGTGTGTTCAGTGGCGGCTTGTGAATTCTTCTCCAGGGGGGGCGCTATACCAAACATTTTGCAAACATGTACCGAGGCACGCATTGGCGAAACCACACACTGAGCCTACTGTGCACGTCAGAGCTTCGGCAAAACCACAAGGTACGAATATTTAAGTAGGTAGAGTACAACTATCACCATTGCCATCAATCAATATATGATCACAGTCAATGCAGCCACGTTTCCAATAGCGCCTACACAAACACGCACGCCCAGGTCTCTCTCTCTCTCTCTCTCTCTCTCTCTCTCTCTCTCTCTCTCTCTCTCTCTCTCTCTCTCTCTCTCTCTCTCTCTCTCTCCACGCCCGTATTCAGATCCGTCCAATAATAATCACAGATGTATATCTTGTCATTTTAAACAAGTTACCATTATATTGTCCCGGGTGATTATGCCCCCCCCCCCCCCGCGGCAAAATTAGTATCCCCCTCTATCTCTCTATTTCTCTCTCTCTCTCTCTCTCACACACACACACACACACACACACACACACACACACACACACACACACACACACACACACACAGCATGACGTGGAATCCCAGCTATCGTTACAAGACTTACATAGACTTACCATCACAAGAGTTGAAGGGGGCGAGATATTCAGCTGTCCACCACAAGCCATAATCCACTTTTTTTTTTATCCACTCAAAATGAAACTCCAGTAACAGTCCATACCATGGCTAGCTGGTAGCTGCATCCAGCTAGCCATATAGCTTCTTGTTAGCCACCACAAGTACCACCAGCTAGAAAACAACAGAGTATATCCTTCTTCTGTCTGTTGATTGTTTCTGAATTGAGGAGATATCAGGCTGATGAGGTCGAAACTCTTTCACTCCAGTGTTCATCTCTCAAAAGGTATTGTTTTGAGGGATTTACCTGCATTCGAGGTTGTAATGTCCTGCCTTCATGGTCCATGGTAGCTACTAGTAAGCTAGCAAACTCTCCGGACTGGGGGAGTGACAACACAGCAGGAAGGACCCTGCTTGCTTGGAGTGCTAGAAAAACGCGCTCCGATTACATCATATTTGAACGCACTGATAGGCGAAATGTATTTGCTTGACCTATTTAATTGGCTGCGATGATACAGCGATGATACCAGTGCACGCCCACTGTGTGCGCGCTACGTCTCGCCCAGCTTTAGAGGTACACTATATCATATCAGACAGTGACGTCATGTGAATCACAAAACAATGATTTATATTTGATATATTAACGTTATTGTGCATTTGAAACACAAACTTAAAATGAGTAAATATTATTCATTTTAAACATGTTTATTTTAAACATTTTCTTCTTCTCCTGCTCTCTTTACCAGGGGGTGCGGCCGCCACTGAGTGTGTTATACGAATTAGATCATGCCTAGGGGTGGTTGTTAGGCCCGAGGCGCAGCCGAGGGTCGTTAGACCCCCCTAGGCATGATCTAATTCGTATAGCACACGACTTCAAGTGAGTGGGGGCGGCACGGTGGCGTAGTGGTAACACTGTCGCCTCACAGCAAGAAGGTCCAGGGTTCGATTCCTGCTCGGGGACCAGGTTTCCGCAATGCCAAGTATGCAGGTGGGTGATCTCCCAGGCCTTTCTGTGTGGAGTTTGCATGTTCTCCCCGTGCTCGCAAGGGTCCCCCCCCCCCCCGATAAGAGAAAAACATGCACAACAACAGAATGCTAACGCTGTCGCGTCCGTGACGAAGACGGGCAGGAGCACTTGGATGGTCCCCGGGCGTGGCTCACGCCGCAGCCCTCGTCTGTTCCCGGCGGCCCTTGGGGGGAAGGACGACGGGATGGGTTAAGCGCAGAGTAGTATGGCATCGGCGACCCTAAAGAGACAATGCATGCGTGTGTGTTCCGGTGTGTGTGCTAAACTAACCCCTGTGTGCCACTAAAACATTGGGGCCGGAATCCACAGAGGCTTTGCAGGCTTTTTCCGAAGCAAAGCCGGCGCATCTCGCTCTCAAATTAATGAAATTATGTTGCTCACGCGTAAGATAGGCTTTGCGTCCATGCAATTGGCGTATATTTAAATGAGGTAATATGGGCGGTAAATCTCCCCTTTCTTTCTTTTCTTAATGAGCCTCTAAACAGGTGATCATGGCAGCAGTAATTGTAGCAGACCGTGAAAGAATATATAGAATATCTCGAACGACAATAACAAATCAAGATATTGAGCATCGTACTTATTTAAATATCGTTATATAACGTAGTGGGCTTTGGCGTAATGCTCGTATAAACATATAATTTGAGCGACAAATATAAAGCCACATGCAGAGATATATCGCTATAGTGGTATAAATAAAGATACCGTTAGTTGGGGAAGAAAATTGAGAGAGAGAGAGAGTTGTTTTTTGCTACAATACATGTATGGTAACGTTGGTGAAGTGAATTACCAGTTAAAAACGGTATCATAATATCGCCAAAGCCATGGAGTGACATACGTTTTGGACTATAGGAACCCGGTCCATACGAGACCCCCCTATCCAGCGACTACCCGACTGGTTGTACATTTTTTATTTGATTAGCGCCAGGATATTAACACTTTAATCGCCATGGGTTAAATTCATAATTTACCATCCCTCGCCAGCTCTATTTGTCTATGGAGAAGTTCCCCTTCTTTGCAGGGCTATAACTTTTTAAATTCTATTGCTAAATTGCCATTATTATGGCCCATTCAATGTCCTATATGTATTGTTCAGGGTGTAGCAACGTTAAACTTTTTCATTCACATATTCATACTAAAATATGGTCTACTCTAAAGTATAAGTATGTTTTTATCGTTTTCTGCAGCTTTCTTCAGAACGTGATTTATAGCCCTAAATGCATTATATTGATGATCAAATACAGTTTGGTAGGAATCTGTGCGAGATAAAACATTTCTACTGGACGTGGTTCTAGAAGTTTCTACGCATCATCTGATGATGACCGGATGGGCGGGGGGTCGTTTATAATTCCGTGGGCAGCGTTAGATGATTCATCCAGAGTGGGTCATATGTTCATCAGATCAGTTAGTATAGAAGACGTTAGAAAATAACGCTGAATCTTACCGTGGCTTCCTCGCGCCGCTGGCAGATGAGCGTGGAACAGAATTTTTTCTATTATGGGATGGAGAAATGCCCGATCCATTTCCAGGTTGTATAATAGTATATACGTCCAAATCATGTTGTTTTTTCGAGTTATTTGCACCGATCGATGTTCACTGTGTCAATACGGAGTCTCTCTAACGATAGCGAGTGCCCGGACCACATATGGATGAGCACTACCGGTTCAAAGGTTAATTTCCGGTTGGCGATCTGCCGATCGGCCACCAGATGGCGCTCTTGAACCGCTAGAGAATTGAGTGGAGCTTTGCAGTGTGTCTCAGGGCTCCGGAAAGGAAATATGATTTCGATGACAGATTTTTGAAATATTGACATCAAAGACGAGTTACGGCGTCTTCGGCAGAATGAGCATGGCTAGGAATGACGTGTAAACTCGTCCACGGCGATCATAGTGTTAATGTGACCACAGGATATTAATGTGATATGTTACATGTGTTTTTTTTATGTTACACATTAAATGTAATAATTCAACTTGGTACCCCTGTCCCCTCCAATAAGAGTGTCCGCCATTTTGTGTACATTTAATATTGGTTAATATATCATTTCGTTTTTGCCACGCTCATTATTTAAATACAGTCAGGGTTGTGTAGCCTCTTAGCTACAGTCTGTTTGTTATTTCTTCCCCTATAAGCGACCTTAGGTTTTATGAAAGGCGCTATATAAAACTAAGTTATTATTATTATTATTATTATTATTATTATTATTATTATTATTATTATTATTATTATTATTATTATTATTATTATTATTATTATTATTATTATTATTATTATTATTATAATTATAAAATTTATAATGAATTAATAATAACTCCTCTCCTTCACTAGAATATAATCTAATTATGAAATCAAATATAGGCCAGGGATTTACAACTTAATAAAGAGATTGAATACAATTAAATGGGATATAAACGGAATATAGCACAATATGATTATAATATTATTTCATCAGGCACGTGCACACATAGAGCCCAAGGGGTGCTTAAGCACCTGCCTTTTTGGGCCCCACAAAAAAGTGCCATTTTAGAATTTTTTTTTTAAAAAAAACGTATATATTTTTTTTGCCGTTACGCATATAGACTGCCCTTCCAACTGAAAAATATCAGGATAGAATAAAAATATTAGGTAAAGAGAAAGAGATGCCCCATATTCCATTGCAGTTTGCACGGCCTCCTCAGCAAGTCAAGTCAAGAGTTTTATTTGTCACGGCATACAAGTATACAATGAAATGCGGGTGGTCTTGCCCGCGACGATGTGCAATACAGTGGTACAACATATAATAGAATCCAATAAAAAAACAACATTGTGCAATAAACAGGTAACAGGTAACATGGTGTGACATCTCGGTATCTGTACATAGTTATTTACAGAGCATATAGGACATGCTAGGTAGCTTTAGTAGTGCAATACACTGTTCCTGTTGTTATACTAATTTAAAGTGGCCTTTCCTCTTGGCCATAAGTGTGCGTGTGTGCGGCATGAGTGTGTGCCCGCTCTTGTTAAAGTGTTAAAGTGGCTGCTAGTGTGTGAGCGTGCACAGCGTGCGTGTCGTGTGTGTGCTCATGTGTGCTTATGTGTGGATAGTTCAGTGTTCTGTGGCACTCAATGTTCATTGTTCAAGGCACTGATGGCCTGGGGGAAGAAGCTGAGCCTAAGCCTCTCCGTCCTAGTAGCTGGGGTTCGCAGGCGTCTGCCTGACCTCAGCAGCTGGAACAGGCTGTTATTGGGGTGGTGGGGGTCTTTCATTATCCTGCAGGCTCTGGATTTGCACCTCTTGTTGTATAGAGCCTGCAGGGGAGGTAGCGCAATACCCGTGGTACGCTCGGCTGAGCGCACCACTCTCTGTAGGGCCTTCTTGTCCTGTGCCGTGCTGTTACATACCAGGCAGTGATGTTTCCGGTCAAGATGCTCTCTACAGCTCCTGAGTAGAAGGACTGGAGTATCTTCCCCGATACTCTGAACTTCCTTAACTGTCTCAGGTGGTAGAGGCGCAGCTTCGCTTTCTTTACTACTGTGTCTATGTGTGTTGACCATGTCAGATCCTCTGAGATGTGGACCCCCAGGTACTTAAAGCTGCTCACCCTGTCCACGGTAGCCCCGTTAATCATCAGTGGTGTGTGTGTCTCCTGCTGTCCTCTCCTATAATCCACGATCAGCTCCTTGGTTTTACCAATGTTCAGGAGCAGGCTGTTGTCCTGGCACCAGCGTTCCAGTACCTCAACCTCCTCCCGGTAGGCCTTCTCGTCGTTGTCCAAGATCAGCCCCACCACCACCGTGTCGTCTGCGAACTTCACTATGGAGTTGGAGCTGAACTTGGCCACACAATCGTGTGTGTAGAGTGAGTACAGCAGGGGGCTTAGAACACAGCCCTGGGGGGACCCGATGCTCAGGGTGATGGTGTTGGAGGTCTGACCCCCCACCCTGACCGCCTGGGGTCTTTCAGTATTCCATTAATTTTGTATTGTATTTCGTTTACTTCGTAATGTATAGAGGAGTGCAAAAGAATAGAATCTTTATTGTCATTGTTGGTCCAACGAAATTGAGTTTAGACTAGAGCATCACCACATACAAACAGCATGTATATATAAATAATAACATCAATAATATAATGTCAATGTCCCAAGTGCAATAGTGCTAGTGCAAATGAATAGTATGACAGTCCAGTTGAGTTAATGGATGGAGTGATTTCTTGATTTCTAATTTCATTTCTTTTTTTGGACAGCGCACTAAACTTGACAGCACGCTACATTTCGACACACACATTTCTGCCAAGAGCACTGTCAGGGGGGCAGAGTGCGGACTGCTCGCGAGCTACACATATTGGGCGTGTCTGCGCTGGTATCTCATTCGTGGATAGCTCACAGACGCAGAGCAGGCTCCGCGAATGCAATTTGCTTTGCGCAATCCATTCTCTGTGGATTCCGCCCTGAGTGTCGTTGCATGCCGAATAAAAACCTCTGCAACAGGTCCTGTATTATTATTATTCAAGTGATGTAATGTCTTTTATACAATGGCCGAATTCATCCAACCTTATTGCTATACAATAAACACAGTAATTGAAGCATAATGGAGATTTATTCACAAAACCATCCGCAGAAAAAGTTGCCTCCGTGTCTAAAAGCAGGTGCAGTGCTTCAAAGCATGCCATCTAACAACAAACTTCATAAAAATCCTGCAATGTATTTTTGTTTTGACAATGGGTCATGACAAACCAATTACATGAATGAATGAATGAATGAAAACTTTATTTAACAGATTGCAGAATGGGTACAATACAGTACGGCTCAATACATACAATTGTTAAGGGGATGCAGACCTGAGAAAGACGTTTGTCTTGTTTCCATCAGGGTCCCCCATTTTCAATTCATATAGACATTTATGACATACACAACATACATGACATTTATGGCATAGGGACATATAGGTATTTAGTACTGATACATTTGTGACATAGGCGGTATTCAAATATACAGTACTGTTACCCCTAGATCCTGACAGAGTATATACATATGATGGGGAGGGGACTGTACATTAGGAGGGGGTGGGTGGGTGGGAGGGAAATATACATACGGCGGGGAGGGAATATATACATGCGGTGGGGAGGAGACTGTCTATTAGGAGGTGGTGGGGGTTTTGGGCATTTACGGTGGCCAGTTTCGAATTGCAGCCTCCCGTAGGTGCTCTTTAAGGGCGGTTTTGAATGTGGGCAGGGATTCACATTCCTTTACAGCTTTGGGTAGGGCGTTCCACATTGTTGTGGCATAATTGCGAAATGTGTTTAGTCCCTTGTTTGAGCCGAATCTGGGTTTAACATGATTTGTTGAGCTTCCTCTGGTGTAGTGGTTGTGGTATTCACTGACCTTTGGGAAGTATTTTGACATGTACATGGGCACCCCGGTCGTATAGTGTATCTTGTAGACCAGGCCCATTGCAAGTTGCTGTACTCTGTCGTCTACTCTAAGCCATCCTAGGTTGGCAAAGTGGGCAGGGGTGAGGTGGGTTCTGGGGTTCAGGTCAAGTAGTAGTCTGACCAGTTTGTTTTGTGATGTTTGTAATTTTGTTTTAAGCGCCTTTGAGGTGCTTTGGTACCATGAGGTGCACGCATAGTCATAGTACCCTTGAATGAGTGCTCCTGCCAGAGTCTTCAGGGTATTCTTGTTTACCTTCTACTCATGTACAATAGAGAGCATCCTGACCGGCAACATCACCTCCTGGTTTGGGAATAGCACTGCACAAGACCGTAGCAGACTACAAAGAGTGACGCGTTCAGCCGAACGCACAATTAGAGGGGGGCTTCCCACCCTCCAGAACATTTACAACAAGCGGTGCAAGGGGAAGGCTAAGAGAATTATTAAGGACTCGAGCCACCCGAACAACTGCCTCTTTGAACTGCTGCCGTCAGGCAAGCGATACCGGAGTCTTATGGCGAGCACAGAAAGACTCAGAAGGAGCTTCTATCCCCAGGCCATCAGGCTGCTAAACGAACAATAATCGCTAAACGAACAATAATCACTATGCAACAACCATCAAATGCACACAGCACACACACCCACACGCACACACTCACTCAAACAAACAACACACTGCAGCACCCACTCTCCACACTTTAGATCACACAAACACACTTACACTTTATATTTATTGATAAAGGATTTGCACTACAACTCGTACACCTACTGTGAATTGTACCTAAACTGCACCTCGTCCATTTATGCCTTGCACTATATAGTATTGTATATTAGTACACTGCACAGTATTGTATATTGTATGGTAACTACGTCTACGAACATTGTACATATGTCTAAACTGTTTTTATTTTATTTTATTTATTATTTCATACTTATCTTGTCATGCACAGTCTCTGGAGCGCAACAGTAAGAAGCATTTTGTACAAAAGTATTCTGTACTTCTGTATGACAACTATTAAAGAAACTTGAAACTTGAAACTACCAGAGAGGAGATCCGGTACAAGAATCTAGTTCGTTGGTTGACTTTTTTTATTACATTGGATGCCATTTTGTCACAGGAAAGATTTGCCTCTAGGATGGAACCCAGGTAGGTAATTTCGTCTTTCCTTGTGACAATATTGTCACCCACTATAACTGAGAATCCGTCGGTCTTGCTGAGTTTGTTATTTGAACCAAAGAGAATGGACTCTGTTTTGCCCATGTGTAATGATAGTTTGTTATCAGCGAGCCATATGCAGATTTTGCCTAGTTCCGTGCTGAGGGTTTTTTCAACCTGCAATTTGTTCTTGTCAGAGACCAGCAGGGCTGAGTCGTCCGCAAACAGGAACAAGTTGCAGTCACAGGCTGACGACATGTCATTTGCATAAATTAGGAAGAGTAGCGGTCCTAGTATGCTTCCTTGTGGAACACCACAGCTCACTGTGAGGGGGGGGGATAGAGTACCGTTTACCTCTACCATCTGTTCTCTCCCCTCCAGGTAGGATTGCATCCAGCTCACTGATAGGCTATCAAAACCAATTGCTTTTAGCTTGTCCATTAGAATGGAGTGATTGACAGTGTCGAAGGCCTTTTGTAGGTCCAGCATGACCATGCCGCAGTATTTGCCAGCGTCCACCTCTTGTTTGATGTGGTCGTTCAAATAGAGGAGGCATGTGTCAGTGGAGTGGGACGTTCTGAAGCCAGATTGGAATTCGTAGATTAGGTTTTTTTCCGCCAGGTACTTTTCGACCTGTTCGTAGACTATTTTCTCCATGACTTTCGAGATGGAGGTAAGAATAGAAACAGGGCGGTAGTTGCCTGGGTCTAATTTGCTGCCCTTTTTGTGTAGAGGGGTCACTCTCGCAATTTTGAAGTCCTTGGGGACGTGCCCCTGTCTTATAGAGAGGTTTATTATGTGTGTGATGACTGGGGTGATGGCGGCTGCTGCGTCTCTGAGGAATTTGGAGGGGATGTTGTCATGGCCAGTGGCCTTGTTAGGTTGGAGGGTGCTCAATTTTTTGAGTACCTCATCGGTTGTTACCATTTCAAGTTTTAAGTCGTCTTTGTGGACCCCTAGGTTTTTGTAGTATGCTACTATGTGTTCTACCCCATAATGCCCTGAGTGGGAGGGTAGTTTGTTTACCAGTGTTGTGGCTATGTTTGTGAAGAAGATGTTTAAGTAATTGGCTACATCCAGCTTGTCTGTGATGAGCGTGTTGTCCGTCTTTATGTTTATGTTTGAGAATCTGGTTTTAAGTTTTTTACTGCAGCCTAGTTGATTATTGAGTAATTTCCAAAGTTCGCGGGGTTTGTTTTTGTTTTCCTCCGTTTTGTCGTTGATGAAATTTCTTTTTGCGGTTCTGATCATGATGTTTACGTCATTTCTTAGTCTGTTTCTTTGGATTTTTAGTTCAACCACGTGGGCTTGGAGTTCACTGTTTGAGCTTTTGGAAAGCTTTGTCTGACTTTTATGAAGTTCAGAGCATTTTTTGTCTCTGGTTTTCATAGCGGCCAGTATTTCAGTGTGCATCCATGCCTCAGCGCGATTTTTAACCCTGGTGGTTCTTATCGGTGCCATGTTGTTGAGTATTGCTGTGAATTTGGTTTTGAATCCAAGCCATGTTTCTTCAACCTGTGTACCACTGAGCTCATCTGACCAGTCCAAGCTCCCCAGTTCTAGGTTAAAGGCCTCTCTAGAGTAAGTTTTGAGGTCTCTAGATGTGACTGTTTTGTGACAGCCGGCCTTCTGTTTTAGCTTTTTGCGGGTACAGAAAATCATATAATGATCACTTAACCCGCATGCTATCACCCCTTTACTGGATATCATGGACTTGTCAGAGGTCAAAATGAGGTCAATGGTGGTTTGTGTCGAATCGCATACCCTTGTGGGTTGTGTGATTAGCTGGCTGAAACCGTGCAGGTCAGAAAATCTACTGAAGGCCTTGAAGACGGGTGCTGATTTACGCAGCATATCCGTGTTCCAGTCCCCAATAAGAATTTTTTCTACCCCCTCCACCCCAGCTAAACACCCATCAAGTGTGTCATAAAAGCCACTCTGTTCTGGTGGTCTATAGATTGTGCCTACTAGTACTGGTTTCGCCCTGTCTAATAAGATTTCAATCCAAACAGTTTCAATTTCATCATGGTTAAGGTCAGTACGGTTGATGTATTTGGTATCCTTGTGTATATACACACAGACGCCACCTCCATACTGGTTCCTATCCCTCCTGACTATTGAGTAGTTTTCAATTTCAATCTCTGGATCCTGTACAGATGAGTCTAATTTTGTTTCTGTGAAACACAATATGTTAGCCTTACCGTTTAAAAACAACTGTTTGATTTCAGCCAGTTTAGGTCTCAGGCTATTCGTATTTAGATGAAATATGTGAAGTCCATTTTTGCTTGTAATAAGATTGACGTCGTCACAGTTGAGGTAACTCTGTTCAATTGTGTCCTGTCCTGTGGTGGGGGGAGGGGGGGCGTTGTTGCTGTTTGTGCCGTGGGTGGGGAGGGGGGGAGGGGGTGATGCTTTGTCCTTTGCTGGAGTCTGTATTCCTTTGTGTGAAAGCCCGCGATATATAATATATATATATACATAATCCAACATTGTGTAAACAACTAACATATTCCAGTTAACGGTATCTTTTTTTAATTATTCGTTATGAATATATCCATACTTCCATTGTGTCCGGGACATCCAGTGAAATCGCTTCGTGCGACAGTGTCCTTTTGCAGAGGCAGGTTGCTACAAAGCATGCCATCTAACAGTGAAGTTACCGGTTGTTATTTGATTGATTGATTGATTGATTGAAAATTGTATTAACAGATTGCAGAATAGGGACAATACAGTACAGCACAATACACACAATTGTTAAGGGGATGCAGACCAGAGAAAGACTTTCGTCTTGTTTACATCAGGGTCCCCCATTTTCAATGCATCATAATATGACATACAGATAGACAGTGCTACATTTATACATAGGTTGCTACAAAGCATGCCATCTAACAGTGAAGTTAGCGGTTGTTATTGGATTGATTGATTGATTGACAATTGTATTAACAGATTGCAGAATGGGTACAATACAGTACAGCTCAATACACACAATTGTTAACCCATTCTCTGCCACGCTTATATCCATCGCTGTTTGATCTCTGCCAGCACTGTAAGTCTATGGAGATGTTCACCTTCTTTGCAGGGCTATAACTTTTTAAATTGTATTGCTAAATTGACATTACTATGGCCCATTCAACATCGAGTATCTATCGTTCAGGATGTAGGAACATTTTACTTTTTCATTCACACATTCATATGAAAATACCGTCTAGAGTATAAATGTTTTTATCGTTTTCTGCAGTATTTCCCAGAACGTGAGATATAGGCACAAATGCATATATTAGATCATCAAATGCAGTTTGATACCGATCGACGCTATATTAAAAATTTCAACTGTACATGGTCCTAAGGGTTATGACTGATCATGCGTGGGTGAACGGAGGGGGGGGGGGTCGTTTATAATTCCGTGATAGTCGTTAGATGCTTGTAGTATGGGTGATATATTGATCAGAGCAGTTTGTATCGAAAATGATAAACAAAAACGCTGAAACTCACGTCAGTCTCCTTGTACCGTTGGGCGATGAGAGTGGAGCAAACAGATCCCAGTTATGTGGTGGGGATCTAGGCAATCCATTTCCGGTTTGTATATTACTAATACACGCCCAAATCATGTAGATTATTGAGTTATGGCAAAGATCCATATCCACAGTGTGTGTATTGAGTCCCGCGACGATAAACGAGTGGCCGGACGGAATAGGGAGACGCACCGGGATCACAAGAGATCCACTTCTGGTTGCAACTCGCCGATCAGCCACCAGGTGGCAGTATTGAAGCGTTGCAGAGTTGTGCTGGCTCACACAGCATCAGACCAGCCTCCGTGATGGAAATATGAATACCATGGCGAAAATATGAAATTATGATCAGAATCACGTCGTACGCCGTTATTGGCAGAATTCGAACTTGAAACCTGTCGTACGACGTTATTGGCGGGGAAAGGGTTAAGGGGATGCAGACCAGAGAAAGACTTTCGTCTTGTTTACATCAGGGTCTCCCATTTTCAATGCATCATAACATATATGACATACAGATAGACAGTGCTACATCTATACATAGGTTGCTACAAAGCATGCCATCTAACAGTGAAGTTAGCGGTTGTTATTTGATTGATTGATTGAACATTTTATTAACAGTGAAATGACAGTGTCCTTTTGAAGGAGAGGGAGGTTCTACAATGAATGCCATCTAACAACACACTTCCCGCGATTTATATTTTGTTTCACAATGAGTCATGACCAACCAATTACATAATCCAACATTGTGTAAGCAACTAACACATTCCACGTGACTTTATCGTTTTTGAATGAGTCGTTATGACGATATCAATACATCCATTCATAAAGATTATTGTCCGACATCTTGGTTTCATTCATAAAAACACGAACGGCAGAGTGATTCGGAAAAAAAGTTATTCGGTTGTGGGCGGGTTCTAGGATCACGTGGAGTGTGTTATGAGAAATAACAACGTCTAAAAGAAGTGTTTCAGCCAATCAGAATCAAGAAATTTGCATGCCATTGTATAATGTTACATACAGTATGGCTGAACTACTGGTCGGACACATCGGACATGAATCATGGGTAAAGGAAACAACGCCTCCTCCAAATTGAGCGGCTTCCTATAATAGCTGATACTGAGCAGTACCTTGCTAACTGCTTGGCCTTCCTTTTGGGGAGACCGGCTATTTGTAAGCCCCTCACAACCAACTTGTGCACATGCCCTAAGCTGCCAAAGATAAAAACTAGAAGTTTACATCTGTAGCCTAGCTGTGAGATGGTCTGCTGTAGCTGTTGGTATTTCAATACTTTGGTTAGAAAGGCTTCTTCTAAGCTGTAATCAAAAGTACAACCAAACTCAAGAATGGACACCTCCCTAAGGTGTTCATTTACAACAAATATATCAGGGGTGTTAGATGTAATATTAGAGAATACAGAATCATCATTGGACAGGTTAAACATGCTTGGCTTCACAGTAGAATGCTTAAACAACGTGATGGAGGACCTAAAAATAGAAGAGATATCTTTCGCTATCAAATCTACTATTCTGTCATGCCTACTTATGTAGAGGCCCCTGTATACATGGCAACCATTTAAGATGTGGGACATGGTTTCAGCTATTTGGTCATTGCCATGATGAATACAGTGAGGAGTATACGATTGCCTGGAAACCAGATGGAGAGATTCAGTTTAGATGGTAAGACCTGTAATCTCGCTTTCAAAGTAAAGATAACAATGCACTCATCTATACTCATACATACATACATACAGTACACACACACACACACACACACACACACACACACACACACACACATACATACAGTACACAGGTACACACACATACAGTACACACACATACACACACACATACATACAGACAGTACACACATACATACAGTACACACACACACACACACACACACACACACACACACACACACACACACACACACACACACACACACACACACACACACACACACACACACACACACACACACACACACACACACACACACACACACACACACACACACACACACACACACACACACACACACACACACACACACACACACACACACACACACACACACACACACACACACACACACACACACACACACACACACACACACACAGGCCCGTCTCCAAAGCCCCATGAAAGAAATCTTTCGTCAGCTCCCCACAGCCTTACGTACAGCATTGTGCTCCAAAGAGAAATGGCCACCCGGTTCCGATGCCAAATTTTCCCGCTTTATTTTTTTTACGGCACAGGTGTGACTAATCTCCAGATGTCTGGGACGGGGGGAGGGCTCCTTTGAGCGTGCTCCAACTCCGACCCTTCCCATGCCTGTTTCAGGGCGGGGGGGGGGGGGGGGGTGAAGGAGGGTTT